>NC_138379.1:468444-474104 GCF_054177405.1 Leptonychotes weddellii | reverse complement strand
CCCCCCCACCCCGCCTCCACACACCCTCATTGAGCCGCGAAGGCAGATGCTCCAGGATGGGATCCTCCAGGGGTGGCTGCAAGTGGCCGTCCACTGGGGCCTTCCCTGTGGCCGCCTGGGCATCCTCCACATCCTCGTCCTTGGGGGGAGGTGGGTGTGCAGGGGGCAGCGCCAGCAGAGGGTTGGGCCGGTTCAGGAGGCCTGGGTGGGGACCCCCAGACGGGTGATCAGCACTGCAGCCCGGACAACAGTGCAGAGCCACCATCCCACCCCACCCACAGCCGCTCCCGGGGGCACCCACGCACCGTTGCGCCTCAGAAAACGCAGGCCGTCCCTATAGCCCTGTTTGCACATCTCTCGCAGCACCTGCGGCAGCGGGGTGGTAAATTAGAGCAGGCGGCCACACGAGCCCTGTCCTGCCCCCTAGAGGCCCTGGCATCCCTGCTACCCCTCCCCTCCACCAAGCTAGCTTGGATCCAGGCTGGACAGGTGGCCCCAGTGGAGAGGCCCTGCAGGCCCCCGCCTCCCAGGCACAGGGCTCACCGGGGGCTCCAGCGGACTCACCGTGGGCTCGGGCGGGAACAAGGCCTTGGACAAGCGGTACAAATTGCGCAGGTTGAACTGGATGCTGGTGTTGGTGACCCGGAGCTCATGGATGTTGGTGGAGCTGTCCTGCGGGCAGATGTCACTCTCCCCCGAAAAGGGGGACACGGTGATAGTGTTCTTGAGCTCGTAGAGTGGCAGGTTGTCTGAGATGCCACCATCAACATAGCGCTGCGGCCGGGACACATGGTTACACAGGGAGGGGCCTGAGGACCAAGCTGGCTAGCCCACTGGGCCACCTTGGGCCCCACCCAGTGGCTACTTCCTTTGTGCCTTTCACCCACTGGGCACTGGGCACGGGCCACAGGCCTGCCTGGCCACTGGGCCGATGGCTAGACCATGGGGGCGGGGTGGAGACAGCCACAGGAAGTATGTGTCTCCAGGGGGACTGCCTGCTGTTGAGCAACTCGGGGGAAGTGAGGCAACAGGTAGCGCAAGGGGTAGAGGGGGGGCGGGCACCGACGGCCTTCCTCTTCCCCACTGCCGTGTCCCACTGCTCACACACTGGCCAACTCTTATCACCCAGGAAATGTGCCAGGGGATACTTACTACGCCCTGGAGGGAGGGAGGGATGAGGCCACAGTACACAGGGATGAAGGTGCTGCAGACATTGGCCTGTGGGGCAGGGACAGGGAGGGGTGGTGAGCAGAGGCCTGGAGTTCATAGTACACCCCCAATGCAGCCCCACCAGGGCCCACCTGGATGAGCTCATCCTTGGACTTGAAGTGGGATATAATGACGTTCTCGCCATCAGAGACACGGGTCAGGGAGATGCCCAGGCGCCCATTGGCACGCTCATGGCTGTCAGCAGGCAGGGTCTTCAGCAGGCAACCACGGATAATCTTTACCAGGTTGAAGGAGGGGTGCAGTGGACCCAGGAACCGCTTCCGGGCTTCCTTAGACACCTCGATGATGTTGGCACCTGCCTCACCTAGGTCAGAAGGGCCAAGGGTCAGGGGCCAGCGCTCCTGGCTTAGCACACCCCCCATGGTTCCACACCCAGAGTCCCACAGCACACAGACTCGTGGCATCTCCATCTACCCTGGAGAATTCCCAGTATCCAGCATGGGGCCTGGCCCACAACTGCGACTTCTGCTACCTGCCCCTGGACACACAGAGGCAGGCCACCACCCGGGGAGGGCTGACAGCTGCGGCCAAGGCCTGCCCTCTGCCTGGTATTTCCCAACTGCTTGGCCCGATCCATGTGTCATTAGGCCTGGCCTGGCGTGGCCCCCAGCCTGGGAAGAGGGGAAGGCAGAGGTTCAACCCTGACCAGTCTTAGCCTTCACCCACTTGGCCAGATCCAGATCCAGGGAGCCCAGCACAGGCCTGTGGGCATGAGCCTGGAAAGAGTGGGGTCCCACCACCCCTGAGAAAGCATGATCGTGACCCACTGCAGCCAAGACCAAGCTCCTGCCAAGCAAGACTCTTCCTGGGAGCCCATGGGCACTGGCCTCACACAAAGACAGAGTAGGGGCCCTGGAGTGGTCACAGAGTGGGAGGGCCTTGGGGAGGAGCTGCAGATCACATGGTCCTAGTCAGAAGTGGGGCCAGAACCTGCCATGCTGTGGGGACTGCAGTTGCCCAAGACCACTCCTGAAAAGAGGCTTCGTGGGGGTGGGAAGAGGAGGTCCTGTGGGAGCCAGGTGTGTCCTGAGGCCAGCAGGCAGGTCTGAGAGACACAATGGCCTGAAGGCTTCCAAGGGAGGGAGGGGCAGGGCCACAGAGGTGAACCCCCAGGTCCCAAGGATGGAGAGTTGTGCTCCTTCCACCCCACCTCCCTCAGGGCAAAGGTCATGGGAAAGGGGCAGGGAAGAACCCTGGACAGGCTCCTGCTGGGCTTGGCATTTGAGAACTGATGACCCTTCTGTCACCTTGGCTGCCCTAGTAGGTTGGGGGCTGGGCACCATTCCCAGGACTCCCTAAGTACTCAGTGTGCCGTAAACAGCACTTGCAAGCGCCCTGCCGGAAGTGTGTGTGAGTGGAGAAGTCCATCCCAATACACACAGACCTTTGCAATGCCGCCCACGGGGCTGGAAGGTTCAGAAGCACCTCCCACCCCAGGGAGTGGGCAAAATACGTTGGCCACGACTGGGGACCCATCCACAGACTGACCCATAAATATCTAGGGGCGGATGCAAATCACGCCCACAGTGGGTGATGTGCGGGGGGGAGGGGAAGGGGGGGAGGGGAGGGCTTGCCATGCCCGGGCCTGAGCTTCCAGATGCCCTGGCAGGCACCAGGCCACAGTGCCCAAATGCTCTTAAGAGGCCACCCTCATACAGGACCCCGGGGACACGGCAGCCTGGAACAGCGCAGCCCCAGGACACGGTGACCGCTGGCATCCAGTCCACTGCCGGGCTACGGGGGTGGTGAGGCCCCTCCCCCAACTCTCACGGTCCCGCCCACGAGTTACTTTCTCTTCCCCATCAAATACGTCCGCTGCACCTGCCAGACCTTCCAGCCTTTGCGCCCTGAGCCTCGGCGCCAGAGGTGCGCATGGCCGCACCCCAATCCCGGGGCGCCTCGGAGCAAAACAAACCAGGCCCCGCCCCGGGGCCTACCCCCGGGATCGGAGCTTCGGTGGGGGTCCTGGGCGCGGGCAGAGACCCCCCTCCCCACCGCACGGCGGCCCTGCCAGCTTCCCCTTGCGGAGGGACTGGGTGGGGGGCCGCTCTACGCTCCCGAAGAGCATCCGCCCGGCCTCCGTTCACCGAGGCAGCGCCCCCCCGTCCGGCCTCCGCTTGCCCAGGCAGGCTCCGGTGACCAGCGCCGTGATCCCCTCCCGGCCCCGCTCACCCAGGCAGGCTCCGGTGACCAGTGCCGTGGCCGTGAGCGCCCCGGCCGAGGCGCCGTAGATGTGCGTGGCGTTGGCCACCAGGAAGGGCGCGTGCTCGCGGAGGCAGGAGGCCACGCCGATGTGGTAGACGCCGAGGAAGCCGCAACCCGCGAACGAGATGTTCCACGTCGCCTCCTTGGGGAACATCGCTGCGGCCCGCCGGGCTCCGGGGCTCGCTGCGCACCGCGCGCTCCCGCTCGCTCTGGGGCCGCGGTCGGCCCCGCGGTCGCTCCAGCTCTAGGTCTCCGCCGGCAGAGGCGGAGACGCTGCGCTAGATCGCGGCGGCGGCGGCGGTGTTTTTAGTGGGGGTGGGCAGGGGCGGGGCCGGCACGCGCAGTCCAATCGGAGCGCGCCGGGAACGGCCGCGCCCTCCGGGGGCCCTGGAGCCCCGCCCCCGGCCCCGATCCCCAAGGCCGGGCCTCCGGGGGGAGCGCGAGGGAACACACGGTAGCAGGGGCGTGGGGAGGGGCGAGCTCAGGCCTGGGACGCACGGAGTCTGGGGCCCTGAGAGCCTCGTATCAATCTGGATACTTGCGAGGGAAGGGCCACTGGTGTCTGGGCAGTCACCGGCCCGTTCCTCTGGGGTCCGCCTCCAACACCCACTCGGGACACTGAGGAGCTCGCTCCAGGGCAGGGACCGCCCCCAGGACCCACTGAGTCACCCACAGACTGACCCATAAATATCTAGGGGCGGATGCAAATCACACTCAACTTGCAGAGCTAACACTGGTGCCGTAGACCCCAACCTGGCCACAGGCCCCAGCTGCCCGCCGCCGCGGCCCCTCCATAGCTGGGCACTAACCTGGGTTTACTTCGTCCGACCTGGGCTCTTCAGGCTGTGGGGTCTACTTGGGTATGACTCCCGCCCCGCCCCCGCTAATTGCCCCAGCAGGTGGAGCACTCCAGTGATGTCACCCTCCCGCCCCTTTTCCGCATTTTTCTCCTGGGCTGTAGGGCAGGCGTTGGCTGGCTTGCTTCCAGGAGCCAGCCCTGAGCCTCACCCCACCTCCCAAACAAGGAGCTGGTCTGTGCTGGGGTGGTGGGATGCCTCTGTCTCCCCAGGAGCACCCACTCCCCAGGCAAGAGCTCAGCTCAAGACCCAGCTGGTGCCAGGACTGGAGGTCTGGGCTGTGGCTTGGGATCGCCCGCCACCCAGGCCCAGGCTGAGAAGCCAGAGCAGGGCTATCCCCTCGGGACAGGCCATCTGGGTCATGATGTTCATCCCTCAGCCTCTGTGCCGTGAGCCACCCATACTTGGCACTGACAGTGTGCCTGGCAGAGGGGCCAGCACAAGATAGAGCAGTTGAGCAAGGTCAACCCAGATGGAGCCCTAATTGGGGGGTAGAGGTGGGGAGACATTGTTTATATAAGCTCAAAAAGAGAACTGAGAGAGGATGGAGTGTGTGGGCAGTTAACCCAGGAAGGACACAGGGCTGCCCAGGCTGTGCCACGCACAAAGGCACCGGTGGGGAGGGGAGCCCAGGCCTGGGTACTGGGAAAGAGGAAAGCAGGGGTTATCTAACTAAATTTGACCTACACATAAGTGTTGTATAGTTTGAGAGTACAGATCTGTTGCCTCTTTGGTTAGGTTTATTCCTAGGTATCTTGCGGTTTTTGGTACAATTGTAAATGGGATTGATTCCTTAATCTCTCTTTCTTCTGTCTCATTGTTGGTGTATAGAAATGCAACTGATGCTTATAGCAGCAATGTCCACAGTAGCCAAACTATGGAAAGAGCCCAAATGTCCATGGACAGATGAATGGATAAAGAAGACGTGGTTCAGGGCGCCTGGGTGGCTCAGTTGGTTAAGCGACTGCCTTCGGCTCAGGTCATGATCCTGGAGTCCTGGGATCGAGTCCCGCATCGGGCTCCTTGCTCAGCGAGGAGTCTGCTTCTCCCTCTGACCCTCCCCACCTCATGCTTTCTTTCTCTCTCAAATAAATAAATAAAATCTTAAAAAAAAAAAAAAAAAGAAGACGTGGTTCATATATACACGATGGAATACTACTCAGCCAGCAAAAAAAAAAAAAAAAAGAAATCTTCCCATTTACAACGTGGATGGAAGTAGAGGGTATTATGTTAAGCCAAAGAATTCAATCAGGGAAAGACAGTTATATTATCTCACTCATCTGTGGAATTTAAGAAATGAAACAAAGGAGCATAGGGGAAGGAAGGGAAAAATAAAACAAAGTGAAATCAGAGAGGGAGACAACCATA
>NC_138379.1:442603-468344 GCF_054177405.1 Leptonychotes weddellii | reverse complement strand
CCCCCCCCCCCCCCCCCGCCCCGCAAGAGACTCTTAACTCTGGGAAACAAACTGAGGGTTGTTGGAGGGGAGGAGGATAGGGGGATGGAGTAACTGTGAAATTAAGAAGGACAAGTGATGTAATGAGCACTGGGTGTTATATGCAACTGATGAATCACTGAACTCTATCTCTGAGACTAACAACACGCTATGTTAATTAATTTTTATTTTTTAAAAAAGATTTTATTTGAGACACAGAGCGTGAATGGTGGGGAGGGGCAGAGGGAGAGGGAGAAGCAAGCTTCCCACGGAGCGGGGAGCTGGAGGGCAGGGCTCGATCCCAGGACTCTGGGATCATGACCTGAGCCGAAGGCAGATGCTTCACCGACTGAGCCACCCAGTTGCCCTTAATTAATTTGATTGAATTTAAATAAAATAAAATTTAAAAAACAGAAACAAAATAAAAATAATTAAATCTCAAAAAAACCCTAAAATTTCATAAACAACTAGAAAAATAAATTTGACCTAGACAAACTTGACCTTCTGTTGTACATGGGGATCTTATCCCCCAAGTGCTTTGGATGGATGTATAGAGCAGAGAGTATGGCCCCATCAGGATGATCAGGGCCCCTACTGACTGAGCCCCTGGGGATGCTGCCGGAAGCAGCAGGGGCAGGTGTGGTACCGTGCGGATGAAGCACTCTCAAGGCTGGCCTTGAAAGTCCAGGGGTTCACCAGGGTGACCACCAAGAGGGGAGCTGGGTGGTGCAGGCTGAGCCAGGGACTTAAAAAGGTCCTCCCCTGACCTGCTCCAAGAAGCCAGGGTCCGGCCCCTTCCTGGTTCTGAGGGACTGGGGCCTTGAAGGGTGGCACTGCCCCAGTGCAGGGAGACCTCTACCCCCATTTCCACACCAGGGTTGAGCTGTTTTGGGTACATATCACTCCCTCCAGGCCCCTGGGAATGTCTGCTCTGGAGCCAGGAACACAACAGCACTTCCAGGAACCCTGGCTCGGGGTGGAAGGTGGGCCTCCCCCTCCTCCCAGCCAGCGTGGATGAGAAGCCCTGGTGTTTGCTGTGTAATCATTCTGGCGGGTGTCATGCTCCCATGGTGTCCTCTGACTACACGGGGCCCTTCACTTCAGGGTCCAAAGTCTGCCCATGGAATCTGGGTCCTCTCCTCTGGGGAGCCCTCTAGCTGAACCTGGAGCCATGTCCCCTTACCACCTGTGTCCTTGGGCGTCCACAATCCGCTCTCTCCCAACCCCCACTCACACTTGCCCCTTGCAGCAGATGCTGCTGGGAACCTTGCAATGATGCTCACTTCTTCCTCTGGGCCCATGTTCCAGCCGCCAGAGGGTAACCGGAGGGGTCTTAGGCCTTCTTTCCCACATCCCATGCACACTCCTACCCTGTGGACCCCCTTCTCCAGGTCTTGACTCTCTACCTGAGGAAGGCCCTCCACCCCCCAGCTGTCCCTTGTTACACTCATTCTGTGCTCTTTCCCTGCAGAACTACAGCGCACGGATGGCAGCTCCTTCTTCAGAGCTGTAGCCTGGCACCCAATGGCTGCACACACCACAGCCTGTTGCTGACCCAGAGCCTTCACAGGGGGAAGATGAGCATCTAGTAAGTGGGCTGGCATTGGTGGGCAGAGGACCCAAGGCCCAGGATGGCGATGGGAGGAACTCTGCCTCCTGCCCCCCATTCCAGCCAGAGCTTGGCAGGAGAGGCACAGGCAGGCCCACCCCAAGGGGACTTCGTGGTCACGTGACCCAACATCACTACCTACAAGCCACTTCCACACTTGCCCAGGTCATCAATAGCTGGGGTAACTCGAAGGACCTATGGGACCAAGTTGCTCGAAGATTAAAGCAGAGTTTGAATGTGAACTGCACCCAACTCTGCAGGGAAACTCAGGATCCCACGTGCACCAGGCACCACCACCCCTCTCTCCTTTTGTGAAACTGAAGAATGCTACCAGTCTCAGGGCAACTGCTGGCCTCTGCCAGCCAGAGCCACCTCAGGGTAGTGGAGACCACCCACTGCTGTTAAAGTTTTCCTGTGTGTCCCCCTGAAAACTTCACTGTGGGAAGGCCCCTGCAGTCCTCAGAAGCCAGGACTGTGCCCAAGAAGGCTAACGCCCCCTCCTGAGCCTACTCAAGGCTTGACCACACCCAAGATCCACAGGAGATGTCCCCACTCCCAGGTACCCGTTTCTGCACCAGATCCCCAGCTTTTCGGGGAGCTCCTCCTGCCTGGGAACTCCACCTCACCAGGAAGGGCTCTGGTTTCTCCCGGAATGAAGGCCCGCCCACCCAACGTGGGGTGGGGCCCCCACACCTGCCCTGTGCCAAGGCCACACTCTTACAAAACGCTCACAAGCCACTTCATAGATACATAAAAAGGGTTTTATTTGCTAGCAGGTGGGGGTGAGCAGGAACCTAATCGAACAAGCCGAATCCCATGTCATCGTCCGACTCCTCTGACTCCTCCTTCTTCTCGTCTTTCTTTTCCTCTGCTGTAGAGAGAAAGGGGGCAGTGAGCAAGGCCCACAGTGCAAGACACACTCCCAGCGGAGACCCCGCCCCAGCCTCCACTTACCAGCAGCGGGGGCAGCGCCAGCAGCAGGAGCTGCAGACCCTGGGGCGGCAGACACGGCGACAGCCCCACCAGCAGGCACGCTGGCCAGCTTGCCAATACCTACGGCAATCAGGGAAAATGAGACCAGAGCAGGTGCTCGGCCTGAAGGCTGCCTCAGAGACAGTCTGCCCGATGTACGGAGGCCCATAGCCAAGTGCCAGAGTCACTGGCTCCTCTGTGCTCTCGGATGGGCGGCTCTGCCTGTGCCCCCCACACACACCCAGGCTTCCTCAAGTTCCCTATCTGGAAACTTGGCTTCTAGGAATCCCGCCCCAAGAAACTGAGCCACAGCACCCCACCACGTTTACACCCCGGCAAGGACCGAGTCTGCTGGCCAGGTCCAGGTCCTCATCAGTGAGCTCAGACAGGGCTGTCTGCTGAGCGGGCTTTGCCTCACTGAGCCCACAGGGACAGAATAGTCGTCCCAATGGTACGATTTCCAAACACTTCCCGTCAGCTCCAGCCTTGTCATCAGAAAACCACCTGCCCAGTAAAGGGGGGCAGGGACCTGCGGTCATCCTGGGCAGTCCCCGTCTGTGCTCCCGAGCCCCTCACCGAGAGCACATGGTGAGCGGTGTTTACAAAATCCGGGTTCCCCTCTGAGAGCTCCAGCCCC
This sequence comes from Leptonychotes weddellii, assembly GCF_054177405.1. Lineage (NCBI taxonomy): Eukaryota > Metazoa > Chordata > Mammalia > Carnivora > Phocidae > Leptonychotes > Leptonychotes weddellii. The sequence goes on along the minus strand of NC_138379.1, from coordinate 465,108 downwards.
ACCCTGCTGCCCCACCACCCGGCCTGTCCAGAAGCATCCTTGGCACAAGCTCACTGAAGCCTGCCCGCTTCTCTGGGTGAGGCTTCTAGAGTGCTCTGGTCCACAAGCGAAACCTGGCAGGCCACAGGCTGACCAGCAGGCATTAGGATGGACCCCGAGAACGAAAACCCCCTGCACACAATCTCACCCTGGGCAATGACGTCTTCGATATTTTTTCCGTTCAGCTCACTGATGACCTAGAATAACCAGAAGCACCAATTACCAAAGACTCACTAACGCGCCCCTGCCTTAACTTCTCCAACCGGGGCAGGGCGAGCTGCGGGAGCGAGCCGTGAGAAGACGCCCCAGAGCCTCCAGGCCTGCCCGTCCAGCCCAGCAGTAACCATCCACACGTGGCTTCCCCGAAGACTCGCTCCAAGGGGGAACCAGCGCACTCCTAAGACTCCCGAGACAAGACAGCCAAGTATTTCGGTTTAAATCCCACCACGCGGAAGAAGGTCACTAAGGAAGGTGCGCTTCTCTGGAAACAGTTCCTAGGAAGTCTCCGGCGGCGCCGTAACCTTCCCGTCCCTTGCCCCGAGGCAGGCTGGAACTCCGCCTCACGCCCACCCGCCCTGGGGCTGCATCGGGACCCCCGCGCACACGCGGGCACGTCCAGCTACACCTTCGCCGGAGCCCAGCGGGACGGCTACCTTGTTGAGCCGGTCGTCATCCGCCTCGATGCCCACGCTGTCCAGGATCTTCTTGATGTCCTTGGCGCTGGGGGAGGCATTGCCCCCGAGGGCGGCCAGCAGGTAGGAGGCGACGTAGCGCATCCTGAGGCGGGAGGAGAGCACAGGCGGCCTTACCCAGAGGCCTCCCGCCCCGGCCCCGGCCGCGCGTGCTCCGGCCCGGCGCCTCCCGCCAAGACCCGGCAGGCGCCCGCCCGCCTCCCGCGGCCCCCCACAGCCCCCCACGGCACCGCAGGCCGGCCCGCGCCCCGGCCCCGCCGCCCACTCACTCGGCGGCGGAGAAGCCTCACGCGTGCGACCTCGGCGGCGTCAGGGACGGAAAGGAAGGCGGCGACGTGGGGGGCGGGGGTAATCCGCTACCCAGAAGTCCCCGGGACCCGCGCGCCGGGCGGTGCGGGCGCCTCCGAGTGACGTCACGCGGCGCCCAGGCAGCGGAGACGAGAGCCTTCGAGTCGCGGTGTCCTGCGGCCGCAGGCCTGCGGCGAACTCCAAGTCCCAGGATGCACTGCTGCCGGAAGTGCGGGAGCGCCGCCTGCGCGTGTGCACGTGGCCGGCCCTCCCCGTTGGCTGCTCGGGGCGGGGGGTTTCCGGGCCTCAGGGACCGTGGGCCGCGGTGAGATGCGGAGCCGAGCGGCTTGGGCTTGGTGGCTGCTCCCCTCCGGGGCCGCGTGGGCTCCGAACTGACCTTCGCGCCCACGTGGACGTCAGCACGTGCCACGCGTTCATGCCCGGTGCCCGGGAGCCTGCCGCAGGTTGGCGCGCAGAGAGGGAGCCGGCCCGGCCCTGCTGCTCCGCAACATAGGTTTTAGAACGAGGACACACAGAAGTAAATAAACGAGGCAATCCCGGGCCGACGTACACCCGAAGGGATGAGCCGGCCCTGAGATCTGGGGCGAGCACCAGGCAGAAGGGTCGGAAGCAGGGGCCCCGCGGTGGCTGGAGATGGGTCCAGAAGCAGCCTGGGCTGTCACTACCAAGTGTATGTAGTTCATCGAGCACGAGTGTATTCGTGCAAACCACACCATTCCTGGGGGTGTCGTCGCTGTCATTACCCCCGTTTTATAGAGGAGGTGGGGCGCAGAGAGGTTTCCTTGCTCAAGGTCTCACACTTGGGGTAAAGTGGAAACCCTCCTGGCAAGGGTGGGATGTAATTGCAATACACAGGGAAGTGGCATGTTGTGATGATTGTTTTTAGAGTTAATACATGAGATTTACCGTCCAACCATACAATTCAGTGGCATTGGGTGCCTTCTCATGACACAGCCATCACCAGCCTCTATCTCGACTGCTTTCCATCTTCCGAAGTTGGATTCCACACCTGTTAAATAACTCCCTATTCCCTCCTCCAGCCCCCGGCACCCACCATTTTAATTTTTGTCTCAATGGAATTTGACTACTCTGGGGGCCTCACCGTGGAAGCATACAGTATTTATCTTTTAGGATCTGACTTATTTAGCATAATGTTCTCAAGTTTCGTTCACACTGTGGCGTGTGTCAGAATTTCGTTCACTTTTAAAGCTGAGTAATATTCGGGGCGTCTGGGTGGCTCAGTCCTTAAGCGTCTGCCTTCGGCTCAGGTCATGATCCCAGGGTCCTGGGATCGAGCCCCGCATCGGGCTCCCTGCTCCGCGGGGAGTCTGCTTCTCCCTCTCCCACTCCCCCTGCTTGTGTTCCCTCTCTCACTGTGTCGCTCTCTGGCAAATAAATAAATAAAATCTTTTAAATAAAAATAAAGCTGAGTAACATTCTTGTGATTTTTTTTCTTTTTTTAAGTCCTGGCAGCTACTTAGAAACGGGAGGTGGGACAGGAGTTGCGGAAAATGGAGCCTGGCCGAACTGCCCATCCTGGTGGGAGGGCTGGTGGCAGCAGGGGAGCTGGAGGAAGAGGGTGTGCATGAATTGATTTGGGGCAGACTGGGTGAATGAGCACAGATGGGGTAGGTTCTCTTAAGAGTCAGACCTAGTTTGAGGTTCTTGGCTTTGGCACTTACCAGTAGTTAAGTGACCTCGGGCAAACTGATCTGACAGAGCCTCCTTTTCCTTCCCTGTGAGATGCAAAGATTGAAGGAGGCAACGTGTGGGGAAGCCCACTGCTGGGGCTCTTGGGCCAAAGTGATTGCCGGTAAAGCAAGATCACAGGAGCTGGGACCAGGTTTCCAGAGGAGGCCCAGGAAGGCTTCCGGGAGAAGGAGGCCCTTGAGGCTGGCCGTGGAATGGCACATTTAGTGCTCCGGCTTCTGGCAAGAGGCGGATGTGAGGCGGCAGCTGCGATCAGCCCCCAAAGCCCTCCTCCGTCCCGAGATTGCACCAGCTCACTTTAAGGGGGCCAGAACGCACAGCTCCAGAGTAGGGCGGGCCCGAGGGCCAGGAATCTCCGAAAGGGCGGGTTTTGCAGCGCGCGACGCGGGCCTTCCCAGCGGGAGAGGCCGGACTGAGGCAGACTAACAGGAAGACGAGTGCAGCTGGCTGGCGGCTGGCGGCTGCCGGTTGGGGTCCGCGGCCGCATCGCCAGGGCTGCGGGGAGGGGAGGGACCCGGAGGCCTTCGCCGGCGGTCCCAGCCCCGAGCAAGGGGCGTCCTGACTGGGCGGGACCCGAGGCCCGGCCCTCTCGGGAACGCGCCGGCGGACGGCGCCCAGCCTCGAGCGCAGGTACGCGCAGGGCGCGGGCGGGCGGCGGGGACGGCGAGGTTGGGGGGCCTCTCCCGGCCAGGACCAGCCCCCAAGCCGTCGGAGCCCGGAATGTGCAGACCACTGCCCTCATCAGCAGACCTAGGTGCGAACAGGAAGCGTGAGCGAACCCTCCTCCAGTGGTCAGGAAGTGGGGTCCCATCTCCAGGACCCCAGGCCCCCCCAGCGGCTCACACTCCAGCTCTCCCTGCCCCCCCCATTCATTTATCTGACACATACGGGCACAATCACCCCTTTCCTTGCCGGCGCCACTGCCCCCACGTGGTAGATAAGAGTCCTCGACCTCTGGTCAAAGCTGGTGGGTGTGAAGGTTGGTGGTGGGGCTGGACCCAAAACTCTTATACCCAGAGGGGGCATGGAGGGGGGTGGGCAGCCAGGATGACCTGACAGCTCTAGGAGTCTCTTGTTCAAATTTCCACAAGTGGGACATGAAGCCTCATTTCTCCCTCCTCCCGCTGCCCCCCATCAGGTTCCCCAGGCTCCTCTGCACACAGGTCTCCCTGCTTGCTGCCTTTCCAGTCCTGAGGTTCTCATTCCCCAGCCCTATTTCAACCATGATCTGTTCAGCTGAGGCTTTGGGCTCTGTGGATCAGCTGGCCTGGCTCAAGGACTGCCCCCAAGCCAGAATCCCCATTGCCCTGAGTAGGAGGGCCCATCCCCACTCCCTTCCACTCCTCCCCCTGACTCTGCAGCCTCCCTGGGCCCTGCCTGAGCAGGCCTGTTTGGCAGGCTGGGACATGTCTGGACCCCGAGGACAGCCGGTGGGCGATGGCTGCTGCAGAGGTGGAGGGGCTGGAGCCCGAGGCAGCTGCTGCAGAAGAGGCTGCGGGAGAGGCTGCGGATGCTGTGGATGCGGAGCCTGGGGACCCCCCTCTCCTGGTTGGGAACCGGTTGAACCTGGACCTGTACCCTCGGGGCTGCCACCGGCTGCTGAATCTGTGTGCCCAGCGGCCCCCTCAGCTGCTGGAAGTGGAGTTCTTGCGGCTGAGTGGCCACGAGGACCCTCGGCTGCTGGAGGCCACCCTGGCCCAGGTGCCGTGCAGCCTGCAGCACCTTCGCTCCCTGGTCCTCAGAGGTGAGTCCCACCTGGTCCCAGCCCTGTCCCAACCCTGCCCCCCACAAGGTGAAGCTGGCTGAGCCCTGGCTCCTGGAGGCTGCAGCTGCCCACTGGGGTCTCCCAGCAGACCCCAGTGTAGGTATTCTTCCTGGGGCAGATCATGGGTGATGGCTATCAGCTGAGATGAGCCTGCAGTATCTGTCCCTGTTCCCCCTGCATCTGCTGGTGTCTCCGTCTGTCCCTCTCTGGGTGGGGTTGGGGTAGCGGTCTGTGCCTCTGCACTGAGCTGGGCCCTGGGATTCTGGCTCTGAGGGCCACATCTGCTTTCCCCCTTTCTAGGCGGACAACATCGGGACGTGCTGGGTGCCTGCTCCCGGGGCTCCCTGACCACACTGCCAGCTGGCCTGAGTGGCCTGGCCCGCTTGGCCCACCTAGATCTGAGCTTCAATAGCCTGGAGACACTGCCGGCCTGCATCCCACAGATGCGTGGCCTGAGCACCCTCCTGCTGTCTTACAACAGCCTTTCAGAGCTGCCTGAGGCCCTCGGAGCCCTTCCCTCCCTCACCTTCCTCTCTGTGAGCCACAACGGCTTGCAGACGCTGCCTACAGCGCTGGGATCCCTATCCACCCTGCAGCGCCTTGATCTCTCAGAGAACCTTCTGGACACCCTGCCCCCTGAGATTGGAGGCCTGAGCAGCCTCACCGAGCTCAATCTGGCTTCCAACCGGCTGCAGGGCCTCCCGACCTCCCTTGGTGAGTAGGAGTCGTGCCCCTCATGGCTCCCTGGGCCTGACAGGGAGTGCCCTTCAGCCGTTGCCTGGTTTCTGCTGTCTTGTCCTCCACGGGCGGCCCCTGCACACACAGGCTTGGCCCATCTTGGAGCCTTCACTCCTCCTGGGTGGCCCTTGTTTGCCTTCCCTTCCCTGGCTTTCAAAGGCTCCCTGCACAGATTTCTCAAGCTCCCCGAGTCTGGCCATCTGCTTGGCCCTAGCGTGAGTATCCTGTCCTGGCCAGGGCTGGGTGTGGCCCTGAGTGGTCCTCTGCTGGCCCTAAGCTGGCACCTGCCCGCAGTGGGGCTACGGTCCTTGCGGTTCCTTGTTTTGCACAGCAACCTCCTGACCTCAGTGCCTGCTGGCCTAGCCCACCTCCCGCTGCTCACCCGACTGGATCTGAGGGACAACCAGCTCCGGGACGTGCCCCTCGAGCTACTGGACGCCCCCTTTGTGCGCCTTCGGGGGAACCCCCTGGGCAAGGCTCTACCTGCCTCCCACAGTCCCCCAGGTAGGCTTGTTGCTAGGAAGAGTCAGGCCACAGACAGGCCAGGATGCAGGTTCCATAGGTGTCCTAACAGCTTGCCTGTCCCGCCGCAGAGACGCCCGTGACCCCCGAAATGCCCAGACTGTTCCTGAATTCAGATTTGGACAGGTGTGTGTGGGGAGGGGGATGGGGCTGAAGATGCATGTCTCTACGCTGTCGCTCTGTCCATGATGAACACCGTGTTCATGCCCCAGGGGTCTTCTGGAGTTTCCCGGGGGTCCCCGATCCAGCCACACCCCTTCTATTGTCTGACCTGATGCCCACCCTCTCCTGCAGCTTCCTTGTGACTCCCCAAGGCTGCTCAGTGACCCTGGCCTGTGGGGTCCGCCTGCAGTTCCCTGCTGGGGCCACCTCTAGCCCTGTCAACATCCAGTATCGACTCTGGCTGCCGGAGCCACACCTCGTCCCCTTGGGTCCCCATGACTCCCTGCTCAGTGGGGTCCTGGAGCTGCAGCCCCACGGGGTGGCCTTCCGGCAGGCATGGCCAGGGCGAGTCGGGGTGGGGGGCAGGGGAGGAGGGCCCAGGCATGGGACCCAGTGCTCACACCACCCTTGCCTGGCAGGAGGTGGGCCTGTGGCTACTCTTTGTGCCCCCCCGGGCCCGGCGTTGCCGTGAGGTGGTGGTCAGGACCCTGAGTGATGACAGCTGGAGTGACCTGGAGACTTACCTGGAAGAAGAGGCACCCAAGGTGAGAGCCCCCTAGGCCTTCCTGGGAAGGAGCACTAGGGAGGGGCTCCCTCCAGCCCCTGGTCAGCCCTGCCTGGTGGCTCTAACCTAACCCTAACTCCCCTCTGACCCCACCCCCCATGCCCAGAGGCTCTGGGCTCACTGCCAGGTGCCCCACTTCTCGTGGTTCCTCGTGGTTTCACGTCCTGTGTCCAACACCTGCCTGGTGCCGCCGCAGGGGACGTTGCTGTACTCCTCAGGACATCCTGGGGTCAAGGTCACATTCCCCCCTGGGGCCACCAATGAGCCTCGTCACGTCCGCATGCAGGTGCAGGCAGGGCAGCCACTGTGAGTGGTGGGTGGTGCCTCGGTGCAAAGGTGAGTGTTCCAGGCGCCCGTTTGCCCCAGGTGGTGCACGTGGGCAGCAGAGAGCTTCGAGCCCTGCTGGAGGAGCCCGAGGCAGCGGCCAGCCCCCTGCTGTGCCTCTCCCAGAGCGGCCCCCCCAGCTTCCTCCGGCCTGTCACTGTGCAGCTGCCTCTGCCCCCTGGTGTCACAGGTGAGAGGTGGCCAGGTGGCCTAGCTGAACTCATGGCCACTGGGTGGAGGGGGCCGTGCTCTCGGCAGGGGAGCCCCTACCAGGGACACCTCAGCCTGCGGCCCCCTCGCATCACCAGGCCTGAGTCTGGATCGCGCTTGTCTTCACCTGCTGTACCGGACCCCTCCTGAAGTAGTCTGGGATGACATCACAGCTCAGGTGGCACTGGAGATCACCCACCTGTATGCTCGCTTCCAGGTCACCCACTTCTCTTGGTCAGTGCCCCCAGCCCCAGCTTCCTCAGTCCTCTCCCCCAGCGAGCCTGTCTGGGCAGCCCCCACTCACCCCCAGGCCCTCCCAGGTACTGGCTCTGGTACACCACCAAGACCTGCGTGGAGGGCCTGGCTCGGAAGGCCTGGGAGCGCCTGCGACTGCACAGGGTGAACCTCATTGCCCTGCAGAGGCGCCGGGACCCCGAGCAGGTTCTGCTCCAGTGCTTGCCCGGCAACAAGGTGGGTGCAGACTCCAGAGGTCTGGAAGAGCTGCGTCGGGAGGGCAGAGGGCCTGCATGGGGGTGCAGGGCATTGAGCTTGAAGCCAGTGGGTGCCCCCCCCCCCAGGTGGATGCCACCCTCCGGCGGCTGCTGGACCGGTACCGAGGCCCTGAGCCCTCTGACACGGTGGAGATGTTCGAGGGCGAAAAATTCTTTGCTGCCTTTGAGAGGGGTATTGACGTGGATGCTGGTATGCCCCCCCTGCCCCGCCCCTAGAGACAGGATGCTGGGGTCCATTCCCCAGGCTCCCTGCTGAGCCCATCCCGCCCCCAGACCGCCCAGACTGCGTGGCGGGCAGGATCTGCTTTGTGTTTTACTCACACTTGAAGAACAGGAAGGAGGTGTATGTGACCACCGCCCTGGACCGGCAGGCTCAGGCTGTGAGGGGCCAGGTGGGTCAGCGGGGTAGGGTGCCCCAGGCTGCCTGGGCAGAGGCCAGAACACTGAGCCCCATCTCACCCCAACACTAGGTGTCCTTCTACCGGGGAGCAGTGCCCGAGGAGGTGCCTGAGGAGGCAGAGGCTGCCCGGCAGAGGAAGGGCACAGACTCCCTCTGGATGGCCACTCTGCCCATCAAGCTGCCGGTGTGGCTGGGGTGGGGGGCAGCGTGTGTGAAGGGGGCAGGGGTGGCACAGAAGCCCGGGGCTGGTCAGGGGGCAGAGGGTAGGGCTCACTGCACCCCTTCCTCCTCACAGAGACTACGGGGGTCCCAGGGGCCAGAGCAGGGGCAGGGGACCAGCCTCTCCCTGGCCCCTCTGACCCTGGGTGATGCCGAGACTGGCTTCCTGACCCAGAGCAACCTGCAGAATGTGGCTGGGCGCCTGGGCCCTGACTGGCCAGCCGTGGCCCTGCACCTGGGCATGCCCTACCGTGAGCTGCAGCGCATCCGACATGAGTTCCGGTGAGTTCCTTTGGGCATCCTGATGCCGGCTCTGGACCGGCCTCAGGCCTGGGTCCTGGCTGCCAGGAGAGCTTTTCATGAGGCTGGGTGAAGTCCAGGGTGAGTGGGGACAGGGCAAACAGGCAGGAAAGGGAGGGTCTGGCCACACCTCACCCAGGGAGCAGGGAATCCACCCGAGGAGGGTGAGCAGAACCTTGGGTGTGATGGCTGGGCCTCTCTATCACCATTCTCCTTCTCCCCCCACCCCCACCCAGGGACGACCTGGATGGCCAGATCCGTCATATGCTCTTCTCCTGGGCTGAGCGCCAGGCCGGGCAGCCAGGGGCTGTGGGGCTCCTAGTGCAGGCCTTGGAGCAGAGCGACCGGCTGGATGTTGCTGAAGAGGTGAGGGCTGTCTTGGAGCTCGGCCGCCAGAAGTACAAGGACAGCATCCAGCGCACAAGCCTGGCCCCCAGGGACCTTGCCCCACCTGAGCCTTCAGCATCACAGTCCCCAGAGTTTGCCCAGGCCTAGACCCCACTGACTTTGGGCAGGCCCCTGATGTACCCTGGCCAATGGTCAGAGGCCCCCATTTTCAAGCTTTCCCTGTGTATGGGGACAGTGACCTCCCATGTGTAACAAATATGTACTGTTTTGGCTGCTTCTCAGAGCTGTTTATTTGTTGGGTGGAGGAGTGGGTGGAAGGCAAGGGGTGGCCTGAGATCAGAGGCCTGGGCGCTGCTGGGAGGGGACCTTGTGTAAAGACTTCACTACCCGCCCCGTCGACACCCCCCTTGCTCCTGCTTCCTCCCATGTGCCCAGGAGGGAGAGGAGCTCCAGCTACAAAGTAACTGTGCAGCACCAATGGATACAAAGTCACCTGGGTGCGGGATTGTGCATCCCCCAAGTTGGTGGGCAGGTGCTTGGCCAGATCAGTCCCCTCCCAGCGCCCACTGTGCGACCACGGACCGCTCCTGCCCTGGGACACCCTCTTCCCAGCATTCCTTGCCACCCGTTGGTCCGCCGGGGCTAATCCCTGGGTCCATGGCCCATGTAGGGCCGGGAGGCCCAGAGACCAAAGAAGGGCCTTTTGGGGACCGGCGGCTGTGGCCACGCGGGCGCAGTGGCCGCGGCGGCCGGGAGGGGGAGCCGGAGCCCGCTTGCCGAGGGCCGGGGGCAGGGGGCGGAGCGCGCTCAGCGCCGAGCGGACGCGCCTCCGCGCCTCCGCGCCGAGGAGCAGCCGGGCGCGCGGCACGGCGGGGAGGCGAGCGCGGCGGCGGCGGCGGCGGCAGCGGAGCGCGCGGTGAGTGCCTGCGCGGCCTCTCCCTTCCGCTGCGCCCACCCGACTGCGGGGCCCAGGGGCGCCGAGGCGGCCGGGGGAGGTGACGGCTGCCCCGACGAGGCGGCTCCGGGGGGGGGGGGTTGCGCGGGTCGGCGGATGCTCCGACCGGCTGCCGTCTGGGTGTGGGAGGCCGTGCTCGACCCCGGGCGGTGCCGGGCGCGCTCCCCGCGCACACGTGTCCCCACGGGGTGGGAAGCTGGGGCCAGAGCCCCAGAAGCGGAGGCCGGGCTGCGGGGGGCGCACACGTGGGACCCCGCCGGACTTGTGTGGACACGTGCGTGGCTGGAGTCGCCATCGCCTCGCGGGGGCGGCGTGACCGTCTGGGTCCCGTCTGGATCCCCTCCAGAGGGACAAGGGTCCTGAGCCGGCCTCCGAGCTGGAGCCCGCAGCCCCCACCCCAGGCCTCCTTTGTTCGTGGGCTGGGGCCCCTCCGACAGGGTAGAAAGCGCCCCCCGCCCCATGGGGAAGGGACGCGGGGAGATTGAATGGGCAGCCAGAGGCCAGTGCCACACTCTGATCTTCACCCCCATCGGCTTCCGTCGGGGGTGGGGGAGGGGAAGCTCAGCGGCTTAATTTGTGGGAGATTTTACCCCTGGGAGGGTCTGGAAGTAGCAGCATTATTCTGTGGCTGATGTCTGTGGGCAGCGCTATCCACTGCCTGCCTTCCTCCTTAGTTTACCTGGCTGCAGACGTGGAGACAGGGGGACGGTGAGGGCTGACAGGCCCCGGCCTCAGGCCTGGCCAGGGTTGCTGGGTTTCTGTGGCAACACGAGGTGCCTGGGGAAGTTGTTCCACAGATGTCTCCTAAGCAGGGGTGAGAACCACAGAGTCAGGACCGACAGAGGGGGGGTTCTGGGTCCCGTGGACCCCTTGCCAGTCTCCCCAGGCAGAGTCCCTTCATTCTCACTGCTGTCAGGCCAGCGACCCTCTTCCCTGCTCCATCCTGCAGCCTGAAGCACGTACTGTGAGACCCCAGACTCACTGTCTCCCTCAGGCGTGGCATCCCTGAGCCTGCCTCTCTTCCTGGCACAACTGCTCCCCTCCTCACCTTAGACACCGGGACCCCCATCACCCAGTGTCCCTTAACCCTGGACGGGAGGTGGGGTCTGGTGATGCTCAAGGAGGCAGGGTTTACTCAGTCCCCCAGAGGGCAGGAGTAGGCGGCAGAGAGACTGCAGTGAGAATATAGACCCTGCCCCTGACAGCCTGGGGCAGCAGAGAGCTGGCTGTAGCTGGTCTACACCTGGAGGTGGGTGGGGTGGGGGTGGGGAGGGAAAACTCAGGTTGAAGTTCAGAGGTCAGACTTTTATCTGCAGGCTAGGGCATGGGGAAGCAGATGCTGGGGACAGAGGCCCAGGGCATGTGTGTCGGGGACCCCTTGGCCGGGCAGAGGGCTCTGGGAGTGCCCGTTTCCTGTGCCCTCTGGACCTGCCAGGTGAGCAGTCCTGTGGGTGGCAGCCAGAGGCCTCTTGAGACCTAGCCAACACTTCCCTGCCCCTCCCTTTTTTAAAGATTTTATTTATTTATTTGAGAGAGAGTGCACGCGCGCGCACGAGCAGGGGGAGGGGCAGAGGAAGAAGCAGACTCCCCGCTGAGCAGGGAGCTGGATGCCCTCGATCCCAGGACTCTGGGATCATGACCTGAGTCGAAGGCAGACGCTTAACCACCTGAGCCCCCCAGGCGCCCCAGTCCTGGCCTAGGGTGAGGTTCCCATGAAATGCGTCTTCATCCAATAGACACACAGGTCTCACGAATAGGAGTGGGCACAGACCCATCTCCACTCCCACGGGACCAGATTGTCCACACAGAGGCCCACAGGGGGCCTGGGCACAGAGAGCGCCCCATCCACTGGGTCCCAGAGCCCTAGACAGATCCAGCCTGCAGGCTGCAGACAGGAACCCACGGGACAGTCGGGGTCGTGGTGGCCACGGGCTGGGGTTCCTGTGGATGGCTGGTCAGGCTTGGCTGGGTCAGCCTGAGTCAGGCCCACTGCCCTGTGTGCTGATCATGTCCGAAGCTGGGCCCTGCCTCTCAGAAGCTGTCACGCCCCCTCCCATCCCACAGCAGCTGAGAGCCAACTTGCCCAAAGTGAAAGAGAAAGTCGCCCCCCCCCCAGGCCGGCCCCGCCCCGCCCAGCGGCCAATCCCGGCAGCGGGCACCTCCCTTGGCCCCTGGATCTCCTCCGTGAGCCCGGTGGGCTGTAGTCCTGGAGGTGCACCTCAGGGTGAGCGGGACTGGGGGCTGCGGAGGTGGTGGGGCTGGAGGGGCAGGGGACACAGGGACAGATGGCCCGGGAAAGCTGAGGTGAAGGTCACCGGTCCTCAGAGGGACCAGGGGTGTGAGCCAGCCTTGTGACCCTGGGTGACAGTGCTGTGGGTGAGAGCCCACGACAGCTGGCCTCGAGGGGGCCCAGGCAAGAGGCGGGAGAAGGCTCCAGGGCTCTGGGGGGCCCCCGACAGGAGGCTCTGGAGGCCGGCTCTGCCCTGTCTCTAGTGAGAGGGGCCCTGTCTCCCCCAACCCCCAGAGTGGATGCGTGAACCATCCCAGGGAGCCTCAGTCAGCTGTCCCCTTCTCAGCTGCCCCCCACCCCATGCCCCGAACTCCCCCGAAGCTTCCAGAGGACCTGGTCTCTGTGTGTGTGTGTGTGTGTGTGTGTCTGTCTGTCTGTCTGTCTGGGAGTGAGATTCCTGGAAAGGGTGGATGGGAGGGTGGGTGCAGGGCTGGGTGTGGGTGAGCCTGGAACTTCTCCAGGGGGAGGGGCTGTCTGGGGTCCATGGGGGGGCTGCACCTGGCGCGGCAGCATCTACCTGGGTAGCTGTGAGCTGAGCCCAGGTTGGGGGGTGCTCCTCAGCCCCTCCAGCCTCCATCCTGAGGGGGCAGGCGCCAGCTGTCGCTGCCCGAGGATGAAGGGGTCACCGCAGTCCAGGGTTGAGATGCCTGGCTGGCAGACTCACTGCCCCAGAGGCGCCTGGCCCTTTAAAGGCAGAGTGCGCTCCTCGGCGCGTTCAGTGTGCACGTGAGTGTGTGTGAGCGTGAGCGAGGCCAGCGGGGGAGAACGCACCGGTGCGGGGGCGCCTTGAGGGGAGACTGGGTGGCCCTAGGGATGGGTGAGGGGCTTGGTGCTCTTGCGTGAGACCTGGGGAGGGGGTTTTGGGGGTAAGATTATTTCTCTGGTGTGCCTCTGAGTGGTCTGTTCCTCCCTCCCCTGATTCCTGTACCCTTTTCTAGAACAGAAGCCGTGGTTTTGAAATTCCCCGGAAAGTGGAGGACCGCCCCTTCCCCCTCTGTCCCACCCACGCTGCGCTGCCTCCGTCCTCCACCTTCTGGGCTGGCATCCACCTCTCCGGCTCCCACCTGGGTGCGCTCAGTTAAATGGCTGATAAGCAGATCAGGTCAGAATGCAACCCTGCCTTTGCTCTTGGCCCCACCCCACCCCGTGTGTGGTCCTGACCTGTGGCCTAGGAGGCCACTCCTGACACTCCCTCTGCTCCCACAGTCTGCCAGCCAAGCTCATCAATGGCGGCATCGCTGGGCTGATCGGGGTCACCTGCGTGTTCCCCATCGACCTGGCCAAGACGAGGCTGCAGAACCAGCAGAATGGCCAGCGCATGTACACCAGCATGTGAGCATGCCCGGTGGGGGCCGTGGGCATGGAGCCACGTGAGGGGGGGCCAGGCTAAGGCTCAGACTCAGGCCCTGCTCCTGCATCCCCCAGCCTGATTGACAAGAGGGGAAACAGGTCAGGGCTGGTCTGGGGAAGTTCCCGTCTGGGTTAGGGCTGGAGCCATTGCTGGCCCCCTGGCTCACCCTTCCCGCCCCCCCGCCTTGGCTGCAGGTCTGACTGCCTCATCAAGACCATCCGCTCAGAGGGCTACTTCGGCATGTACCGCGGTGAGGCTGGGGATGGGGCCCATGTGGGTGGCACCCTTCTGCAGTCTCAGAGGGGTCCTGCTGTCACGGCTGGGAGGCAGGTGGCAAGGCCAGGCAGGGCGGCCTGCTGGGGCCTGGTGTGTATGTGTGGATGTGGCCCGTGGGACCCGGGTGTTGGGTGAGCGGCACAGGGTGGGCTCTCCGGGGAGGGGCCGTTCTCAGCGGCCCTCCCAGGGCATCAGCCCCATCCCCCGCTCGCTGCCACCGCCCGCATGGCAGGGCGCTGTGTCCTTACCGTGCAGGTTGCAGCCTTCTCCCCTGCTTTCCAGGGCAGGTGGGACTCCATCTGTGCTGGGAGGCGGGAGGGCGTGGGGCACTACCGCAAAGCCGCTTAGGGGACAATCCCCAAGCCTGGCTTTGCCCAGACACTGTGCGGCGGGACCCCCCCACTCTCGCTCACCCTGGGCCTGTGTCCTCCACCCAGTGCCCGCCCCCCAGCGGAAGCACCTTCTGTCTTCCAGGGGAGGTGTTCCTCAGGGAGGCCGGAATGGGTAGATCATGCAGGGAGGGTGAGCGGGGCGCCTGGAGGAGGCCCTGCCCTGTCCCTGCCTGGGTCTGCCCCGCCTGGCACCAATGTGGGTGAGAGGGCAGGAGGAGGAGCCAAGGAGTGGCCGGGGTGGGGCTCGGCGAGCCGGGAGGCCAGTGGTGGCTGAGAGCTTCCCCAGCCCAGGCCGCCGACTTGCCTGTGCTCCCCACTGTGCCCCACAGGAGCTGCTGTGAACCTGACCCTTGTCACCCCGGAGAAGGCCATCAAGCTGGCCGCTAACGACTTCTTCCGATATCAGCTCTCCAAGGACGGGTGAGGGGGTGAGGGGCTGCGGGCCAAGGCTGTGAGGGGGAGGGGTCTGTGCCTCCCGACAAAGGACAGAAGCCCTGCCCCTCACCTCCTCCCTGCCTCCTGCACGGGGAGGGACGCAGATGCCAGTCAGTTGTGCTTTGGCCCCGGCGGTCCTGGCCCCCAGCCAGTGTGCACCACTCCTGTAGGGTGGGATCTGGGGGGGCACTGACCAGCTTCCCCCTGTCACCTGAGGGTGGGGCTGAGAAGCTTGGCCCTTTGGTTACTTGAGACCTCAGCATCTCCACTGCTGTTTGCTTGAGAATGGCCCTTCCACCTTCCCCGGCCCTGCTCGCGGGGCCGTCTGGCTGTTGGGCTCGGTGCTCATTGCTGGAGGGCCTGAAGGGGTATCTGAGGCTGGCAGGTGCTGTACCCCTCCAGAGCCGCATCTGCCTCTGCCACTCCCCCCCCGCCGCCGCCCCCACACGCCCAGGGCCGCAGAGGCTTCTGCATCGCACCACGGCCCTTACCCCCTCTCTCCAGGCAGAAGCTGACCCTGCTTCAGGAGATGCAGGCCGGCTGTGGGGCCGGCACCTGCCAGGTGATTGTGACCACCCCCATGGAGATGCTGAAGATCCAGCTTCAGGACGCAGGCCGCATTGGTGAGGGCATGGGGAGACAGAGGGCGAGCCCCAGCCCCTGCCCAGGTGGGAGGTACTAGGAGAGAGAGAGCCAACAGGCCTATTCCTTCTCTCCCCAGCTGCCCAGAAGAAGTTACTGGATGCCCAGGCCCAGCTGTCAGCCCAGGGCGGCGCTCAGCCCTCCATGGAGGCTCCGGCTGCTCCCCGGCCCACAGCTACCCAGCTGACCCGGGACCTGCTTCGGAGCCGGGGCATCGCCGGCCTCTACAAGGGACTGGGGGCCACATTGCTCAGGTGGGAGTGACGGTGAGGGTGAGGGTGGGGGGAGGGAGGCCTGCGCACCGCACACCTCTAGGTCACCAGCGTCCCTCCCTCCCCCCACAGGGACGTCCCCTTCTCCATTGTGTACTTCCCCCTCTTTGCCAACCTGAACCAGCTGGGCTGTCCCTCCTCCGGGGAGAAGTCTCCTTTCTATGTGTCATTTCTGGCTGGCTGTGTGGCTGGGAGTGCAGCCGCCGTGGCCGTCAACCCCTGTGATGGTCAGTGCCTGGGACTGAGGCGGGGGGTGGGGGGGCGGTGCGGGTGTAGGTGGGCTGGGCCCCATGCTGACCTGCACACCCCCTGCAGTGGTGAAGACAAGACTTCAGTCGCTGCAGCGTGGTGTCAACGAGGACACCTACACGGGGTTCCTGGACTGTGCCAGGTGGGATGGCCCCACGGGGGTGGGGTGGGGGGTGGGCCACCAGCGGCCCTGACCACCCTACACGGGGTTCCTGGACTGTGCCAGGTGGAAAGGCCCATGGGGATGGGGGGGCAGGCCAGCAGCGGCCCTGACCACCCTCTCCCCACAGGAAGATCCTGAGGCACGAGGGCCCCGCGGCCTTCCTGAAGGGCGCCTACTGCCGTGCCCTGGTCATTGCCCCGCTGTTCGGCATCGCTCAAGTGGTCTACTTCCTGGGCATCGCTGAGACCCTGCTGGAGCTGCTACAGCGACCCCAGCACTGAGCCCGGCGGCCACCTGCGCCCTCCAACCGAGTGGGACCAGAGTGGGGCCGGAGCCAGGTGGCCCGCCCAGGACTGAGCAAGAGAAAGTCTCTCCCCACTCTTCCCACACAGGTGGGGGGAAGCAGAGGAAGGGATGAAGGGTCCACATGGGTGGTGCACACAGAGGCCCCTTAGGGGTCCTGCTTGGACGACCACTGGGCTCAATGTCTTATTTATGTAGAAAACGCAGAAAATCTTTACATTCCTGGAGCCAGCCCCCCCCCCCCCACAGCTCCGCCCCGGCCTGAATACCCCCAGGGCAGAGCTGGTCTCTGGGCTGGGGCCCCCAGGCCAGGGCTGGGCAAGCGGGACCCTACCCTCCAGTCTACCAGCTCTTGTCCCCGAGGCTTGGTCCCTAGTCTACAAAGGGGACCCCGCACAAACCTATTTATTAACTTGCAGAGCACAAGTGCTCTGTCCATCCCTGTGTCCATCCGTCCAGCCTGTCCCTGCCACTGCCCTTCTCGCCTTGGTCAGGACTCCACTTTGCCCCCCCAGCCAGCCTTGCAGGAGGATTGGGGTCTCCTGCACCCCATGTTGAGCCAGGAGTCCCAGGCAGGGGGTCACACTGAGTTCTGACTCCCAGGGCAAGCCCCCCCCCTCCACTGTGGGACCCAGCATCCTTCCTGGTAGGCCTCTCTACCCCACTCCAGGCTGGGGCCTGCAGCGTGTGAGGTCTGTGTGCATGTGCAAATGTTCTGGGGAGCAGGTTGTGTCCACCAGCCCTCCACTGGCCTGCCCTTCAGAGACAGGGCTGGGGGCGGTTGGGGTGAGGGGTTGCTGGCCTTACCCACATGGCCAGGTAATGTATGTGTGTCTGTACCGTGTATGCCCTATAGGCTCCCTTCCGACCCCATTCAGGAATTTATTTACCCAGTCTGGTTCTTGCTGCACCTCAGCAGACCCCCTCTTCTGAGACACCCCCCCCCCCGCCCCGGGTCCAGGATTGGCCAGTGGGGAGGGCAGGCATGAGGACCAGTATGGAGCCTGGGGGTACTTGCTCTACTTCCAGGGGCAGGACCTGCTCCCTCAGTCCTCCCAGGGCCCACCCTACTCTCCGGGCGTCTGCATTAGGCCCCTGACCACACTCCATAAGCTCTGCCCTCCTGGGACCGCCCTCCTACATTGATGTTGTGAATTGAGGCAGGCCTGCCTGCCCTGCCCCTCCCCTCCCCGCCCTGCCCTGCCCCAGGCCACGTGATTGTGTTGGTGATTGATCCTGATGTGCTGGTGCTGTGTACCCCACCTGGGCTCCCTCCTCCGAGGCCCCTCCTGGTGACACTACCTGGGGCTCAGGCCGGGACCCCCCAGGTCACGGCTGTCCCCGGGAGCTGCCCTCTCCCACCACCTCTGTACCTTGGAAGCTGCTGCTGCTTACAGAATTATATTTTTTCTTTTCAAGAGTTTTAAGAAGTTGTAACTTTTTGTGTCTTGTCTTGTGAGAAGATAAATAAATATTCTAAGTAGATACTTTCTCTCTGAAATCTGTTAGGGTTGGGGGAGGGGGAAGGGAGCCTCTCTTTTTGGAACCGGCCCGCCTCCCCCTGCAGACCTACCTCGGTCCACCCCCCCCGCCGGTCGGCACAAGGCCTGGGAGGAGGGCCTGGGCTACGGGCCTCCCGGTCCCGCGCTGGCTGGACTGGAGGTGCGGGAAAGGCAGCCCCCTTTCTTCCCTGACGGCAAGCCGCCCTTGGGGGTCCCCAGAGCGCCCCGCCAGCCGGGGGCGCCGGGGCGGCCGACAGGAGGCGGAGCCGGCGGTGATGTGGCCCCGCCTCCTCGGCTTGCGGCGCCGAGAACAGTGCATTGTGGGAAACTCCCAGTCTCCGCCGCCGCCGCCGCCGCCGCCGCCGCCGCCGCCGCCGCCGCCGCCGCCGCCGCCCGCCCTGGTCCCGCGGACAGCGCACAGCGCCGAGGGGGGAGCGCCGGGAGCAGCAGCGTAAGACAGCGGGGGCTCCGGGGCCTGGGGCCCGGGGGGTGACGGGGCGGCCCCGCGGGGCGAGTGGGCAGCTCCCGCCTTGAAGGTCACTGGGGGCGCAGGCCGGGCACCTGGCTCTCTCCACCCCTGCGGCTCCTGGGAGGGGGAGGGGGCACTGGCTGACGTCAGTATGAACCAAAAATAACGGGGTATTGCGGGGGAGGAGACCACCTGCCCTTTGCAAACTTGACGCCCAGGGGCTGGGTACCCATCCAGAAAACCAGGGGTTGAGGGGCTGCTGGGACTCCCCGGGAAGTGGGGCAGCAGCTAGGCTGCTCATTGGGACACCCCCATTATACTATGACCTACAGGTGACCTTCAGGTGTGGCTCGTGTGCCTGGCCTAGGTGGAAAACCTGGGCCGCTGCTTCCCACATGGACTCCCCCCCCCCGGGGGGGGGCTGTTTCTAATCCTCTCGGAGAAGAGGCAGACGGGGTATCTAGGCCTTTGGGGAGAGATGGCTCAGGCCCAGCCCAGTAACCCCAGTACCCAACAACTCAAACATTGAGGATCTGGGCCAAGCTTTTCCTATAGTCTGGAGACCCCATCCTCTGCCCTGGTCCAGGTTTGAGGATGCTGAGGTTGAGGACATGGCTTGTGTCCACCCCAGGCTCACACCAGGGACCCCCCCATACACACACACGCACACTGCCCTTGCCCCAGAGGCAGGCACAGCCCCAGACTCAGGAAGGACTCCCTGCCCTTGAACTGGAGCAGGGGAAGCTGGTCTTGGGGGTGGGTACCGGGAGCTGGGGAGGGGCAGATGGCTTGCCAGGAGGCACAGGGCCTGTCACTGCCTGCCTGACTGGCTTCTCCAGCCCCCCGGGGAAACACCTCAGGTGTGCTGTACCCCAGTTCTGGCAGCCTTGGGCCCATTCCCACCCCATTGACACCAGAGAGCCCAGACTCTGGGTTCCTGCCCGGGCACACTCCCCACTGACCATATATCCTCCTCGGGACTGGGTGGGCTCTCACTTCCCCATCAGGGCCTCCCTACCCCGGCCCAATGGAGATAGCACATGTATGGGCAGGACCATTGTGCAGATGGCTTGTCTCATCCTGCACCCCCAGTTTGTTCAGGGCCAACACGCTCTGCCTGTGTGGTTGGAGGGGCTTCTCAGGGAGCGGTGGGGGACAGCTGGAGAGCAAGCCCTGGAAGAAGAACATCCTGAGTGGGGTCTGGGGGGGCGGTCCAGAGAATTGGGCAGGATCTCTATGGGGACAAGATGGTAGGGGCTGAACAGGAGGGCTGAGTCTCTTGCCACAGCCTCACTGTGTCTCTCTCCAGGCCTAGATAATGCCCAGGGGTGAGCTGTCCTGAGCCGCTGAGTTCCAACTGCCTGTCTGTCCACGCACACCCCAGGTAGCCTGCCAGCACCGCCCACCATGGAGTCCAGGGGGAAGGCAACCAGCAGCCCCAAGCCCGACACGAAGGCTCCGCAGGCGGCTGCTGAGGCCAGAGCCCCGCCAGCTGTGGATGGGAAAGCCCCCTCAGCTAAGCCTGGGAAGAAGGAGGCCCAAGCAGAGAAGCAAGAGTCCCCAGCGGCCCCCACCCCAACTGCCAAGAAGACCGCGGCCAAAGCAGACCCTACCCTTCTCAATAACCACAGCAACCTGAAGCCGGCCCCCGCAGCCCCCAGCAGCCCCGAGGCCGCCCCTGAGCCCAAGGGCCCTGGGGATGGGGCTGAGGAGGATGACGCCCCCAGCGGGGGTCCCGGGGGCCAAGGCCCTTGCCCCTTTGAGAACTTGACCCCCCTGCTGGTGGCTGGGGGTGTGGCCATGGCAGCCGTAGCCCTAATTCTTGGTGTGGCCTTCCTGGCCCGGAAAAAATGATGGCTGGTGCCCAGGTGGGGGCATAGCCACTTCCTGTACAGATCTCAGGAGCCTAGTGCATGCTGAGCTCACATACAGCTATCCATAGTCCGTACGTGCGCACCATATACACATATACCCCCATACACGCAGAAGGACAGACACGGACAGGCCCCCCAGCCATGGAAACCAAGCCCGCACACTGGCGCCCAGCACTTACCCCTCCCAGGCTCCAGCATGGGGCAGTGGGAGGAGTGGACCTTGAGTGTGGCCCACCCGCCTACAAGCAGGTGGACGTGTGCCAGCCGGTCCCGAGAGGCCCCAGTGGTCCCAAGCACTTCCTGGCAGCAGAGTCTGGACGAGTCCCCAGGGCTGGGTAGGGGTCCGGGATGGGCTCCCACAAGGGCCCAGCCCTTGTGGGGACATTAAAAGGTATGGTTGTTTCACTCTCCCCATTTCTGCTCTTTGTTTGTAGCTGGGCAGGGTTGGGGGGCCCATCTGGGTAGGGCCGGGCAGTGGGCTGACCCGAACCAAGCCTTCACGGTGGCAGCTGAGCTTCCGTGCCACCTTTGCCCACCATCTGCACCCTGGCTGGGTGGACAGACAGCCCAAAGGCTGGTCTGGGACGGGGCTCCCACCATTCACCCTCTAACTTTGCCCCCGGGGAGCCACTGAGGCTGGGGCCATCTCACTTCCTGCCCTGACTCCTCCTCGTCCTGCAGCAACTGTCCTTGGGGCATCTGAGAGCCTGGCAGGGAGGCCCGGGTTGGGGGGGACCTCGAGGATCTGCCCAGTGGCTGTGCTTGCCCCGCCCCTGGAGACGGCCCCTCCCACCTCACCCAGCGTCCTTTGATTCTAACAAGCGTATAAATGCAATAACACAGAGTAGAGCTGCTTGGTGGGTAACCATCACCCACGTCCACTGCCCCATTGTGCTTGCAGGGAGCCTGTGGGTGCAGCCCCCCATCGGCACATCGGATCCCAGCTTGACCCATGGCACAGTGGCAGTGGGCAGGCTCTGGAGGGTGGCCATGGGCACTGACACGCCCTTGCTTGGAACCCTGGGCCTGAGCTGAGGCTGAGTCTGAAATAAACTCTGTTGTCTAACGGCTGGGCTGGTGTCCTCACCTACCTGGGGGGGAGGGGGGAAGGCAAGGGCTTCCCACCGGGTTGTGGGGGGTGGTCACGTAGCCACACCACCAGGCTTTCCAGGGAGGAATAGGGAGCTTCAGGTGCCACTGGCCCCCCACCTCCTGCCACCCCCATGCCTTTGATCCTGGGCCCTGCCCCATCCCAGACAGCCACACTCAGGCCTTGCTGCCAGCCCTGGCCCTCGATGGACTCCCACCCCTAGGCCTGGGCTGCCAGCCGCAGTGCTCAGGGCAGGGCTGGGACTGGAGCGGTAAGGGCATGGGAGGGGGATGGGGGTCCTCGCTCTGATGTCTGAGACCAGAGGGTGTCTTTCTCCACCACTGTCTGCAGTGAGCTCCCCATCTGTGCGGGGCATAGAGGAGACCGGGAAGATGGGCTTTCCTCCTCTTGCCACCCCACTGCCCACAGCTCCCTGAGCCCACTCTGGCCAGATGACCCAACTGGTCGGGCCTGCCTGCACCTCCAGCTGTGGGCAAGGCTGTAGGGGCAGGGTCTGGGGGAGCAAGGCCCTGCTGGGCCCAGAAGCACTCCTGGGAGCTTTGTCACCCTGGGCCCCTCCTGCCCCCACCGTCTTGGAGCTGACATGTTGGGGGGCATGCCCTTCCCTTCTTTTCCTGGTACCCACCCTCCCAGAGTGGCACGCCTGGTCCCTGTACCCGCATATCAGGCCCAGGCAAGTCCGGAGAACTTCTTTGGAAGTTCAAAACAGACCTGACATCCTCGCCCAGGCACGCCCCTCCTCCGAGTCCTGGAACCTCCTCCTGACCCCCCCACACCACCGGCTCCTCAGAGTCCTTGAGCCACCTGGCCAGAGCTGGCCACACAGGGTGGGGGGCTGTGGAGCAGGGCAGACGCAGGCCAGAGGTCCAGCCTCCAGCCCCCTGCCCCGCAGGGGCCAGGGCAGCCGCCCTTTGGCTGTGCGGTCCCCTCTCCCCCTTTCTCCATTCTGTGGCTTGCACCGTGAGCATGAGCTCTGTCATCTTCAACCAGAAGTCCAGAGCTTGGCCCCTCAACATGGGTACTCCACCCGAAGTCGCCCCTCGTGTTCGTCAATTCACAGGACACTGAGCTTGTTTCCAAATAGAGCAGTGATGAAAATCCTTGTAATTCGCCTGGTGCCTGGTGTCTCTGGGGTGGGATGTGTGTGTGTATCGCATGCATATCTTTCTTTTGTTTTATTGTGGTAAAATACACATAACATAAAATTTACCATCTTAGCTATATCAAATGCACAGTTCAGGGCCACTAAGCACATTCATGATGTGCAGCCGCCCTTACCAATGGTTTCCAGAACTTTCCAACCTCCCAAATGGAAACTGTCCCTGTGAGACACTGACCCCCATCCTTCCCCCGGCCCCGGCGCCCACCGTCCACTCTCTGTCCCCCTGAGACACCGACCCCCACCC
>NC_138379.1:426741-442103 GCF_054177405.1 Leptonychotes weddellii | reverse complement strand
TCTCACTCAGCATCACGTCCCCCAGGTCCATCCACGCTCTGGCAGGTGTCAGCGTGTCCCTCCGTGTTCAGGCTGAGTGACGGTCCGGTGTGTGGATGGACCACGTTTATCCGCTCGTCCGTCGACGACGCTTGGGCTGTTTCCACCTTTCCGCTGCTGTGAGTTAACACTGCTGTGAATGGGGATGCGCGCATGTCTCTTCAAGACCCTGCAGTCTCTTCTCTTGGGTACACTCCGGCAGCTGGATTGCTGGGCCGCACGGTGGGGGCATCTTAAACCCGGCTGCTCCGGCTGGAGCCCGGGGGTTGGCCGTGAGGGCACTGCTCCCCTCACCGTGGTGACACAGGGCAGGGTGAAACACTAGATTTTGCTAGTCCAACTGAGGCAAACTGGCCTCTTCTGGTTGTTTCTCTTTGCACGGATCTAATGTACTTCTCTTCACAAAGTTCTTGGCCATTTGGGTCTTGCCTTCTGTGATTTTTCCTGTTGGTGCTATTTGTCCGTTTTTCTATTGGACGGAATGCCTTCTTCTCATTTATTTGGAGGACTTCTCTACATGTTTTGCCTACCGAGCCTTTGCCGAACTGCAAACATCTTTGCTCAGTGGCTGGCTTCCCTTTTGCTCTGTCTCCTGAGCACAGAAGTTCTAAAGTCTGAGTTTATCACACGTAACTCCCATTCCCCTTACCATATACACTTTGGGATCTCGGTTAGGAGGACGGATACTCTTCCTTATTTCCGGCTAATATTCTTGGCATTTGCTCATGTTTAGTAAATGTCATGTTTCAATCTATCAGTGGACCTTAGGTTTTGTGCATGGAGTGAGCTGGAGATCCAATGTGACTTCTTTTCCATCAGCAGATCCAATGGAGCACAGGATGAGGATGGTCCCTGCGAGCCTGAGGCTGCTGCCTCGCCTCTCACTTCTCAGCCCAGCCAGGCCTGTTCTGAGCCTGGGTCGGCCAACACCACTACCTGTCCGTGTAGCTTTGTGGTAGCCCTTGGTGATGATCTCCTGTTTCTTTATTTCTAATTTCACACACACACTCAGTTCCTGGAATCCCCTCCCTGGGACTGTAAGACTAGGTTAGCTGAGGTCCCTGGGCCCCATGTGGGGTTCTGATGCTCAGCTTCTGTCTCATTGTGTCCCTAAACTTGAGTAATGTAGGGACCTTTCCAAAATGAAGCAAACTCTTAGGGATGTCCAGGGCTGTTTTTTTTTGGTTTTGTTTTGTTTTGTTTTGAGACAGAGAATCAAAGATAGTGACAGGGAGCACGAGGGAGATGAGTGAGCACGAGCAGGGAGGAGCAGGGGAAGTGGGAGAGGGAGAAGCAGGCTTCCCGCTGAGCAGGGAGCCCGATGCGGGGCTCGATCCCAGGACCCTGGGACCATGACCTGAGCCGAAGGCAGACGCTTCACGGACTGAGCCACCCAGGAGTCCCCCAGGGCCAGTTTAAATTATTGTTATTACAGAACTACTTTTAAGGTCTTAAAAAATACCAGCTATAAAAAGTATTCAGTGTATAAAAAGTACATACAACAGGGGTGCCTGGTTGGCTCAGCTGGTAGAGCACATGACTTGATCTTTGTAAGTTGTAAGTTCAAGCCCCGTGTTGGGTGTAGAGATTACTTTAAAAATCTTTAAAAAAAAAAAAGTATGTACTATAAATCTAAATCCAACTTTCCAGGCTATCAGGAAAACAGGAAAACGCAGGTGGGAGCATCATCTCTTGGGACAGTGGTGTCCACCGGCGGAGCACTGTCAGAGGAAGACCCTGCCACCCTGGGGCACCACGGGGACTCCCCGGAGACCTGGGCTCTCAGCCTTCATACCAGTACCTTAGGTCTTCCTATCGCCAGCCCACACCACATTGTGCTCCGGTGGGCTTCGTAGGGCCCGGGTGGCTAGGTTATAGGGATGCAGAAGATGTGTGCGTTGGGGGGCCCACTTTGTTTTTCTCTCTAGCACCCCTTCCCTCCCCCAAGAGTGGGCAACTCCTCTTTGGGGACTCCCATCCTAGAATGTATTCTTGGCATGACCAGGGAGAAGAGCTGGCCACTGTCTCCGGACCCTGTCCTCCTCCCCAGAGATGGGCATGGGGCTAAGTGGGGTCCTCTACAACCTTTCTTCCTTCCCTGGGGCAGAGTGATCAATACCCCACAGAAGGCATGGGTGACAGGCAACTCTGCTCCCGAGCCTCACCCCAGCCGCTGCGGGTCAGTCCTCCCTGACTCCTGGTCTTCAGCCCCCCACAGCCCCAGCCCTGCAGCTCCCTGACCTCACACCTGGTCCCTGGGCCGGACAGGCAGAGGCTCCCTGTGTCCCAGTGGCTGGCCCTGGCGCGCCTGGACCTCTCTGTCCAGTGTCTCTGGTGCAGGGAGGGCTGCTGAGGACTGTCAGAGGGGTGGTGAACAGAGTGTCCACCACCCGCCAGCCTCAGCACAAGGGACAACTGTCCTGGCAGGAGAGCAGCTCACCTCCTGTGCTGTTGCAGAGGGTGTTACGCTGGCATCACTGGGACCCCTCCCTGCCATAGGGAAGAAGGGCGGTCGCCCCCCACCCGGCACAGTGGTACCGGAGGTTTGAGGGGAACCCCCTTCGGACACTCCTCCGGATCCTCCCATCTATCCATGCATCCCTGTCCTAATATCCTGGGCAGCGTGCAGCCCGCCCCCCTGTCACGTCACCCCACTCCAGGCCACCAAACTGCCTGCCCACTTGGCTGACAGCTTTGGCCCACACCCTGCCAGCCTGGGAGGGACATGGAAGCAGCAGCTCCCACCCTCTCAAATATTGCCAGTGTCCCACGTGATGAAGGCGAAGGGACCCTGTGCTCCCAGCCCACTGCCCTGGCCTCAGCAGCCCATGCCCTTAGGGGCGGCCACTCTCTGCTGTCCGGTTCAGGGTCTGCATGACTCACAAGTGCTTGGGGTTTAAGTCTCCAGATCCCACCCAGCCCGGCCTCAGCCAAAGAAGAGCCTGAAGCCTGAGCCCTGCTGGGAGGAGGGATGCATCTGGGGCCCAGGACATGGGTCACCTGGCCGGCGGCTCTGAGAGCCCAGTCCCAAGTCTCCTGTCTGAGGTCCATGCAGTGATCAGGCTGCCCTAATGGGGGGGGGGGGACACTCAGGGAAGCTCTGTGAGTTTAGGAGGTTCTCAGAAAGGGAGCGCCTTTCTTCTTCTTTTTTTTTTTTAATATTTTTATTTATTTATTTATTTATTTATTTATTTATTTATTTATTTATTTAACAGAGATAGAGAGAGAGCACAAGTAGGCAGAGTGGCAGACAGAGGGCGAGGGAGAAGCAGGCCTCCCACTGAGCAGGGAGCCTGATGTGGGGCTCGACCCCAGGACCCTGGGATCATGACCTGAGCCGAAGGCAGCCGCTTAACCAACTGAGCCACCCAGGCGCCCCAGGGAGTGCCTTTCTGAGGGCAAATGGTGCCTCTGGTGCCCATGGGCTTTGAAGGACAGTTAGGAGTTTGCCAGACAAAGAAGAGCTCCCGTGTTTCAGAGGGAGGAGTAGCAAGCCAGGGAACGGCTCAGGCACACTCTGGAAAGGAAGGAAGCAAGGGAGCCTGGGGGTCCTGAGGCTTTGGTCAGCCCACCTGCTGGAAAGGCCCCCAGAAATGCCCCCCGCCCATCCATCCTTGCTCCATCTGGAGCAATTTCCAGAGAGAGGAATGAAACAGTGAAACCTTCTGATTGGTGCATGACAACATGTCATGGGACCCCCTGCACCTCATGTTTCAGGGTCCCTGAACAAAGGCAAAACCCCAGGTTCAAGGGCATCACTCCACGGCAGCAGAGCCCCTATGCCCGGTCCCCAAGCCCCCTCCCCCAACCTTCCCTCCCCCACCCAGGCAGTCACTATTGGATGATGAGGCACCTGAACAGCTTGTAGATGATGCCCTAGAACTCCACGCCCATGAGTCCCACATCTCAGGACCTCAGCTGTGACTCTGACAAGGGCCTAGGGAGGGCCTGGGGATGGGGTTATTCCCACCACAGGGCTTGAGGTGGGAGACTCTTCTCCCCCAGGCCTGGATCCTTCCCGGGAGACAGTCATCAGACATGGGCCACTGGCTGCAGACCCCTCTGTCCCCTGAGGCTCTCCTGTGCTCTGCCCTGGGAGGAAGAGCTAACTGCCAGTTGATCCCCCTGCAGCAGCCCCAATCATGCCCAAGGCAGGGCCTGAGTAGCATCCCCCTTCTCACCTGTTGGGCGTGAGGGAGTATAAGGGGCAAGGGGCTGACCCACTGGAATGCGAACCCACTCAGGAAGAGGGTAGAGGGCAACAGACCACAACCTCATCTGGGGAGTACCCCCACTAAGGGCTAACCCCAGTCACCATGACAGGGCCTCTGGCATCATCTTGTTCAAGTCCTCACTGTCCACAGGGGCACACACAGAGAGGCAGGCCACTGCCAGACCCAGACTAAGGCCCCAAATCACCACACCTGCCCCTGTGCAGGCTGCCCAACCCGACTCCAAATGCCACGAGGGATCCTTCCAGGCTTGCCTGTGCCGGGAGCCACTGACCCGCCCACACACACTGGCCTGGACACATGCAGGATTATGTGCACAAGGGGACCTGGGCTAGAGGGTCTGCTTCTGCTCAGGCAGGTGGGTCCATCCAGCAGGCGTCCTGCAAGGACCCAAGCGTACAGTGGGGTGCACACCACCTGTGGGCACACACGCATCAGCCTCGATGCACAGCGCCGCAGCCAGGCTACCTCGTCTATCCTCTTAGTGACAGAGAAGACCAGCGTGGCTTAATGAGGTCTGTGATGCAGGAGGAGGTAGGCGTTAGGGCTGCCCTGGGGTGGTGTAGGGGGCACTGGGCCAGCAGGAGGATCCCATGGCCCTCGCTGCAGCCTGGCATCTCCAGCCCCTGGTCCCACAAATGTGCATGCGTGGGGCCTGCTCTACACCCAGAAAACTCTTCCTGTGGCTAGGCCTAGCCTATGGTCTGACCTTGGGCCTGTGGGCCTCTGTCCAAAGTCCCCCACCCGTCCACACGGCTCCTGTCCCCTGTCCTGAGGCCCTGCCCATGCCAGGAGCCCCTAGCTCCTGCTTCGCTCATGACGGGAGGGTCCTCCCGAGGTTGAGGGTCGCACGCAGGTAGTCAGGAGCTGTGGGAGCGTGGGGCCTCGTCGGCAGAGGACAGGGACCGTGGTTGTGGAGGCAGGCATGCCAAGGAGAGGCACCTTGGCCTCGCCCCGACCACTTTGGTGTTTCTTACCCATGACACAGTTTTCCCTAGTCAGACCAGAGGCTGGCAGGACCTTGAGGGAACCCTACTGCTTGCCCTTCCTCCCTGGAAGCAGGGGGTCCTGGAAGGTGGCCTGTGGGGGCCAAGGGTAGGGACTGTCCCTCTTCACCACCAGCTTGTGCCCAAGGCCCTCTTCCGGCCTCCCTTCTCTCTTGCCCAGGCCTTAGAGGGCACCTGACAGTCTGCAGATGACCCACATGTCTACCCACCCGACTGCCTCCCACACAATCAATGGAAACACTGCTCCAAATGCAGCTCGGCCCAACAGCACCCAGAATCACCTCAGGAAGTGACACCCATATTCTTCCAGGGACTCAGCTGAGCCCCCATGACCCTGGATGCCTCTGTCTCCCCACAACCATCCTGGTGAGGCAGAACCCATCCCTCCTGCCCCCGCATGGTGCAGACACCTGCAGACCCCTCCCTGGTCTCCGGGCTCCCACCCCTGTGCGCCCAAGGACCAACCGCTGCAGGCCCGCCCTCTCTGCCCCAGGGGAGTGTCCTCCTTAAAGTTTTTTCCTCCTTAGATGTGCTCCCCAATTTCCCCTCTGAGCTCGCACCCCTCCCACCTCCTCGCCCTGTTAGCTGGCCCATTCCACTGCTCTTCTCACTCACTAACAAACTGCTGGCACCTTCTATGCATCCATGTTCGGAGCCCCCACCCCCAGGACATGAGTCCCACTGGGCAGGGGGACTCAGTGATCAAGGGTTAAATGTCCAAATCCACGAGGCAGGGACCATCATCCACGGGAAGGGACACTTGCACGCTCGGGGGAGGCCCTTAACTACAGGGATGGACGTCCATCCACAGGGAGGGACCCACGTCCACGGGACGGGGACCCTCGTCCACGGGCAGGAGTCCTCTCTCCTGGTTCACGCTCCTGTCCCAAGGGACGAGGAAAAGGGGAAGGCACCGTGTTCCTGACTGCGACCAGGGGCCGGGCCAGGGGTCTGCTCAGGGATGCCGAGGCGTCAGGCTGGGGAAGCCGGCCCGCGCTCTCTCCCGTGGCCCTGGGGCCAAGCTCCGAGCCCCGCCTCCACGACCCCCAGCCCCCCCGGCACCGCCCCCCGGCACCGCCCACCGAGCTGGCCGGGCCGGCAGGGCGGGAGGAGAGACGGCGCCTACGCGCGGCGTCGCTCGCGGCCCCGCCTCCAGACGCCGCGGCACGTGACCGGCGTTTCCTGGCCGCGCGCGCGCGCGCACACACACGCACCATACTTGGCGCACGCGCAGGCCGCGCCGGCCTGGTAGAACCTATGGCGTCCGAGCGACTGTCGAGCCGGCCCGCCTGCCTCCTCGTGGCCAGCGGCGCCGCAGAGGGTGAGGCTCGCGAGGACCGGCTGGCGTCCAGCGGCGCCGGCGGGCAGGCCCGCCGACCCCGAGCGGTCCGCTCTTGCGGCGCTTCGGGGAAGCCGGTGGAAGCCCCTCTTTGGAAAGGGAGCGCTGCCGGTGTCCCTGGCCTGGCCCGGGTCCCCTGGCCACACCGGAGCGCGGGGGCCCTGGCCTACTGCAGGGGGGACCCGGAGCCCGGCGTTTCTGTGGGAGGAGAGCGGGTCCCGGGATGGCGCCCGCAGGTGCCGCCTCGGGGGCGTGAGGTGCTGGAGTTTGGGGGCCTCCGTGCGTCACGTGCCGGGGCTTGCTGTCCTGGACGGGCAGGCTAGGGTGTGGTGAGGGGCGGTGGGCCTTCCGAGGAGCTGCGGGGGACGGCCTGGGTTCCGGCACGCCTGGGGGTTAGGCAGCCGGCGGGTGGGACCACGGGCCTTTGCGAGCAGGTGGGCGAGCAGGTGGGCCGTGAGCCTGTGGCCAGGGGCTGAGGGGTTGGAGAAGGGACTGTTCTGGGGGCGGAGGTGTGCAGAGGCAGAGAGGTACCAGGTGAGGTTGGCGTGGGGCTCCCGCAGGGCGGCACGGCTGGTGGTGGGGTCTGCCGTTACTGGTGCAGATCTCGCTCAGGGCCAGTGCGGAAGGGATGAGCAGACGAGCTGGAAGGCACCTGACTGCCCTGAGCACTTTCCAGGTCCTCTCCTGTGCTTTCTTTTGTCCGAGGGAAGTGATGAGGCCAAGGTCACATGGTGGAGAACCCACGGTTGGGTCCTGGGGTCTGGTTCTGGAGCCTGGTCTCCTTCTTGAACTCTAGCCTCCCAAGTGGACAAGGGAGGGAGGATTGCAGGTCGAGGAGTCACTGTGTGCCGAGCCCCAGGGGCGCTAAGCGCTGTGCCCAGTGTGAGGTGGAAGGAGCCATCAGGAGTGGGGCTCAGTCCTGGAGAGGCGGGCTGGGGTTACCAGAGGTGGCTGGTTGGAGTGGGGTAAGGGTGAAGAGGGGTTGACTGGCGTGGCTGTGCCCTGGGGTGGGGACACAGCTCTGAAAAGGCCACTAGGACAGTGTAGGCAAGAGGGGGCCCTCCAGAGACCTTTGAGGAGGGGTGAAGCCGTTTTCAAGGAACTGAAGGCAGAATCAGGCAAAGTCTGGGGATGATTTGTGGGTGCTGTCTTTGCTCAAGGCATGCAGTCTGTGCAAGTAATACTCGTTAACACGTGAGGGTGAATAAAGATGAAGATGAGGTTTAGGGATTGGGTCCAGGATTAACATAAAGGTGGAGGGATGCACACCGAGCCCATTTAGAAGCAGATATCCCTGGTGGGGCCACAGCCCCCAACACCTAGGAATCTTTTGGACTGGAAATGGGCAGAAGAGGGCTGTGAGCAGCACTGGGGATGGGGGCAGGGTCCAGGAGCCTTGTGAGCAGAGGCCAAGTGTCCTAAATTGAGGATGAGGGTGGGCCACCTCGTGGGGGTGGGGGGGTGGGTCGGAATGCACCCATGTTCTTGCTGAAACTTTCCACAGCCCCACAACTGTGGCCTCTCCCTGGCTGAGTGCTGGGGGTGGGGGTTTGGCTCGGTCACTGGTGGTTCAGTGAGTGGTTGGGGGGACCTTGCACTTGGGTTTGCCTTCTGGAGAGGCTTTTAGTGGCCAGCCTGGGTAGAGAGCCCGTCCTGCGGGGAGTGGGGCCTGTGGGCTGGGGCTGCTGCCCCAGGACGGTGAGGTGGGCCTTGGGTGGGGGCAGACTCCAGGCTGGAACAGGGACAGTTGTGCCCTGCAGCCCCTCTTCCTGCCCACAGAGCCCAGTAGTGGCCTTTTTAGAGCTGTGTTCACCTTGCAGGTGTGTCTGCCCAGTCCTTCCTCCACTGTTTCTCGCTGGCCAGCGCCACCTTCAACCTGCAGGTGGCCACCCCTGGGGTGAGTCAGCCAGACCCATGGGGTCTGTACCTGTTTGGAGGCGAGGCTTGGAAGAGTGCTGTCACTCCCTGGGAGGAGGAGGGAGCCTGAGGCTGGTGTGACCCCAAGAGAGGTGGCAGGGCTGAGGGTTAGGTCCTTGGTGGCATCATCAAGCTCTGGTCCCTGTTTCCTGGGCTCTGGCCCCACCTGTGGCAAGGGAGACCTCTCGTCATGGGTCAGCACCTGCATATAGGAGCAAGGGTGGCACAGACCTTCCACCAGGAGTTCTCTTCTCTGGCGTGGCACCTGGGGGTCATGGCAGCGATGGGTTACATGTTGGTCCCTTTGCTTGTGTTGTCATCCCCAAGGGGACAGTAGCTCCACTTTATAGGTGGGGGACTGAGGCCTGCAGGGGGCAGCTGGGGGTGGGTTGTGGCACAGCTGGGTGAGGGGGCTGGGCTGTGCCCGAGCTCTTGTCAGTATTTCAAGCCCCCGTGAGCCAGCAGAGGGGTGTCCGCCCCTGGCCTGCAGACTCTGGGTCCTCTTACAGGGGAAGACCATGGACTTCGTGGACGTGAACGAGAGCAATGCTCGCTGGGTGCAGGATTTCCGCCTCAAGGCATATGCCAGCCCTGCCAAGCTGGAGTCCATTGATGGTGAGGGGCCCAGGGTGCTGAGACCTTGGGGCTTTGGGTTGTGGCGATTCCAGGTGGGTTTGTGGCCTCCAAAGCGCTCCCTTCTGCTTCTGATGCACTCAGGGCTTGCCACGAAGTGCTGTGACTATCCAGGGCAGCGTCCAGTCCTGAATCCTGGGCCCAGAGTTCTCTGTCTAGGGGAGAGAGGTGGGGGCGCCTGGGTGGCTCATTCATTAAGCGTCTGCCTTCGGCTCAGGTCATGGTCCCAGGGTCCTGGGATCGAGCCCCGCGTCGGGCTCCCTGCTCGGCGGGAGTCTGCTTCTCGCTCTCCCACTTCCCCTACTTGTGTTCCTGTTCTCGCTCTCTCTGTCAAATAAATAAATAAAATCTTAAAAAAAAGGTAAAAAAATAAATGGGGAGAGAGGTGGCTGCACAGGGAGACACGGAAAAGGCAGGGATGGCTTCTGTGTCTCGGGAGCCTTAGCCCGTGTGGGGAGAAATGACAAATGATGGCGTCTGGCGCCACCGCCACCGTCTCCTGGGGGGCTGGCCCCAGCCAGCGACCTTGCTGTGACTGACCTGCCTGTGATCTCCCTGTAGGTGCCAGGTACCATGCCCTCCTGATTCCCAGCTGTCCCGGGGCGCTGGCCGACCTGGCCAGCAGTGGCTCCCTGGCCCGCATCCTCCAGCATTTTCGCTCAGAGA
This sequence comes from Leptonychotes weddellii, assembly GCF_054177405.1. Classification (NCBI taxonomy): domain Eukaryota; kingdom Metazoa; phylum Chordata; class Mammalia; order Carnivora; family Phocidae; genus Leptonychotes; species Leptonychotes weddellii. The sequence goes on along the minus strand of NC_138379.1, from coordinate 432,270 downwards.
GCAGTAAGTGACCCGTGGGACTGGGGTGTGGATAGGGGCTTTGTAGGTTCACGAGAAATGGGGCTCGACCAGCAGCCAGGAGAGGCCAGAGGGGATGTTTCAGGGGCCAGACAGGGCAGATATGAAGAGCCTCTGATTTGGGCCCTGGAGGGCATGGGTGCACACATTCGAGGTGGGGCGCCCCTTAGGTCACTACCCCCGGGTACGCTCTGCCTGCCTTCCATGGGGGCTGGTGGCTGCCCACCCCCCAACTTCCTCTGAGGTGGGCGGGCAACGTGCTGGCTTGTTCTTCGTGGGCTTCAGGGTTTGAGGCCAGCAGGGGCCGTGGAGATGTGGCGTGCTGCCCGGGCCTGACTTTGGGCTGTGCCGGGCACGTTGGCGGGACGGGGACAAGATGCTCATTAGGGACCAACGGACAGAAACCCAGGGGCTCCACACAGTGTCTTTTGTTAGTGGGAACAGGGCCTCCGTTTCCAGCACGGTCTGGACAGAGAGTCATTGTTCCCAGCCGCCGCTGCCACCGTGGGAATGGTAGGGCAGTGGAAGGACAGGGAGCGACGGGAGGGTGTCCCCAGGCAGGCGGCATGCGTGCTGGTGCAGGCCGTGTGCTGGGACGTTTGCAGCACTGCGGGCCACGCCACGGTCTGTGGGGGCGGCACGCTCCAGGGCTTGGTCACTGGGCCTGCCGCAGCCTCGTGACTGCTTGTGCCTGTGTTTCGGCCACCAAAACTTTGCAGCGGCTGTGAGCCTCGTCCTGGAGCTGACCGTGTGGGGGGGAGCTCTGAGGCGGGAGGTGGCGGGAGAGGGGCAGGGGCCCCAGAGGCGTCCAGGGCCTCAGCCCTGCCTGTGCTTCCAGAGCCCATCTGCGCGGTGGGCCATGGCGTCGCCGCCCTGTGCTGTGCCACCAACGAGGACCGATCCTGGGTCTTCCAAGGCTACAGCGTCACGGGGGTGAGTGTCATGCAGGGGAGGGTCCCAGGCTGTAGACAGGCGTCAGAGACCTGCATATGTGCTTGAAAGCTCAGGGAGTGTCCCCTCTGGCAGGGGTGACGGTCACTTGCCCAGACCAGGATCACGGAGAATGCCGGCCCCAGGCCGACAGTTGTGCTCTCCCCTCCCCTGCCCTGCTGACATCCAGGATGGCCCTCAAGGCCTGGCCCGTGCTCTGGATGTGGGGAGGGAAGCACGGGGGGGGGCTCTCGGTGGGGTAGGAGGCAACATCGTGGTCCCTGGGAAGGAGCTGGGGTCGGGTTGAGACGTGACTTTTGTGCATGTCATGTGCACGACACCCTTCGGGGCCAGGAAGTTTGGGTGCAGGGCCTGGAGTTGGGGAGAGGGCCTAGCTGGATAGGGGGCCGGAGGGAGGGTCTAAACTGCGAGGACTTGGGGCTGCATGGGGCCAGCCTGGCGGGTGGTGCAGGGGGCGGGCAGGTGGCGGGGGGGGGAGGAGAGCCGCAGGGGCACGACCTCAGTGTGGCTGTAGCCACACCACCCCCCTCCTGGGACTCTGTGCCTTGCTCTTCTGCCCATTGCCCACTGGGGGTCTCGGCCCTGAGGCCACCTGCCGGGCTCGCTCACTGGCCCTGATGCCAGGGGAGGGGCAACCGTGGAGGCCATGGTGCCCTGACGTGGGGGCGGGAACCCCTGTCCCCCACAGCCCTCCGTGTATGAGCTCATCAGGGCGCCTGGCTTTGCCCGCCTGCCCCTCATCGTGGAGGACTTTGTGAAGGACGCGGGCGCCAGCTTCAGTGGTGAGCGGAGGGTGGGGGACCCGGCCAGGGGCTGCAGCTCAGACCCGGACAGGCTGCCTAGGGCTCTGGGGGTCCCTGGGAGGGAATGGGGGCTGGTTGTCAGGGCATGCCTGGCCCGTGACCCCATCTGAGGCCCGCGCCCTCGGGACCTCCCGCAGCCAGTGAGCCCGACGCCGTGCACGTGGTGCTGGACCGCCACCTCGTCACAGGCCAGAATGCCGGCTCCACCGTCCCAGCCATGCACAGCCTGCTCTTTCTCTGCGGCAGCCGGTGAGGAGCCGTGGACGGGGTGGCGGGCGGGATGTGGGCTGCTGACCAGCCCTTTGCGGGAGCCTGGGCCTTGACCTGACCCGTCCTGCAGGAAGTGAGATGGCTTCCCGCCCGCCAGTGGATGCCGCCGCCTCCAGACCGCCCAGGCGTCCCTGGAGACGGCTGGATTCCTCAGGCGTCCAGGGGCCCCGTCTCCCTGACAGCCCCGGAGAGTGACTTTCAGACACCCCAACCTGACCCGGTGGGATTGTTGGAGGCCCCCAAGAATCAGCCCTGCAGAGTGTCCCCTCTGGTGGAGGGGTCGACCTCCCAACCCCCAGGCCATTTGCTCTCCTTGGGACACAGCGGGGGGGCTCAGGGCCATCAGGTGGTCGCTGAGAATTCCACGTGAGCTTAGCACGGAGAGCTGGTCCGAGTGAGTCGGCCGGGGGGGTCCTGGTGTGGGTCTTGGCCCCTGTGGTCTTCCCGCGCGCCGCCGGCTGGCCCCTCCCCTCTGCCTGTCCCTGGCCACCCAGGCTGAGCCTCTCTGGCGGCACCAGGATCCCGTTTTGTGCGGTGAGGACTGCCCAGGCCTCTGTGCTGCCCCCCATTCCTCTGGGTGTGGGGGGAGCCGTGGCCCGGCAGGCTGGAGCTGGCTCAGCACTTTCCTCTTGCCCAAGGCAGGGGCGGGGGGGCAGGCGGGGCGCGGCTTGTGGTGGACGCAAGCTCCCGGCCCCCAGACTGGCACCAGACCTTCCGGTGCTGAAGGAGCTGCCCTAATTTTAATCCTTGTTTGGTGTGTGGTTTCGAGCGTGTTGGTGACACCACGTGAGGCCATCGCTTCTGACGTTGAGAGAGACGCGTTTAATCGGGTCTTCAGGAAGCCGCGCTGCTCACCCATGGCCCTGTCCGCGTGGCCTGTGGGTTTGTAGCTGCTCCAGGGCTTTCGAGGTAGACGTGACCAAAGCACAGACCCTACTGGGCAAGAGGCCTGGGGAGCAACCACCCTGGGGCTACATGTGGGGTGCTGGTCAGTCCCCACCACCCAGGCCCTGACAGGCCTGTGCTGGGGATGCTCCTTCCTGGCACGGCCAGATCACCCTCTGGTCTTGGGGGCCAGCCTGGGCCGTGGCCCTTGGATGGGGCCTCCGGGAGCTGGGCAATTCCTCTTGTGGGTCCCACCTTTGCTTGTTCCCCGCCCAGACTTGGCTTGTCTGGCTCTGCTGTATCCAACCCCTCAGAGGAGGAGGAAGGAGGCGAGGCACCCCCCGAGTCCCAGGCCGCTTCCGCCACCATAGAGTGTGCGGAGATGCTCCCACCTTCTCCTCTGTTGGATGTTTTCTGGGGGGGACTGTATCAGGAGCTCCTGACGCCATGGCCAGGCTGGCCGGCTCCATCGAGAGGCCTGGGTCCTACTCCGTGCCTCAGTTATCGCCACAGGGTGATCGACGTCTCTGGACAAAAGCTTTTTTAAAGATCACGCCTGTTGGGCTCCATCTGTGTGATCTGCGAAGAGCTAATAACACTTGCCGAGATCGGCCAGACTACTCCTGGGTTCCACATCAGGGTGCAGGGCGGGCACCCCACACAGCCCTGTGCCCTGGGCGGCCGCGGCGGCTCGCTCCTGGCTTTGCCGGGTGCGGGGCGCAGGGCTGGGGCAGCCTCCAGGCTTAGAGAGGGTGCAGACACCCCAGGCTGGCTGCTGTTCTGGGATGTCCCCACGTGCCGTCCGCCCACCAGAAATAACCGACAGCCCCACAGAAGTGACGCCCGAATGTCACGGCATCACCCACAGTAACAAACGCTTTAAGCAAATTGTAGTTCCCCTGGTGTTCTTTACCAGACAATGCTAATGTCCATGTGGCGGAACGTGATTTGGCCAGGAAAAGGAATAAAGTCCTGATAACATTGCACAGACTGAATCTTGACCGCGTCCTGCAAAGAAGCCAGACCTCAAGAGTGTGTGTGAGTCCATTTACATGAAATAGCCAGAAAATCCAGTAGAAGTAGTCAAGGGGCAGGGGGTGCAAATGAACAGGACGCCTCCTTTCAGGGTGATGAGAATGTTCTAAGGCTAGGGGGTCGGGGCGCCCGGCCGGCTCAGTCGGTGAGCACGCAACTCTGCCTTGGGGTGGATTTGTGCCCCACATGGGGTGTAGAGACTGCTTCAAACGGTAACATCTTTAAACCCAACAGCCAGTCTCTGTGGTCTGCAGGTCTCTCTTAAAATCCACAGCTTGGGCGCCTGGGTGGCTCAGATGGTTAGGCATCTGCCTTCGGCTCGGGTCATGGTCCCGGGGTCCTGGGATCGAGTCCCGCATCGGGCTCTCTGCTCCTTGGGAGCCTGCTTCTCCCTCTGCCTCTCTCTCTTTGTCTCTCATGAATAAATGAATAAAATCTTTAAAAAAAAAAAAAAAAATCCACAGCTTGTACATGTGAGTGGGTGGGTGGGCTTGATGTGTTTTAGCTGCGTCCAGTCACATGCGTGCACACATCCTGGGGTGCAGTCTGTTGACCAGCTGGCCGCCACCTGCCCGTCCGCCGAGGGCTGGGACGCAGCCAGACGGGCGCAAGGCCCTGCCCAGCACTCGGACACCCAGCTGCCTCCTGCACACCCTAGGGGGGCGCTCTCAGCATAGGCTGGACCTGCTGGGGCCAGGCTTGTGCGCCCTCGGTGGGTCCTCTCCCCAGGGCCCAGCACTGTGTGTGCTGTGCTGTTCCTGCCCTTGGGGAGGTGGCCAAGGGGGCCGCTCCAGAACCAGCCGCCAGCCTGGGTGCTCTGACCCCGACACAGGATGCTCCTGGCATCCCTGCAGAAAGCTGTGCAGAGTAGTCCCTTAGTGGGACCCGGGGCAGTGTCTGACCAGGCCTGTCCCTGACACCTGGCTCTGCCTGCAGACCTGAGGTGGCCGGCCCGGCCTCCTCCATCCCTGCAGGCTGTGCCTGTTCTGCTCTGTTCCAAGAACAGGCTGGTCCTGGGGGTGGGGGGGTGGGAGTGGGCGGGGCTGCCCCCACCAAGCCCTTCCCCCTGCAGCAGGTCACGAGCAGAAGCTGCTCCAGAGCCCGTGCACACCAAACCGTCCCCACAAGGTGGCACCACTGCTCCACACAGGAGCTGAGCACCAGGGTGGCCTGGCTGGAGCCCCTGGGACCCCCTGCCCACTACCAAAGTCCAAGGCCTCCCAGGCTCCGGGCTTGCTGCCCAGCAGAGGCTCATGGCTGAGGTGAGGGACCGTCCCTGGCTGTGTCACCCCAGCCGGAGCCACGTTGGAGCCAAAGCCTGGGGCAGCTGGTGCCGAGGGGAAAGGGACTGGAGCCAGAAAAAGGAATGTAGCACAAGAAAAGTGACTGCTTTAATTACTTAGGCAAAATTTTACATAGAATCTATGATCCATCCCTGCCCCAATTGGTAAAAAATGCAAAATTCATCACAAGGCATGTGCAATCAGCCCCAACTCAGAGGGCACAGGTCTGTGGTCCGGCTCAGGCACAGTGCTATTTTCCGTTCTCGGTGCTGAACATGCGATCC
>NC_138379.1:410674-426241 GCF_054177405.1 Leptonychotes weddellii | reverse complement strand
CCCAGAGTCCCCCAGAACCTTCCAGCTCCGCCCCCGAGCCTGGGGCACTCACCATCAGCATCCGCTCGAGCTTCACAGCATCCGCAGCAAACTTCCGGATCCCGTCCGAGAGCTTCTCCACGGCCATCTGGTCCTCGTTGTGCAGCCAGCGGAAGGCCTTTTCATCCAGGTGAATCTTCTCCAGGTTGCTGGCCTGGGCTGGGGAGGACAGGCACCGGGGCCTCCCACAGCCGCCCGTTCCCCCGCCTGCAGCCCCGCCCATCCCACCCCCTTGGGGTTGGTGCTGCCCGGCATCTCTCTGCAGGGCCCCAGTGGGGCTCCCGCGATGGGCGGGACCCAGGCTGCCTCAGGCCAGTCCATTGCCTATGCCCTCCGAGAGCAGGGTGAAGGCGGCCGCAAGCCAAGGGCCAGAGGGCTTACCCGCCTTGACCGACAGCACGGGGGCCAGCTTGCTGTTGTCCTTGAGCAGCTCCCCCAGGAGCTTGGGCGAGATGGTGAGGAAGTCGCAGCCTGCCAGCGCTTTGATCTCGCCGGTGTTGCGGAAGGAGGCGCCCATGACGATGGTCTTGTAGTCAAACTTCTTGTAATAGTTGTAGATCTTGGTGACGCTCTTCACTCCTGGGGCGACACGCTGCGTTCCTGAACGGCCTCCAGGACGCTGGCAGCGGTGCCCGCCCACAGCACGGCCCAGAGCGGCCACCGCTGTGTCCCCTCCACCCAGCAGAGCCCCTCACCCCGTTCCTTCAACGGGCTACTCACCAGGGTCCTCCAGGGGCTCGTAGGATTTCTTGTCCGTGTTGGCCACATGCCAGTCGAGGATGCGCCCCACAAAGGGGGAGATGAGTGTCACTCCGGCCTCGGCGCAGGCCACGGCCTGGGCGAAGGAGAAGAGCAGCGTCATGTTGCAGTGGATGCCGTGCCGCTCCTCCAGCTCCCTGGGGGGACAGGGCAGGCTGAGCAAGGCCGGGCCTGTGGGTCCACAGGCGGCATGGGCGCTCCCGTGGGCACAGCCAGACAGCGCCCCCCGTTCGGTGGGGAAGCCGCTCAGGAGTCCCTCACCACAGCCGGGCCGCCCCTCCCCCACGGCACAGGTGCAACGCTCACCAGGGGGCCCTCTGCCTGGTGGGCTACGGTGACTGGAATTTTCTCCATCAAACCCACGTTTCCAAACGGACAAAGGCAAGAGAGGCCCCCCGAGAGCCACAGTGGGTCTCCCTGGCCCGGACACGGGCACCCGCACCTGGGCCCCTGGCTCATCGCAGAGCTTGCCGGGGCCGGAGACCGCGGAGTCCCCGCTGACCAGTGCTGCCCTGCCCTCTGTCCCACCTGCACCTGCAGCCCCCGCCCGCCCCCCAGTCCATCGGACATCCTGGGGTTGAGCCCTGAGGGGAGGGCAGTGCCCACAGTCACGTGCCGGGGAGTGGGCCGTGACGGCTGAGCCTGCGCTCAGGCCCCTCTGGCCGTGTTTCTCCCCCCGGGACAGCTTCAGAGGGGCCTGTGGCCTGTGCCACCCGGCGGTGTTCACGAAGTGCGGCTGCAGAGAACGAGGCCTCGGAGGCGGCAGTGGCACTGGCCCGGGAGCCCTGCAGGGGCCAGCCTCTCCCAGGGCCTGCGTGCCCGGTGTGGGTGCCCGCAGCTCCGGCTGACCCGCGGGAGGCCTCGACGAGACCCAGCAGCTGTGCTGGTCTGACCTGCCTGGCGAAACGCCGCGCATTTTCGGAAGCGGCGAATGGGGCGCTCCGGGAAGGTGACTTTACCAAAAGTGTGAGACAGAAGACAGACTGGGGAAAACAGCCTAGGAGGGGAGATTCACCCAGGACGAGACCGTCCGTCCACCCTCAGCACCGGGATGTCGTGAGACAAAGCTGCGCAAGCCGTGAGACACCCCTGCAGAGAGCTTAGAGCTCATCTGGAAGCAGCCGGTCCTGCACCGCCGTGACTCCCGCCGTGAGCTCCTGCGACCCCGGGGGCCGCTTAGCCACGCCACCAAGCAGGGACGTGTCCCCAGCCACCCTTCCCGCCCCACTCCACCTCGCAGGCCGAAGCACGCTCGTGTTGACCCTGCTGCAGGGACGTTCGCAGCCTTATGAAATTGTGTGGCCACGGCCCCGGGAGCTGCTTGGACATGCTCCGCCCGCTCTGATCTGGACCTCAGTTTAGCAGCGTGAGTGACCACGGGCGCTGATGCCTGAGACCTTGGCCTTTGCAGCCTCCTCTAAGTTTCTGTTTTATCGGCAGTTTCTCTTGAGCTTGGCTGCGCTACTCTGATTTGCCCGCTCAAGGACTTAGGAGATTGTTGCTGGTGTGACCAGCTGCCAGAGGGCTCTGGGGAAAGGGCGCTGGTGAGCGGGACCGGCTGACTTGGTGTCAGGAATAATTTCTAGAAGTCTCAGAACATTTTTCCAATCACTACTGACAAAAATAAAAACTATCTGGGCGCCTGGGTGGCTCAGTTGGTTAAGCAACTGCCTTCAGCTCAGGTCATATCCTGGAGTCCCGGGATCGAGTCCCGCATCGGGCTCCCTGCTCCGCAGGGGGTCTGCTTCTCCCTCTGACCCTCCCCCCTCTCATGCTCTCTCTCTCAAATAAATAAATAAAATCTTAAAAAAAAAATAATTAAAAAAATAAATAAATAAAAATAAAAACCATCTGAGTAAACGGAAAAGGGAAGAAGGGCTGCAGACGGCACCAGTGGGAACCGCGGGCTGCCCAAGGAGCGGCCAAGCACGGAGGGACTGTCCCACGCAGCAGCCCCCCTCCCACGGAGGTGCCATGGGAGAGAACACATGTGTCCGAAACTGTGCACGAATGTTCACAGCAGCACTACTCGTGACGGCCCCGAAGGCGGAAATAACCACGTGTCCACGGAACAGTGAGTGGACACACAAGAGTGTGTTGTGGACCCACTGGAACAGTAGCCTTAGCAGGGATGCAGCCCTGAACGCGCCACCACGTGAGGGAAGCCAGACACAAAAGGCCACATGTCAGAAGATTCTACTGACGTGAAAGAAGCAGACCAGCAAAGCCAGAGAAACAGAAGGTGGATGAGTGGCTGCAGGTGCTAAGTGGGCCAAGTGAACAGACGGTCCGAGCACGTGAGGAGACGCCCTCGCCAACCGCTGTCCAGGTGTCAGTGGTCTCTGGGCAAGAACACACGGAGGAAGTCTCCGGTCTCTCCCGCTCCGCACGTTTGGTTCAACAAGCTGGTTTTTATAACTGACACAGACGGGGGACGGGAGACTGGGGATCCCCCAGAGGCCTGGTTTTTCTCTGGATAGTGGTGACCTGGCCCCCCACGCTGACCCTCTCTGGACTGAGGGTCGAACGTGCCCACAGCTGCGCAGCCCCCAGCCCCAGAATGGAAGCAGAGCCCCCACCAGACCCCTTCTCACAGGGGATCCTTACTTTCCAGCCTGAATTCCTTCCCAGGTGGATGAGAGCTTTATAAGGATCCGGTCCTTGCTGATCCCGGCTTCCTTGTAGAGCTCGATGAGACGCCGGGCTCGGGCCACCATGGCGTCCTTGTCAAAGGACAACCTGTGTGAACAAGAGGCCCCTTGCCGAGCAGCCCGCCTCGGACGCCCACCAAAGAGGAGCGAGTGGGCGCCCGCGGCCTGCTCTGCCCCGCCGTGGGGAGCAGCTTGGAAGCCCATCTCACTCACGGTCACATTCCTCCCCGGCATTTACACAGAAACTCAGGCTGAACTCGAATCGCGGAGCAGGGGGCACAGGCACCATCTCCGGACCAGACAGTTGCTTCTGCCCCTTGACCCCAAGGACCCTGAGTCCTTACCTGGCATCCACTTCTGTGGATACACGGCCTGGAATCTTCTTTAATATTTCTGCTCCAAACAACACAAAAAGTTTATCGATAGCATTTTTAACCTGTTCCTCTTGTGACCTGAAATTCAAGGGAAAAAAATTAGGTCAAAAGCTTTTAGGTTTGGGCGCCTGGGTGGCTCAGTCGTTAAGCGTCTGCCTTCAGCTCAGGTCATGATCCCAGGGTCCTGGGATCGAGTCCCACATCGGGCTCCCTGCTCAGCGGGGAGGCTGCTTCTCCCTCTCCCACTCCCCCTGCTTGTGTTCCTGCTCTTGCTATGTCTCTCTCTGTCAAAAAAATAAATAAAATCTTTAAAAAAAAAAAAATCAAAAAAAAAAAAAAGCTTTTAGGTTTAAGTGCACAGGATTCTACAAAACAAATTCTCTCATTCCTTTGCAGCAAATTCCTTTCCCTTCATCTTCTTTTTTTCCCTACTTGTGGTAAAATACACACAGCATAAAATTCGTCATTTTAACCATGTCTAGGTGCACAGCTCGGGGGCATTAGGTATGTTTACACCATGCAGCCATCCCCACCATCCATCTCTGGAACTTTTCATCATTCCAAATTGAATCCCTCCATCTTGTGGCACTAGACAAAAATAATCCTTTCAGTCTCTCTGAAGTTGCCTGGGCAGGCGAGTGAAGTGCACCGTGGTGTTCCAAAATGGCCCACTGCCCAGGGCTCCTCACTAGCCCAACGCACATGGGACGATCTCCAGCCCGCCCATCATGGGCGAGGACCCGCGGGGCAGCTGGACGGGGGACAGCACCAAGGCCTTGCCGATGCAACGAGGTGCAAGGGCGAGCCTCTGGAGAAGGGAAAGGGAGCTGGCTGCAACGGGCTGTGTGGCGGAGGGCAGGGTAGACTCGGGACTCGGCAAGCACCGCACTCCCGCACGCGGCCTGTGCCTTGGTTCCTGCAGGTACCCGCCCAGCGGGGCACTATCACCCCCATGGAGACGGAAAGTGCCATCAGGGAAAGGGCGAGGAAAGCCAGCCTGCGGCTGCCTGGGGGAGGAGCAGGCACGGACTGTGAATGGGCACCAGGGAACATTCTAGACTGGACTGCGGAGACAGCTGCACCACTGAAAAAATTTACCAGAACAAACTGAACTGAGCACTTAGCGAATCTTCCTGCAGCAAAGCTATTACAAGACGATAAAACAACAGAGAGCAGGTCAGTGCCTGCCAGGGCCGGGACCCTCACCACCAAAGGGGACAAGGGGACTTTGGGGTGCCGCACTTTAACTGGGGTGGTGTTTGTAGGGAGTACACGGTCCTGTAAACAATTCATTGAACTGGACAATTACTACGGTGGCAGTTTACTGCATGTAAATAACACTTTGATAAAGTTGATAAAAATAAACATAAAGAGGGGCGCCTGGGTGGCTCAGATGGTTGAGCGACTGCCTTCGGCTCGGGTCGTGATCCTGGAGTCCCTGGATCGAGTCCCGCATCAGGCTCCCGGCTCGGCGAGGAGTCTGCTTCCCCCCCCTCTGCCCTCCTCCCTCTCCGGCTCTCTGTCTCTCGTTCTCTCTCTCTCAAATAAATAAATAAAATCTTTAAAAAAAAAAATAAACAAACATAAAGAAACCCAGCTTTCTTTCCTTGAGTCTAAGACATCCGAGAACTAAAATGCCGTTAAGGAGGTAACAGCCGGGGGCCAGTGTGGCCGACTGCGCCCCACCCCGCCAGCTCACCCGCCCAGCCGCCGGCCGTAGGCAATGGCCTCCTCCACCAGCTCCTGGTAGGCTGGCATCTGCGCCGCAGCCAGCATCAGGGAAGGGTTGGTGGTGGCATCCTGGGGCTTGTACTCGTCGATGGCTAGGCAAAGAATTTTGGACAGCAGGAGAGTGAGTGGAGTGCTCCTTCTGCCACGGAAGAGCCCCTCTAAGCCCCACGCACACCAGCCGAGGCCAGCGTGTTTTCCAGCCGGGGAGCAGGGGCACTTCACACGCATCTCCCTGTCCCAGAAGGCTGTCTGCACAACACAGCTGCTACCAAGATGAGGGCCAGAGATCCGAGGTGCCCCTGTGGGAGCTGACTTTCCCACTGTGGGGCGAGGCAGGCAGCGGGCACAGCCGGAGGGCACTTCCTGCGGCCAAACTACCATGGGCAGGCGCCTGGCGCCCAGGCCAGCGACACTGAGGGCACGCGGCTGCACCCACACACGGCCTTCTTCCTTCCCGCACCACGTCAGCTCTTAGTAACAAGCCGGCAATGACAGGAAACCCGCGGAGCCTAACCTGCAGGCTCGCCGACCGGAGGCTGAGCCAGCCCACGGCCACGCACCCTCACAAACACATCTGCTCCAGACCATTAGCGGGCTCAGTAAATCCATTTGGCAGACTCGTACTTTCAAAGTATGCTTTGATGACAAAACTACAGAGATGGAGAACCGACTGGCGGCTGCCGAGAACAGGGAGGGGGGCGGTCGTCAGGCGCACAAGGGGCCGAATCTGTTCATGTTGTGAAACCACTGCGGGGAATGCCATGCCCCACCCCCACTCAGGCTTGCATGGTGAACGGGGCCAGGCCTGCAGCCTCTTTATAGGGTCGTGCTGGTGCCAACCTCACACCACGGTCACAGAGCATATCGCCACTGGGGGACAGCAGGTGAAGGATGCATGGGACTCGACAGGCTAATTTGGCCACTTCCTGTGAGTCTATATTTCAAAGTAATAACTTAAGAGAAAGTGCTCCTGGGGCCCCTGGGTGGCTCTGTTGGTTAAGCATCCGACTCTTGGTTTTGGCTCAGGTAATGATCTCAGGGTCACGGGATCAAGCCCTGCATCAGGCTCCATGCTCGGCAGGGAGTCTGTCTGCTCGGAGAGTCTCTCTCCCTCTGCCCCTCCCCACTTCCCACTCTCTCTAAAATAAATAAATAAATAAATATATTTTTAAATTATTTATTTATTTATTTTAGATGGGGGGGCAGAGGGAGAGAGACTCTCAAGCAGACTCCCTGCTGAGTGTGGAGGCTGATGCGAGGCTCATCCCACCACTCTGAGATCATGACCTGAGCTGAAATCAAGCGCCCACCAATTAACCGACTGAGCCACCCAGGTGCCCCTCAGCTCAGGTCTTGATCTCAGGGTCAGGAGTTCAGGCCTCATGTTGGACTCCACACCGGGCATGGAGCCTGTAAGAAAGACAGAAAGAGAGGAAGAGAGGAAGAGAAAAAGGAAGGGAGGGAGGGAGGAAAAAAGGAAGGAAGAAAATGTTCTGGACTGGTATTTTTGCAGGCTCAAATCTCATGGAGGGATGTACTGAATAGTGCCTTTTATTACATAAAATTAGGCCTTGACAAGGTTGACTTCTGACAAACTTAAAAACAAAAGTAATACTCAGCTGGGGTCAACAGATGGGCTTTAGGGTCCAGGGACCCTTAAATTGAATGTGAAACTGCAGGGGGCGGGGGCATTGTTCTGGGGAGGGCATCCATGGCTTTGATTATATTTTCACAGCAGCCTAGGACCCACCCCCCAGCCCCTGCCAAAGGTAAGAAACTTCAGTTCATAAAATGACCACAAAACCAAATGCTGGATTTGCAACTATGCCATGTTTATGGGTATACATTATTAACTACTGTATTCTTACAAAGTTGCGAATATTCATTAAAATGAAAAATGTCAGCACATGGATTTAGATATTTCTGGGAAGGGAAAAAGAACAAGTGTTCCCCCAAGGCTCCTCTCCAGGGAGAGCCACAGGAAGCAATACAGACCAAGGCTCTGGCAAAGAAGCAGAGGGAAAATGATTCTAAGTGTTAAGAAGGGGAAACAGAGGGGCGCCTGGGTGGCTCAGTCCGTGAAGCGTCTGCCTTGGGCTCCGGTCCTGAACCCAGGGTCCCGGGATCGAGCCCTGCATCAGGCTCTCTGCTCCTCGGGGAGCCTGCTTCTCCCTCTGCCGCTCCCCCTGCTTGTGCTCTCTCTCTCTGTCAAATAAATAAATAAAATCTTAAAAAAAAAAGAAAAGAGGAAGTGGAAACAGGCACAGAAAAGGTGCGGCCACGTTTCCAGCACACTCTATCCTACTTAGGTCAGTGCCCAAAGGTCTGATGAAAGGGCACGGGGAGCAGGAGACCTTGGCGCCCCAGGGAGCAGGAGTTCCCCCAGAGCCAGCCCACGTAGGGACGTCTGACAGCCTACAGGCTGGACCGACGGTGATCGGGTCTCAGTGTTTTGTATTTAAGCCGCCGAAAGTGGGTGTTCGCTCTCCTCCGCTCAGCTAGATAAACAATCCTCTTACTCAGCGTTACCAAAGAGAACTAATAAAGCCTGTTTCTCAAGCCACCGTGAGAAAGCAGAAAAGAAAGGAAGTCAGTTCTACAGTGCTCATTTCGGTGCAGCCTTTCACGGTTTTCCTGAAAATCTTGTTTGTTCACAGCAGAGCAGGGCGGAGGCCCGTTCAGGCTGGGCACTCTCAGGACCAATGGATGATCCTTCCCCACTTCTCTCCCACCAACACAATGCAAACCCAGGAACGACAGGTCCCCAGTACCAGAACTTCGCTTTCCTCCGTGCACTGAGTTTTACCCGCCGGGCTCCGCTGCCCCGGCTTGGGCCGCCGGGCTGCCCCCTGAGCAGGGTGCAAAGTATGTGCAACAGGAGATTACAAAAGCCGGCCTGTCATTTCTGGTCTTTCTGGGCCCAGAACTAACTCGAGTTCCTGCTCAGTAGTCAACATCTGCTGAACCAAACTGTGTAGCCAAGTGGTCTGGGCCGAAATTCGCTCCAGCTCTACCTCGAACCTCTTCCTCGGCGCAAAACCCCTGCAAGCTTCCCAGGACCCACTGACGCTGGAAGCTCCCCCCAGGGCTTTCCAACAGCTCGGAGGGAGCCCCGTGCCCTCACCCCTGCCCCTTTCCCCAGCCCTCAGCCCCTGCGCCCCCTCCTCACCTCCGGGCATGGGCCCGCGCCCCCTCAGGACTCCCGATGCCCCCACCCCGGGCCCGCGCCCCCTCAGGCCCCCTCCCCGATGCCCCGACCCGGGCCCCGCCGGCTCTCAACGTCCATGAACATCCGCTCCCAGCACGGCCAGTCGGTGCGCGTCCCGGAGCTCGGGGTCCCGCGCGCCTCACCGTGGAAGTCGCCCGTGTCGGCCACCACGGTGGTGAACTGCTTGAGCTGGTCCAGCGCGCTCTCCATCCTCTGCCGCTTCACCGGGGAGCCCGACATGGCGAAGCAGAGACCGAGCGCGGTGGCCCACAATGCCCCGGGGGCACCTGCATGCCAGCCAATCCGAGAGCGGCGCGGAAGGGCGGGGCCGGCGGCGCTTCCGCCACAGGGCGACGCCCCGCCCCGAGACCACGCCCAGTTTCGGGACCAGTACCACCGGGAGACAGCTGCCCGGGGATCCGTGCTCCTCTCTCCCTCGAGCCCTGCATCCTTAGATCGGTGTCCCCTTCTCATCACCAGCTGTGCCCCCCGAGGGATGCGCCCCCAGAGCGGTGCGCCCCCCTCTGTAATGCGCTCCCGGAGCTATGTGCCCCCAAAACGGTGTGCCCCCCTCCAATGATGCACTTCCCGGAGCGATGCGCCCCTGAGCGGTGTGTCCCCCGGAGTGATTGGACCCTGGAGTGATGCTCCCCATCCCCCCCACCCCGGGCGTCAGATCTCCCACGGGGCGCCCCATTGAGAAAGGGACAGGCGGGGCTAGGTAGGGAGAGATAGATAGGGGGCTCCGTGATCAGTCTCAAAGAAATCCCCAAATTTGAGGTTGTAAGGAAACCAGAGATAAGGGAACACTCCAGACCACCCTGCCCTAGGTGTCTGAGAGGGGAATCTTATTTATGACAGTCTCCTGTGATCAACAGAAAATAACCAGACCTTAAAAAGAAATAAGCCATTAACGATATTATCAGTAGGGGCGCCTGGGGGGCTCAGTCGTTAAGCGTCTGCCTTCCTCTCAGGTCATGGTCCCAGGGTCCTGGGATCGAGCCCCGCATCGGGCTCCCTGCTGAGCGAGGAGCCTGCTTCTCCCTCTCCCGCTCCCCCTGCTTGTGTTCCCTCTCTCGCTGTGTCTCTGTCAAATAAATATATAAAATCTTAAAAAAAAAAGTGCACTTCCTTTAGGAAAAAAAAAACCAACAACTCAGATCATCACCCTATACTTGCAGTCGTCATGGGATGCCCTCCTAGGGGTACCTTGGGCCTCACTTCACACAGATAATGGGCTGGGGCCATTCTGTGGGTCACACAGCTCCCTGGAGGGGCAGGCTATGCTGGGCCTGGATCAGCTCAGTCCCTGCCCCAGAAAAGGCAGCAATGTCCCTGGCAGGAGGTTGAGAGCAAGGAGGTGGCATTGCAGAGATGACGAAGGCGTGTTAGCTTGCCTGCTGCCCATTTCATGATCCCGGGGCATTTGTATGCCTCAGGAGAGGGAGGACCCCTAGAACCCAGAAGGACCCGTAAGTCACCATACCACCACATGGATGAGGGCCCAGTGTTTGAGGGGCAGAGGTGTAGGGGTGAAGCCAAAGCCTCAGGGTTATAGGAGGAGAGGGTGAGGAGGGGAGAAGATCTGGAGGCCTGCTGGCCAGCTCTGACCCCATCCAGGCGGGCTGGGGTGGGGGCCCGGGGCCCAGCGTCTGTACCTCAGCCTGTCCTGGCTCAGCTCCTTCCCAGGACACTCCTAATCCCTGACCCTGGAGGCCCAGGCAGTGGAAGGCAAGGATGACGCCCAGGGCCCTCTTGCATGGGCTGCAGGGTACCCCTAGGAACCTTGGTGGCACTTCCACCCACGTGCCGGGTACAATGGGCGCTGGGGACAGGTCCGGCTGGGTCAGTGAGCAAGCGGCTGCCCTTGGGCGGTCCAGCCTCACCACAGTCCTTGGAAGCAGTGAATGACTGCGGCCATACAGCCTGGCGTTCCTGGAGGGGCTGGACTCCTGCTCCCACCAGACCAAGACAGTCCAATGGCCTGGCCAGGCCTGCAGAACCATCCACAGGGAACCAGGCAAAGAAGGCAAAGAGAGAGTGACAGGAAACAAGATCAATGGCCAAATACCAGGAGCGGTGGGCGGGCTGCCCATGAGCAGTTGCAGAATAGAGCTCCAGGAGTGTGACACGGCCCCTCACGCGGAGTGTCCCCAAATCCCTTCTTTCAACAGCAGCTGAGCTCCTCCTGGGTGCCGAGAAGGAACACACGTGGCTGACCCGGGGGTGGGGACAAGGAAGCCCCATGGGGCAGAGGTCATCGGCCTGGGAAGAGTGGGGGTGGGCCTCAGGGAGGCCTCGCTGAGAAGCTGGCCTTTGAGCAAAAGGCTCCAGGGTCTGGAGGAGAGCCAGGCAGGGCACTGCAGACCATCCAGCCCTCGCCGGGGACTTCAGTCGAGCTGGCAGAGCTTGGACACAGGGTGGGGGGAGGGACGCCGTAGGACTTAGGGTTTAAAGGGTCTCTCTGGGCCTTGTGTTGTGTCAGACTGAGGGAGCAAGGGTGGAAGCCCGAGGTGGTGAGGGTGGGCAGGGACAGTGACCAGAGCGCGGCCGAGAGGCTGCAAGCAGTGTTGGATCTGCTGAGGAGCTGGCTGTGGGGGAGGGGGCAGGTCAGGGGTGGGGGGCAGGGGGACCCTCTGGCTTAGGGTACCTTGGTGCCCAGAGCTGAGCAGCAGGGGGTGAGAGGTCTCAAGCTCAGGTCTGGGGTTAGCCTGGAGAGGCACTGGGTGTGGGAGGATAGGAAGTCAAGGCAGTTGGGGAAGGAGCTGCCCAAGGCGGGGAGAGCCAGACACCCTGGGGGTGGGGAGGAGGAGCTCTGGGGCCTCCTGGCAGGGCCTCAGTGCTGACCCACCGCAGGCAGTGCAGGGTGGAAGGGAGGAGGGAGGAGGCGTGGAGTCAGTGCACACTCAGTGCTTTGGGGGGTGTTACAGGGAAGGGAGCTCGGCTGGTGGCCCCCCGAGAAATGAGGGCATTGTGGCTGGTGGCAGGAGAGGAGCGGGGCCTGCGCAGCCTGGGGCCTGGGTGGACGAGGGCTGGGATCCTGGACCCTCAGGCAGGCGTGGCTTTTGTCACCAGGCAGGACGGGCAGCAGACCTGGGCACAGAGGGGGCACATGGGGCTCTATGTGCTCTATGACCCTTCACTGCTTTGGGGACTGAGAGGCCAGTGGGGGGACAATGGGGGAGGAGGGATGGGGGCCATGCGGCTCAGCCAGGGCGGCCCCCGGTCCCTCCAGCTTCTCTGGGCAGGTGTGGCAAGGTGGAGGCTAGATTTGACCGAGACGGGGCTTGGCCAGGGCAATGTGAGGAGACAGCAGGGGCACTGCGGTGGCGAAGGGGGCTGAGCTGGGGGAGGAGGGGACCGGGTCGGAGCAGCGGCTGGGGGTGGGGCTGAGTCAGGCCAGGACGGGCGAGACCGGCCCAGGCAGGCGGTTTAGACAACCACTCTCATTGGCAACAGTGTGAGGAACAAAGGCAAAAGAAATAGAGAAAGAAATTAAACTTCCTCATAACTTATAGCCCACTGACAAGGCCTTGAGACAGGCGGGGTGCCCTTCCTCCAGGAACTCAGCTGCCTCTGTGAATCATTTGCTAAGGGCAAAAGGCAACCTTAGCCTGACATTAGCCTGACCTCCGGGATCCTGTAAGTCTTTTTTTTTTTTTAAGTGGGCTCCACACCCAGCGTGGATCCCGACATGGGGCCTGAACTCAACAACCCTAGGATCATGACCTGAGCCAAAACCAAGAGTCATATGCTTAACCGACTGAGCCACCGAGGTGCCCCAAGTCTTTCTTAACGTATGAAAATTGTTTTATGTCTGCCCAACCCCTCCAAGATACATGTTGGCAATCATCCTCCAAACATATGGCTCACTGTGTGCATCTGAAGGGTCTCATGACTAAGGCTTTACTAGACAGTAGTAAATGACCCCTTGGGGTCCTGGAAACCTTGCTTCCAAATTCCTTAGAGACTTACAGTGTCCCTAACCCCCTCCCGACTCCCAAGTAGATAATCAGTGCCCCCTCACAACCCCTGAGCAGCTCTTTCTGCCCACGGGTCCTGTCCCCCTGCTTTAGTAAAACCACCTTTTTTTTTTTTTTTAAAGATTTTATTTATTTATTTGACAGAGAGAGAGCGAGAGAGGGAACACAAGCAGGAGGAGTGGGGGAGGGAGAAGCAGGCTTCCCGCGGAGCAGGGAGCCCGATGCGGGGCTCGATCCCAGGACCCCGGGATCATGACCTGAGCCGAAGGCAGACGCTTAACCGACTGAGCCACCCAGGCGCCCCAAACCACCTTTTTTTTGCACCAAAGACGTCTCAAGAATTCTTTCTTGACCGTTGGCTCCTGGACCCCAACCCTTCACATCAGTAGTAATAACAGAAGAGAACCCTCCTACGAGTTACCTATGGCTGCTTGAGAAATTACCCCAGAACAGCGTGGCTTAAAACAGCAGACGTTCCCCACCGTTCCGTTTCTGTAGGTCAAAATCCAGGAGCACTGTGATTCTTGGATGTGACACCAAAGGCGCTGACCCAGTCGGACAAGTGCACGTTGGCTTTTCTCTCCGTGGCCGTGGGGATGGCAGGACAGGGCCTGTGTGCTAACAGGCCACCCAGCGTTTCACAGCAGTGACCAGAGGGCAGCACAGGCCAGTCAAGCAGGTGGCAGGTGGCGCGGGCGGGCGCAGCGAGGCATGGCCTCCCCAGGGCGGCACCCCAGCTCAGGGCTCTGCTCTTGCCCCTCAAAGCTCTGCCAAGCAGAGGCTGCTGGGCCGGGAGCCGTCCGTGAGCGTCCCCGGTGTGCGCTGCTGGCTGGCGGGGGCGAGAGCTTGGGGCAGAAGAGCGTGCTCACGCCCCCGAGGGTGGCCCCTGGGCGGGTGTAGGAAATCACAGGCCACTCATCTCAGGGGAGCGGACTCCAAGTCTCCTCCCTGGCTCGGGAAGGGGATTTACGGACAGACGCTCGTGGGAGGAGTGCATCCCCGCAAACCCGCCTGGGGGAAGACCTGCTTTTATAGCCCTGGAGGCTGGGCCTGATAGGGGGAGAGGATCAGGAAGAGAGTTTCAGAACCCGGACGTTATTATGCCCCGAGGACGTACTTAAGGCGTGTTTGTGACGTGGGAAACAAATAAAATTAAATGTCCTTGTAACCTGCAGCCCATTGACATATACCTGAGACAGGCAGCTTATAACATTCCTCCGAGGTGTCGAGTTTTCTTTAACAAACCAAAGTCCTTTGGGAACTTCCTTCCTCTTTACTTCTCCCAACCCCAAGGTAGAGAATCACTTACTCCTCGTAATCCCAGGGCAGCAGGGGAAGTAGCTCCTCCTGCCCAAGGGCCTGTCCCCGCGCTTTAATAAAACCTCCGTTTTGCACCGAAGACGACTTAAGAATTCTTTCCCGGCCACCGGCTCCGGACCCCATCACCACCAACATTCCGAAACTGCATCAGTTGGACAGAAAGTAATGCGTGGGGAGGGGGGGGTCCGTGCTCAAGAAGGCTTCCTGTCAGGAGCGGTCATCTCGGAGGGTCTGTCCGCGTTGGCATCAGTCTGGTTCACACACCTTGTCGTCATTGTCAGCGACAGCCTTCTAGAAGCTTCTACTCATAGCGGTCTTAGGTGGTGCGGGGCTGTTAGGTGCAGCGGCCAAGAAAGAATTCTTGAGACGACTTTGGTGCAAAAAGGTGGTTTTATTAAAGCGCGGGGACAGGCCCGTGGGCAGGAGGGGCTGCACCGGGGTCGTGAGGAGTGGCTGATGATACACTTTTGAGAGGACAGAGTGAGGGTGGGGACAGCGTAAGTTTGCAAGGAGCTTCTGTATGCAGAACGGGAGGTTTACAGGACCGAGGACGGCTGGTGCCGTCAGGATAAGGTTGCGTTTAGTGCCCAGTAAAACATCAACACTGAGGCGGCCACGAGCTCCTGGAGGAAGGTCATGCTCAGGGATTTATCAGCTGGCGGCAGGTTGTAGGGACATTTCTCTCACCTTTGTTCTCCTCGTCAGGGAACCTACCTCAGAACGGACGGACCTGTGCCCCCGGGTCTTGGGGACATGGGTGGCACCTCCTTCTCCATCCCCTTATCTCGATCATTAATGAGCAGAATAAGAAGAGTGGGATAGTTGCCTTCCCTACCGTACTTTGGTTTGGAACAGGATGTCTGGGGGCCAACAGGGAAGGGGGGTGGCGACACTGGGCCCCAGTTTACCAGCTGCCTATCTTCCCCCTCCTCTGCTGCTTATTTAAAACTTTCAGGAGACAGGGCGCCTGGGTGGCTCAGATGGTTAAGCGTCTGCCTTCAGCTCAGGTCATGATCCCAGGGTCCTGGGATCAAGTCCCGCATTGGGCTCCCTGCTAGGCGGGGAGCCTGCTTCTCTCCCTCTGCCTCTGCCTCTGCCTCTCTCTCTCTGACTTTCATGAATAAATAAATTAAAAAAAAAAAACTTTCAGGATACAAACTCAGCAGAAAAGTTTATTCCTCAGGCACAACCTCTGTTTCCCCTCAACCCTAACTCCAAAGAAGAAATGAGATTGCAAACCAAAAATTTACAAACTTCTGTGCGTCAAAGGACACCATCAACAGGCCGGGAAGAGACCTCATGAAATAGAAGAAAATATTTGCAAGTCACGCATCTGGTAAGGGCTTAGTTTCCAGAACATACAGAGAACTCCTAAATCTCAACAATAAAACAACAACCTGATTCAAAGATGGGCAGGGGACTGGAGCCGACGTCTGTCCAGGGAAGACCTACAACTGGCCAGCCAGCAGGGGAGATGCCCACGTCCTTGCTCGTCAGGGACA
>NC_138379.1:364692-410174 GCF_054177405.1 Leptonychotes weddellii | reverse complement strand
TGGGGGTCGGTGACTCAGGGGGACAGAGAGTGGACGATGGGCACTGGGGGAGGGATGGGGATCGGTGTCTCAGGGGGACAGAGAGTGGACGGTGGGCGCCGGGGGAGGGGTGGGGGTCAGTGACTCAGGGGGACAGAGAGTGGACGGTGGGCACCGGGGGAGGGATGGGGGTCGGTGACTCAGGGACAGAGTCTCAGTTTGGGAAGATGGAAAGTTCTGGGGACAGGTGGTGGGGACGGCTGCACAACAGTGTGAATGTGCTTAGTGCCCCTGAGCTGTGGGCTTAGAGACGGTGAAGACGGTACATTTTATGTTCTGTGTATTTTACCAGGATTAAAAACTAAGAAGGATCTGGGGCACCTGGGTGGCTCAGTCGTTAAGCGTCTGCCTTCGGCTCAGGTCATGATCCCAGGGTCCTGGGATCGAGCCCCGCATCGGGCTCCCTGCTCCGCGGGGAGTCTGCTTCTCCCTCTCCCACTCACCCTGCTTGTGTTCCCTCTCTCGCTGTGTCTCTCTCTGTCATATAAATAAAATCTTAAAAAACAAAACAAAACAAAAAACTAAGAAGAATCTGGGAGTGGCCTCGCTGGGGGGCTCTGGCTCGGGGCCTGAGGCTGCATCATTTGCAGGCTTGGCTGGGGCCGAAGGAGTCACTCCGTACTGTCCTACCCGCGTGGCCGTGGCGGGAGGCCCCTGTGTGCAGCCGTGTGTGCCCCTCCAGGTGTGGCCTGCCCTTGTCTGCAGCCTCGGGCTGGGGCAGGTGAGACTTGCCTTAAAACCTGTTTTGCCTGGGGCTCCACACTCCTAGCTTGGAGGCTCGGACTCACCATGGCAACAAAGACGCTGTTTTCCTTGAAGCGACAGGGACCCTCGTTCATTTTGGGGAGAAGGGCTGCCAAGATCCCAGGTCTGAGCACCCACAGCATGGCGGCCGGCGGGTCCCCCGAGGGGCCAGGGCGGCTCACACCGCTTCCTGGGGCGGCCTGGCCGGTCCGGCCTCCGCTCGGGGCCGAGGCTGGATGAAGTGAGATTAGGGATGGTTGTTCACGGGGACTTCCGCGCCCGCCCCACGGAGTGTGTGGTGGGGAAGGGTCCTCGGCCAAGCCGCCAAGCCGGATCCTTGCAAAGGAGCCCACAGCCCCTGCACCCTCCCCCCCCAACAGGGCAGCTTTTATACCATAGCCAGGTAAAAAAGGCGAAGACTCACTTTGTATCATCCCTGGGATGGCCATAACAAAGCACCATCAAATGCCAGGCTTAAGTAGCAGGAATTCGGGAGGCCGGTGTCTGGATTCAAGGTGCTGGCTGGGCTGGTTCTCTCTGCTCATACCCCTGCTGCAGGTAGCAGGCCATCGCTGATGCTTCTCGTCTTGTAGATGACCCATCACACCTCTGCCTCCACCTTCCCGTGACGGGTGCACCTGTCCAGTGTCCTTATTACAAGGACAGCCGTCATGGGGATTAAGGCCCAACCTAACGACCCTATCTTGTATGAATCTGCGGGATGGGGGCACAATTCAACCTTCAACACACTTCTGTGTTGTTAGGAAACTAGCTTAGAGCTCAGGGCCCCGAAAGAGTCTGGGGCCCCCGTGGGACAGTGCACCCCCCCAGGCCTGCTGCAGGTGGGCCCCGCTGTTGGCGAAGCCTCGGGCTCCCTGGCTCCCCGTCAGCCATGCCCGTGGGCCACTGGCGAGCTACATCCTCAATTTGATGAAGCCAAACTCATCAGCTCATTTTGAAGTGCTGCACAGAAAATTCTTCCTCAGCTTCATCACAAAGATGTTTCCCACATTTTCTTCCAGGAACCTGATAATTTTCCTCTCACGTGAATGGTTTAATGCCTCTGGGATTCTCTCACGCTTGTGGGGGAGAGTCATAGGGTCGTCTCTCTGTTTCTCCGGACACAGAGCCACCTTCTCAGTGCCGCCCTCTCCCGTGAGTCCTCTCTTAGCCGCTGTCACCCCTGCCAAGCGCCACCTGGTCCAGGAAACAGGTGCCCCTCTTGCCTCCATTCTATCTCTGGCCTCTTGATACAGGTGTGAGGGATGTCTTACCCCTCGTGCTAGCCCTTCTATGCACTAACCTCTTGGTAAATTAAATATTTTGAAAAAGTAAAATAGAAAGGACAAAGAAAAGACTCTTCTTGGGTGCCTGGGTGGCTTAGTTGGTTGGGCGACTGCCTTCGGCTCAGGTCATGATCCCGGAGTCCCTGGATCGAGTCCCGCGTCGGGCTCCCTGCTCGGCGGGGAGTCTGCTTCTCCCTCTGACCCTCCCCCCTGTCATGTGCTCTCTCTCATTCTCTCTCTCACAAATAAATAAATAAAACCTTTAAAAAAAAAAAAAAGAAAAGACTCTTCTTAAAGAGACCCCACTTGGGGACGCCGAGTGGCTCAGTTGGTGAAGCGTCTGCCTTTGGCTCGGGTCATGATCCCAGGGTCCTGGGATGGAGCCCGGCATTGGGCTCCTTGCTCCGCGGGGAGCCTGCTTCTCCCTCTGCCGTTCCCCCTACTTGTGTGTGCTCTCTCTCTGTCAAATAAATAAAATCTTTAAAAAAAGAAGAAGAAGCTGCTTTTGCCTCCTGGCCGCCCTGTGTAGGAGAGGGGGCAAATGGAGGCAGCTGGTCCGGGGAGGGCCACAAAGACATGCCTGTGCCCGAAACAGAGACGGGCCTTGTTTGTGGGGATGTTTGCTGGCAGCAGAGCTGGGCACAGAGTGGACGCTGGGCGGGCAGCTCAACCCCCCTTGCCCAGCGGGACGCTCCCATGGGCACACCCTCTGCAGTCCCCGCCACCACTGGGGCTGCCACCACCGGACCCTCCCTCTTCCCTGCTTGGCCAGCCTGTTGTGGGAGGTGAGGAGGTGTGTGGTTAGGGGCACAGATCAGGCCAAACTGCACTGGAGCCCAGCTCCTCCCCAGCTCTGGGGCTCTGGGCAGGTGACCTGGACCCTCTGGGCCTTGTTCTTCATCCAAGTCTACTTTTATGGACGCTGAGATCACCAGGATGCCAAAGTGGGTAGAGCTCAGTCATCCCCCAATCTGGTGGCCTTGGACAATGATGCCCTCATGTCCTCACACCTACCCTAAAGGCCATGTGACTTTGGGCCCACCACTCTCGCCTCCCAGGAAGTGGTGGGGAAGCCTCTTCCAGGAGCCCAGAGGCCCAGCAGACAGGTGGGTCCAGAGCATCTTGGAACCAGCAGCTCCTGGGTAATGGGAGCTGGCCTAGGGCTGCCGGGAGCTAGGGAACCAGGGGCTTGGGGTCTTGGAGATCAGGTCCTCCTCAAGCTGTCCAGGGAGCACAGTGGGGACAGAGGGGGACAGAGCAGTGGTGGCCTGTGGATGGGATGGAGGAGGGGAGGGAGAGACGGGCAAGGGAACAGGTGTAGGTTCTGAGGCTCCCAAGGGATAAGCGACCCAGCCTGGAGGTAGTGTCCCCAAAGCCCAGCCAGCACCACAGTCCTGGTGAAGGCAGAGCCCTGCCGGGTGGGGTCATGACCAGGAGCAGCCCCTCTGAGCTTGTTCTAGTGTGAGCACCACTGGGCCAGCAGAGGCCCCCTTCAGAGCAGGTGGAGCTGGGGGTGCCCATCCCTGCTCCAAAGGAGGGGCTCAGCCAAATAGGGCTGGTGGGGGGTGGTCCAGTCAGGGGCCCATCCCTCCTGGTGGTTCTGGACGAGGAGCATCTGCAGGTTTCTGGAGGGACAGCCGGCACCCCATCCCTCCCCTTTTCCTTCTGGGTCTTATTTCCCTGTCTGCGAGGTCCTGCCTGGGTCTGGGAGGACCAACCTTCCTCTTTTGGCCTGGGGCTTGGGGAGGACCTTCCTCTCTTGGGGAGAGGAAGCCATGGTGCTCAAGGCCCAGAGGTGGCCCAGCTCCCCCTGACCGGGTCCTGGTGGACAGGACAGTCCTAGCTTAGAGTCGGGGCTCCTGAGGCCTGGGGGCTGGGCCTGGCTCCGTGGCAGACCAGCTGACAGACGGCTCTAGATCTCTAACCCCAATCCCACAAGGCACAGCCTCTGCATCGCGCTCCCTGTGGTTGCCCCTGCCCACCACACAGAGACCCCAGGAATGAGCCCTCCAGACACCCTCACCCAGGGTGGGGCCCCCAGCTGCTTTGGGGAAATGCAGATCAAGATGCCCCCATCTGGCCAGGTACTAGGGTGCCCCCTGGACTGCCCACACCACAGCGCGCAGAGCCGCCAGCAGAGGGTGCCAGAGGCCTCCTCCAAGGGTGGGGCCCTGGATGAGCTCAGGTGGGCACTGGCCTGGTGGTCTGGTGTCCTCGAGGTGCAGAGTGCAGCCCACTGTGTGCTCAGGGACCCCTCCACTCCTGCACTGACACCTCAGAGCTGACCACCAACCTGGTCCCGTATCTGTCAAGGCCCTTCTCCAGGGCACCTCCCTCAGCCTGGGGCTAAGCTTCGGCCCTGCCGCCAAGACTCAGGCCCCTCCCTGGCCCGCCCTGAGGTCCGGCAGACCTGGCTCCCGGGCCTTCCACCCGTCTTCGGTTACAGTCTTTGGGCCTTCTGGACATCTGGCCTGGGAGAGCCACAGCACGCAGAGTGAGCAGGGCCCCCTCAGCTCCTCACCTCCCAGGAATATCCTCTGGGCCCACTCGGATACATGTGGAGGTGAGGGGCTCCTGGGAACCCCCACTGGAGTCAGGGGTACATGGCCTCACTTGAAATGTCCACGGCCTGGCCTCTGCCCAGTGGTTCTTACAAAGGGTGCAATCGTAGTTGGGCTCCAGGCCCACAGTGACCCCATCCCCATCTCCAGGAGACAGACACATGGCTGCTAGGATACTTAATTGGTTTAATGACATGGCTTTTGAACCTTGGCCACCTCTCATCTCTGGGTGTAACCTGCAGAGTTCAGTGCTCCAAGACTCACCCACCACCCACACGGCACACAGGGCAAGCCTGGCCTTAGACTTGGTTGGAGAAAGTTCCTATCTTGAGCTCTGCCTTGGGTGTGTGTGGGGTGTCTAAGGCCATACTTGAAGGAGTACCTGTCCAGTCCATCTATGCTCCTTGAATGGGTGGAGGGAGAACAGCATGCACCCCACCCCAGGGAAGCCTGGAGCCCCCCAGGCCACCCTTGAGGAGCAGTGTGCTGGGTGGGCGCTGTGGGCGATATCTGGGGGCTCAGAGCCCAGGGTGCTGAGGTCAGTGCCCTTCTGGCCCACAGCCCATCCAGAGGTGTGCAGGTGCAGGTGCGTGAAGAAGTAGCAGCCACAGGGGTGAGGTTTGGGGCCAGGGTTACAAGTGCCAGGAGGAACCCCCATGTGGATAGGAGGCCAAAGGATAAGTCCCTGCCTACCTCCTGGGGGTTCTGTGGCCTCAGGGAGAGGTGTCATGAAAGCCAGGAAGGGGGCTGGGCGGGGCTGGAAAAGCTGCAGCCCCGGCTTCAGGGGCAGGTGCATGAGCGGCTGGCATCTCCAGGTGGCTAGTTTTGGGGAGGTGGGCCTTGGGACAGGCAGATGGGTGTGGGCTGAGGCATCGCTGAGCCTGAGGACAGGCCACGTGCCATGAGGCAGGTGAGCTGCTCCCAGCCAGCACCACCCACCACCCGTGTCCATGGTCCAAAATATACACACATACAAAAATAATACTCCATGCACTGGGGGTGGGCCTCTCTGCAGGTGCATCTCCGTGTCCCCCAGCCGCAGGTGTGCTGGGCCCAGCTGGCCAGGTCTAGCTGTCGTCCTCCACCCTCCTCTGGGTCTTGGAATGAAACTTGCTTATGAGCTCCTCCAGCTCCGACCCACCTTGCTGCTTCTAGGGAGGGGGCGGGGCAGCCTCAGCTCAGGGGCCCACAGGCCGGGGTCCCCGGCCTCCCGCTTTCCAGGCAATCCAGGAGCCCTGAGGGAGGAGGGGGCGGGGAGGCGCAGGACGGAGGCACGGCCGGCTCACCTCCAGGACCGCCTTCTGCACGGTGAGCTGGCTGTACACGCGGATACCTTCCTCCCCGCAGACTTTCTTCAGCTCGTCCTTGTTGAGCGAGAAGAGCTGGGGCCCGGTCAGGATGCCCAGGTTCTCCACGATCCTGGGGGCGGGGCGCGGCGGGTGTGAGCGCGGGGCGCCCGCCCCGCCCCCCGCCCCCGCCCCCGCGCCCCGCCTCGCCCCCCGCGCGCGCGCGCACCGGGCGCTGAAGGCCTTGGCTTCCAGCCACGCGCGGACCTCCTCGGGGCCCGACTCGTAGGTGAGCGGCAGGCCCACCGGCTGGCTGCGCTCCACGCGGAAGTGCCGCTGCGGCTGCGCCTTGATGTGGCTGATCTTCTTGATGAGCTCGTCGTTGACCTCATCCATGTGGTGGATGAGCTCTGCGGGCGGTGCCCGGCACTCAGGCCCGCCGCGAGCCGACCGGCGCCCTCCGCAGCGCCCCCACCCCGCTCGAGGACCCTCCGCCCGCTGCTTCCCCCAAGGGGCTCAGGGCCCCGTACCCGCATCCATCTGGTGGCCCTCATGCCCTGGCAGAGCGCCTCTCACCGTCTTTGTTCCCTGCGAAGCTTGGGGGCAGCTTGTGGGTGGGGCTGGCAGGACCCCAATATTTCAGACTGGCCTGCAGGGGTGGGGGCAAGAGACGAAGGGGTGGGGGCGCCCTCAGCGTCAGCTCATCATTCCTCCCCGCAGGGTTGTAATAAGGAGAAGGTGAGGCATCCCTTCTCGCCGCCCCCCCCTCCCAGGGCCCGGCCTGTGGCCCCACCCCCGCCGGGCACGGAGGAATCCGGGGCTCAGCGCCGGGTCTGCACCCGCCCATCCCCCCTCTGAGGTGGGACCGCAGAAGCCCCCGCTCCTCGCACTCACCCGCTCCTGGGGTGCGTCCTCCAGCCGAGTCTCATCCAGGATGTTGCAGGGCACGTATCCTGCCTGGCCACTGCGATTGCGAAGCTTCCACCACTGGTGGCCATCTTCGAGCACCTGCAGGCATCCACCCCCACCATCACCCCCATCTGGTCACCAGCGCAGGGTGTATGAGCCCCTCTTTATAGGTGGGCCAGAGAGAGTTCTAGGCATTTCCTCCGAAGCCCCGCCTCCCCCCAATCCTGTGGGGAAGTCACAAGTCCTCCCAGGAGCCCCTGCCCTGCCCAACCTTCTGTCCCACCCATAGAGGCTACCATCCCTCCCTTATCTCCCCCTAGCCCTCTCCAGCAGCATCCAGAGCAAGGGTGCCTCTAGCCTTTGCAT
The DNA here is from genome assembly GCF_054177405.1 of Leptonychotes weddellii. Lineage (NCBI taxonomy): Eukaryota > Metazoa > Chordata > Mammalia > Carnivora > Phocidae > Leptonychotes > Leptonychotes weddellii. Next base: position 402,983 of record NC_138379.1, on the reverse strand, counting down.
ATAGATCACCCTCCACCCCGGCCAGCCTGCTCCACTTTCCGTCCCCCAGTGGGTGGCCTGAATTCAGGACTGGCACCATACAGACCGTGTCTCAAGGGGGGTCCAGGGGTGGGTGTGAATGACGAGCCCTGGCTGAGAGCTGGAGGGTCTGCACTTGGCACAGAGAAGGCCTGTCCTTCAATGTGAGCCCAGCTTAGCCCAGCACAGGAGCCCCTGAGCCCCCTCTTAGATCCCCAAGACAGGGAGGCCCCTCATCCAGGCTGTGCTGGGGGTGGGGAAGGGGCAGGCTGTGCACCCAGACTGGAGCCCAGGGGTAGGGGTCCTGGGGAAAGGGATTGGACAGGCGTGCCGTGTGCCAGCATCAGGCAGCCTGGCTCCTGCCTCTCCTGGGCAGCCCCCCACCCCCAGCCCAGGCCCCGGCTCACCTCCAGGACCTCGTCCTTGAGCACCGACAGCTCGTTGGCGTTGCGGGCTGTGAAGTCATAGAGGATCCTGACGTACTTGGCCATGGCTGGCCCAGGTTCGTAGCCCCTGCGTGGAACAGAAGGGCTGAGGCCCAGGACTGGGCTGGGGTCTCCTCCTGGCCCTGGGGCTGGGCTGGGGGAGCAGCTTCCCAGGTGCGTGCCGCCTCCTGTTCAGCTCTCTGAGGTCACAGCGGAGAGAAGCTGAGGCTCGTCAGCCGGGAATGGAAACTGTGACAGCCCCAGAGCGTCTGGGGCCCCTGCACGGAGGTGGGGGCCATGCAGGGGGGGTGGGGGTGGGACGAGGGGGCGTGTGGGCATGGCAAGGCCCGCCGGAGGCCAGGCCATCTCAGGGGGCGCCAGGCCCGGCCCCCAGGGGACCCACAGCCAGACATGTACCCAAGAAATGACAGGGTCACCACCATCCTTGCAAGCAGCTGACCAATGAGGGAGGGCCAAGTGTTTTCAGAGCCACAGCCCTGCCCACAAGCACCCATAGTGGAGGACGGCCCACGAGCTGCAGGGGCATGGCATCGGTGTCCTGGCCAGGGGCTGGAGGTCAAAGGATGAAAATGTCTCTTCAAGTGTGGCCCTAGGTTAGGAGCCATGGACATCAGCCTGGCCATGGCGGGGGTAGGGGGTGCAGTGAGAGGGGCACACTTGTGTAAGACACAGATTTCAGCCCCCTCCCTTGCTGAAACTGAATCCTGGGGTCTGGCAGGGTAACCAGCTTCCCAGACAGATCCTGGGCCAGAAGTGAGAACAGAAAGGAGGAGAGGAGAAGAAGGATGGGAAGTCCCCCAGGCCCTGGGTCTGTGGGAAGTATGTGTATGGGGGCGGGGAGAATGGCTGTCCTTAGCCCAGACCTTCAGTCTCCTTCTCTGGCTCTGAGGCTGGACCTAAATCAGCCCCAATGGCGTGAGTGACAGGGATCGTTGAACCCACTTAAGTTTAGTGACTTAGTAAACGTCTAACCATGATTCTAAAACATACCTGAGAAGACACAAAGAGAGATAACGTACTAGGGTAATGAATTTATAGGTGGCTTTTGACATTTTTCTCTTCAATTTTATATTATAAAGTTAGAATGAAAACCTGGTTCTGGTTTGGAAAAATGCTTTTTTTGAACGCCATGAACAAGGCATTTGCCGCCACCTGGTGGCAACACACTCATATCAGAGCCTCCTTGTTTCTAGGGGTGAGCGTCACATTCCCTCATTTGAAGAGGAACTTACCTGTGAGCATGCGGGGAGCTGACTTGGGGGAGAGGGTCTCCTGGAGGTGGAGCTGTGGGCTCAGATACAAGGCTGTGTTTGGGGGAGTTTCGAAAGGATGGTCGGTTCGCTGGAGTCGGCTGTGGGAAAAAGGACCCCCTAGATTGGTGTGGGGTGAAGGCAGTGGACAGAGGTGGGCTGAGGAGGTGAGCAGTGGTGGAGGAGGCAGATGGCCAGTGGGTTTGGGGTGGGGCCATGGGTGCTCTGACCTCATCGTCGGGGGCAGACACCAGCCCCTCCACTTCCCAGGGAGCCTCCTGCAGCACGTCCAGGGGTGGCTCCCAGCCACTGTGGAACTTGGGCACGTAGAGGGGCACCTGCGGCTCCCGGGGCCACTCAGAACTGGAGGTGGGAGGTTCTGGAGGTGAGCCACGCCCACGCATGGGAACCAGCCCCACCTGGGACCACACACCTGGCCTGCCAGGGAACCCCATCCTGGTTTGCACCCCATGCCCTGCATCACCCAGCCCAGGGCCCCTTCCCACACCCTCTCTGCCCACTGCCCGCTGCCGCACCGGGGGCGTGTCCATGTCTCCCCCAGCGAATCCCACAGCGTCATCTCCTTGGGGACTAGGTGGCCTCGCAGGAAGCCCACGGCCTCGCGGGAAAGCAGGGGGCTGGACACGGAGCGTGCGATGTCTGGGCCCCCACAGGTGCTGACGATCTGGGGCAAAGCGGGGTTCAGAGGAGGCCCTACCCACCGGACCCCAGTCCCAGCTGGCTTGCTGACAGCACCACAGACCAGCCACACCCACAGCCCGGACGCAAGGCCCCAGCTGCCTGCCCAGGGTAGGCATTTGCTTCCCCCCACCTTCAGCCAGGGGCAAACCACCCTGGGGTCCTGCGCCCCCAGCCCCAGCCCCAGGCACCAGATCTAGAGGTCCAAAGAGGAAGTGCACGAGTTCTGCAGCGCTGGGGTTCTGAATGTGCTTCTGCAGCTTGGCCTGGGGTGGGGGGCAGACAGAGGGGTGGGGTGATGGTGCTGGGGCAAGGGGGGGCAAAGACCCTGGATCCCCCAATGTAGGCACAGAGGGACAGGGTGGGGGGCAGACAGAGGGGTGCAGGGATGGTGCTGGGACAAGGGGAGGCAAAGACCCTAGATCCCCCAATGTAGGCACAGAGGGACAGGGTGGGGAGGGTAGATTGGAGGGGGCCTAGTACTCACCAGCAGGTTGATAGCCAGCTTGATTTTCTGAAAACAGTCGATGAACTGGGCCTCAGAGGGGGGCCGTGCACGCAGTGTAAGGACACCCTCTGGAATGGGCAGGGCGGTGGCTATGAACCTGGCTGGCCGTCACTGCGCCGGGGGGGTCCTTGCCTATCTCCTGCAGCTCAGTGGCCACCCGCCTCTTGCACCTTGTTCTCTCCATCTTCTCTTGTTCCCCTACCTCCCCTTGCTGTCCCCCCTGCCCAACGGACCACCGCCCCCTCCGCACCTGCTGGCCCCTTCTTCCCTTTCTTCTTCCCCTTCTTGCGCTGGTTCAGCTGTTTGAAAGCTTCTGCCGCCTTCTGCAGCCGAGCCACGAACCACTCAATGTCGTCCAGGGCACAGTTGAGGATTTGCTGGGGTCAGAGCAGAGGCAGGGGTTCAGACTCAGGCGCCCCCACCCGCGGCAGGGACAGCCGCACACACTGTCTTTTGGTCCCTGGCCTGGGGGGAGGAGGCGGGTGCTGGCTGGAGGCTGGCTGGAGGGGCCCACACCTGATGGGGACGCGGTCAGGTGGGGGCGCCCCACCTGCCCCAAGACGCACCGTTTCCTTTTCTATCTTCTGAGCCAGCACAGCGCGTGGCTCCTCATCCTGCGACTCCCGACGGCGGAAGCCTGGATGGGGGAGGCAGACATCGGGTGTTACTGACGGAGGCCGCCCCCCGGACCTCGAGTGCAGCCCCAGCCCGGCTCCCTCAGCGTACTTGGCTCAGTGAGTGGCATCGGCGGGCCCACTCGATTCTTGGCGGACGGGGAGTCACTGCCGTAGCGCTGGAAGGGGATGGGGGCTGGGCCCTTGGGAGCGGGCAGGACGGACTGCCGCTGCCGGATCTTCTCCTGGTGGCCCCTGGAATGGGGGCGAAGGCGCGCTCAGCCTGGCCCCAGCCCCACCCCCGGCCCTCCCGCGCCCGGCGCCCCCGCCTACTTCAGGGTCTGTGGCCTCAGCTTCTTCCCTAGACGGCAGTCGGCCAGCGCGCTCTCGACGTCCTCGTGCACCAGCTCCGCCTGGGGGCACCGGGTATCAGGCAGGCGCAGGCGCAGGCGCACCGGGGCCCTCCCGGCCGCCGCCCCTCTCACCTCCACCTCGTCGCAGTGGAAGAAGTGGATGTCGGGTTTGCTCTGCTCCGAGTCCTGGCACACGAGCAGCAGTATGGAGGGGTACCGCAGCTGGTTCAGCACGGTCTGGCTGTGCCGCACGGTGGGCAGCGGGAAGTTCTCCAGTTCCTCCTAGGGGACCAGGGGCTCGGATGCGCCTGGGCCGCGTCCCACGGCCGCGACTCCCAGATGTGACACCACCACGGACTCACCGCCACGGGTGCGGGGTGGACTTGAGCCACGGACACAGTGCCCTGGGCGTGCCTTGTGAGCCCGGCTTGTGGGGTGTGTGCCGTGGGCAGTCACAGACAACTGGTGGGCACCGCAGAGCACGTGGCACAGAGGCAGACCCGGACTCTGCCAGGCCGTGGCCGCAGCTGCGGCACACGGACCCCTGGGCACAGCCAGGCCCTGCCTTGGGACAGCCGGTGGACAGGCTGGAGCCAGAGGTGGGCGAGGTGCTGTGTGTGACCGGGTTCCCCTGGATTCTCAGCCCGATCAGCCCTCCCTGCCCCACCTGCCCTTTGCCCTCCTCATCCTGTCCCACCCCCACAGAGAGGCCCAGCTGCGTGTCTGGGTCATGGCCTTTGGCTGCCCTGTCGCTGCCACACCTGGGACTCCACATCCAGCAGCCGCAGAGACTGGTCATTGACCTGCAGCAGCATCTCCTGTGTCCACACCTTCTCCTTGGAGCTCAGCTGCACCAGTTTCCGGATGGCGTCATCCACGGACACAATGGCCTCACTCTTGTCCATGATGAACGTGGCCAGGTGCTGGGGGCGGGCAGGTGGTCACTCTGGGGAGAGCCCTCCTTGTGCCCAGACGAGGGTCAAGGGGCTGCACCCCAGGGGCCTGAGGGGCCAGGGCCAACCTTGGGAGCCTGGGGGGTGGAGAACATCCCCGACCCTGGGGGTCTGAGAGACACAGCCCTACCTTAGGGGAAGGTCTCTGCTCTGCCTTGAGGAACGTCTGGGGGGCCGTGGACATGCCCTGATAAAACCTTTGGCAGCCCCACACAAACAATCCCTCGCCCACCTCATCTCCTGTGGCTGGACTCCAGGAACACCAGCCTCCCTGTTCCCCCCTGCAGACCTAGCATAGACTCACCACAGGGCCTTTGCATGGTCTATCCCCAGTTTGCCTCCCTTACTCTTCTCCAGCTCTCTCTTCCTTCAGGGCTCCGCTCAGACCTGCTCCCCCTGCCAGGCTACAGCATCACTCTCAACCCCCTGATCTGACTTGTTTTTAATTATCACAATCTGACATTATGTTTCTTTGTTTATTTTCTGGCTGCTGGGTTCACTGCTATTTCCCTAGTGCCTGGGACAGTGCCTGGCACACAGTAGGCCCTCAGTGAATGTGCTGGGATGAGTGAGCACCTGGAATGGCCATGTGGGCTGCTTTGTGGGGTGGCCCGGGGACCCTTGGCCAGCACAGCCCTCCCCTTCCTCTGTCCCCAAGCCTGGTTCGGGCTCCTCCTCCCTCCAGGCTCCGCAGTGTGTCCCATTGACCTTCACTGAAGTCAGTGAACAAAGCTGAGACAACCGGATAAACACTCTCTTAAACTCTAGGCAGTCAAGACCCAGCTGCGAAAGTGCTAGGAGAAAATGCTGGACGATTTCTGATGACCTCAGAACGGCCCCCCCACAGGGGTACCTTCCTCAGCAAGGAAGAAAAAGAAAACCCAGACGCTCAGAAGAAAAGACCAAAAACTCTGACCTAATGCATTTCTGCCTGGAAAAAAAAATACCGTATACGAAGTAAAAAGAAAAAAAAAAAAGTGGGACAAACAGATGTAATAGATATGGTGAAGGCTAATTTTCTTTTCTTTTTAAAAGATTTTATTTATTTATTTGACAGAGAGAGACACAGCGAGAGAGGGAACACAAGCAGGGGGAGTGGGAGAGGGAGAAGCAGGCTTCCCACGGAGCAGGGAGCCCAATGTGGGTCTCGATCCCAGGACCCCGGGATCATGACCTGAGCCGAAGGCAGACGCTTAACAACTGAGCCACCCAGGCACCCCTGATTTTCTTAATTTATAAAAAGACCAGTATGTACTTCAGTGATAGCTCTTACTTTGTTAAAAGCTCTATTTTGTTAAGTATAGTTATTACCAGTGATGAATAAATGAATGAAAAAATCTGTGAATAAGTAAAAAATTAACAATCCAATAGAAAAATCAGCAAAAGAGCTAAACAGAGGATCTCTGGGAAAATAAATGTAACTCACTTTTTAAAATAGAAAATTGCATGTAGTCTCATTCAACAAAAGCATTGCATAGTGAAACTCTGACACCCCTTCTCCTGAAGTGAGTCAACCGCAGGCTTATTTACCTGTTTTATTGACCAGTCTAACAAGTCCTTGTGGGTCACACTCACAGGTTAGCTGTGGAGAAGTGGGAGCCCCCAGTCCGCACGCCCCAGGTGCTCTCTCCTCACAATTCAGGTAACCCCACCACATGCGAGACTGAGTGTGGTTGTGAGGGGTGGTCCCAGCCTACGTGTGCGTAGGCAGGTCAGAGAGAGAAGGGGGCAGAAACATGCAGGGGACAAAAGGCAGCCGACCCATCTGTGCGAGGCAAGTGAGCCCCAAAGCACACACTGTTAGCAAAACACACCACCAAGCCAAGCAAAACCATGTGCCTGACTGCGGAACAAGTCTCCGTGCATTTCAGGTGATTGAAGCCCTGCAAAGTGTGCTCTCTGACCATAATGGAATTAAACTAGAAACCGGTAACAGAAAAGATAACTAGAAAACCCTCAAATAATTGGAAATTGAGCAACACACTTCTACATCAACAACCAGTGGTGAAAGGTATCAGGAGGGAAATGAGAAAAGACAGAGACAAATGAAAACAAAAACACAGCACAGCAGGACCTCGGGACGCCACACAAGGGGTGGGGGGGAGTGTCTGTAGCTGTGAGTGCTCACGTGAACAAAGAAGAAGGGGGCAAAGAAGTCATGGGGAATCAGAAAGTGTTCCAAACTGAATGACAACCAAGGTGTGTGCGTGGGGTGCCTGGGTGGCTCAAGCGTCTGCCTTCGGATCAGGTCATAATCCCAGGGTCCCCAGATAGAGTCCCGCCAGGGAGCCTGCTTCTCTCTCTCCCTCTGCTCCTCCCCCTGCTTGTGCTTTCTCTCATATAAGTAAATAAAATCTTAAAAAAATAAAAATAAAAACTAGGGGCGCCTGGGTGGCTCAGTCGTTAAGCGTCTGCCTTCAGCTGAGGTCATGATCCCAGGGTCCTGGGATCGAGCCCCGCATCAGGCTCCCTTCTCCACGGGGAAGCCTGCTTCTCCCTCTTCTACTCCCCCTCTTGTGTTCCCTCTCTCGCTGTGTCTCTCTCTGTCAAATAAATAAAAATAAAATCTTTAAAAAAAATAAAATAAAAATAAAAACTAAAGGCAGGCACATCAAACTTGTGGGATTTGGCGAAAGGCTTTTGTGGGGGGGTGGTGTACAGCTGTAAATGAATAAATTAGAAAAGAAGGAATATTTCATATCAGTGATCTACAGGTCTCCCGTAAGAAACTAGAAAAGGACAATCAAAACCCAAAGTAAGTGAAAAGAAGGAAGTTAAGAGCAGAAACCAGCAAAGCAGTAACCAAACAATAGAGAAAAATCAACTAAGCCCAAAGTCGGTTCTGAAAAGATTAATGAAATTGATAAACCCCAGCAAGATTGATCAAGGAAAAAAAGAGAGAAAACACAAATGATCAATAACTAGAAAAAAGGAAGGGCCATCACTACAGATCTTACATGCATAAAAGTGAATTCATAGTCAAAAACCTCCCACAAAGAAAACCCTACATTCAGAGGGCTTTCCAGGTGAATCCTAACAATTACTTAAGGAAGAAATAAAAACAATGTTTCACAAATTCTTTCTGAAAACCAAGGAGTAGGAATACTTTCCCACTCATTTAATAAGGCCACCACAATTTTGACACCAAAATCTGTCAAGGATTTATAGGAAAATAAAATTATAGACCAGTATCTCTAATGAACATTAATGCAAATTGTTAGCAAATTAGTCCATCAACACATAAAAAGAATAGTACACTTATTGAATAATAATTCAATAATGAATGAATGAGGTTTATCCCAGAAACGCAAGGGTGGTTCAACATTCAGAAAAATCAATCAGTGTGACTGACTTATGTTAACAGTCGTGAATACACCTCTGTAAATTCAGAGAAAGCATTTGACAAAATGTAACGCCTTTCATGATAAAAAACTCTCAGCAAAGAATGGAAAGGAGCTTCTTCACTAGTAAACTATCTACAAAAATATATAGCCTATACAATGGGGAAATACTGGATATTTCTTCTTAAAATTGGACACAGGCAAGGATGTCCCCTCTTTGTTGCTTTTATTCAGCATTGTACTGTTGGTCCTAGCCAGGGCAATGAAGCTCTAAAAATAAGATACAAAGCTCTGCTTTTCAGACAGCCTGATTTTATAGTAGTAAATTCAGTGGATCTACAAGCAAATCACTAACACAAATAAGTGAGTTCAGAGGGGTCTCAGGGCGCTCAATAATTGTACGGAAATTCAATTGTTCCTCCATACGCTAGCAACAATGCAAAAATGGCTTTTTTAAAAACAGTACCGTTTACAACAGCGTCTGCAAGTCAGATACTAAGGAATGTTTGGAGAAAAGATACTCAAGATCCCTACAGTGGAAACACAAACATTCTGAGAGAAGTCAGAGTAGCCCTGATACGTGGGGAAAGAGCGCGTCCACAGGTGGGAAGGGCTCAGGATCACACCGAGTGGATCCATAGGTTTGACTCAATGCCAGTCAAAATTCTAGCAGGCTTTTCTGGGAGGCTGGAATATAAACACAAGTCCAAAGAGCTTGGAATAGTCAAGAAGATCTTGGGGAGAAAGAATATAAGGTTGCAGGACTCACACTGCCTGATTTCAAGTTCAATAATAAAGCTACAGTGAGAGAAAGATCACGAAACAAAGCACGGACAGACCCATCCCATTCAACTCCTCAGTTTTTGACGAAGGCACCAAAGCAATTTGATAGGAGAAGGAACATCTTCTTCATATAACTGCACATTGCTACGGGGAAAAATTAGCCTCGAGTCTCATACACAAAAATTAATTTCAAATGGATCATAGACCTAAATGTAAAAGCCTCAAGTCTGGAGTTTCTAGGAGACACAGGAAGGAATCTTCACAGCCTTGGGTCAGGCAATGACCACTCCCTCCCCCCACAAAAACAAACAAACAAACAAAACAAAACCAACAAAACAACCCTAATCTTAGGGGGAGAGTGGATATGGCTGGACATCATCAAAATTAAGTACTTCTGTTCATCAAAAGACGGTCATGCATATCAATCAACAAGCCATACTGGGAGAAGATATCTCTAATCCACACACCTGACAATGTGTGCAAAGGACTCCCACCCGTCAAAAAGGTGCAATTGTACAAACGAGTGGCCACATGCAGGGTCCCCAGGGGCTGGCACAGCCGGTGGAGATGTCCCCTGCAGACCAGAGCTGAGAGAAGTCTTATCCTACACACGCGTTTTCTTGAAATAAGTTTACCAAGCAGAACAAAGTGTTATAAACTATATGAATTCAATTATGCAGAAGTGGGGGGAGACGGGGTTCTCCAAAAGTCAAACTCGAGAGCTGCAGGACAGAGCCGCGTTGCTGAACGGTGCATTGGGAAGACCCTGACCGCTAGGGTCAGCAGGAGTGAGTTTTGGGGTAAAGCAGCTGTTGTGTCCGGACCGTGGCGGTGACACCACCGACCTGAAACACAACTGCATGCCCCCCCCCTCCGGCACACTAACTTAGAAAACAGGAAAGCAAACAAACCCACAAGTCTTAGCAGCCCCCCATTGCCAGGGGTGGGTCTGACCTTGCCCCCACTTCTTACCCTCTCTCTGTGCCTTGGTTTCCTCACCTGGGAGGGGCAGGCAAAGCCCATCCTCTCCCCCAGCCCTGCCGGGTGCTGGGCAAGCAGGAGAGGTGCCCCCGGGTTGGGGTCTTTCCACAGGATAGCTCGGACCAAAGTCCAGAAGGGCAATGTTGCCCTACCCCCGAGAGGGGTGGCCCAGCTGCCTGGGAAGGAAGGGGATGAAGCTGACCTTTCCCCACCCTGTGCCCTGCCCTTGGACCCTGAGCCAGCAGCCTGGCAGGGAAGGCTGCTCACTCAACACAGCCCAATTCAAGAGCCTAGGGACTCCCAGTGTCTCTGTGGACCCATTGTATGGATCAGGAACCTGAGGCTTAGAAAGCAGTGAGTCGCCTGGCCTCTTGGGTTTGGGGGGTTCTGTGGGGAGGGAAGAAGTCCTCATCTTCCTGATTCAGGCCCTCCTTCCTGGTCCAAGGCCCCCTTCCTGATCCAGACTCCCCCTTTCCTGGTCCAGGGCCCCCTTCCTGGTCCAAGGCCCCCTTCCTGATCCAGGCCCTCCTTTCTGATCCAGGCTCCCCCCTTCCTGGTCCAGGGCCCCCTTCCTGGTCCAGGCCCCCCCCTTCCTGGCCCAGGGTCCCCCCTACTTCCTGGTCCAAGCCCCCCTCTTCCTGGTCCAAGGCTGCCCCTTCCTCCCTCCTCAGCCATTCTTAGCCCTGTTGTCCTACAGGATGGGACAGTGGCCAAGAACCAAGAAGGTCATTTAAAAAACATATTTCCTGAGTTCTAAGTGTGAATCAAAGCTGACCCAGGGTAGGGTACCTGGGTGGCTCAGTTGGTTAAGCGACTGCTTTCGGCTCAGGTCATGATCCTAGAGTCCCGGGATCGAGTCCTGCATCGGGCTCCCTGCTCGGCAGGGAGTCTGCTTCTTCCTCTCCTGCTCCCCCCTCTTGTGCTCTCTCTCTATCTCACTCTCTCTCAAATAAATAAATAAATAAAATCTTAAAAAAAAAAAAAAAAAAGCTGACCCGGGGTGAAAACCCTCCTGAGCTGGGTGCTGGTCTGGAGTGCAGCTAACCAGTCTGGACATTCCCAGAGTCCATCTGAATTGGCCATCCGAGGTTTTCCTGCAGGAGCTCACTAAGTGTGTCTGTGTCCTATCTTCTGCCTCTTAATCCAGTTCCTTGTTTGGGGGCCAGGATGACAGTTTCCTTCCCACAGAGTTTTCCCACCCAAGTGCTGCCAAACAGCACCCAGGCCTTGTCCTTGCCTGGCCTGTGTTGACCACCGGCATCTCCATTTCCCTGACAGAGCCCCAGAGCTCCTGCGTCCCCCAGACTGTGAGCTTCCCAGGATTGGAGGGTGCTCCCCGCACCGTGGGTGAGCCCAGGACAGGTGTGGGGCAGTCCCTGGCTCTGGCTACCTGCTGTGGGTGTCAGAAGCTGGGCTGTCTCCCTGTGCCTCAGGTTCCCATCTGCCCGGGGACTCTGGAGGTGCTCCTTGGGGGCTGGCCTCACCTGGACGTGGTACTGGGAGGTCTCATGCATGATGATGTTGGAGTTGGAGTACTTCTTCCTCTGTTCTGAGCAGGGAGTCACCAGTCACTCACCCCAGAGGGCAGGACCCACAGCCCCTGGTACAGGTGGGACTGGACTCCCAGGTTGGGCCACAGGAAGGGCCGAGTGGAGGTGAGGGGGCTGCCGCCAGAAAGGACTCGAGGGTGTGAAATGTGAGGGCCCTTCTGGGCAGACAGAAAACCCCCCTGTGCCCCCAGATGGCCCCTAGGAAAGGACCCTCAGCTCCCTCTGCCCCCAGATGGCCCCTAGAAAAGGACCCCCTGCTAGGGGTCTGTCCTGGAGCGGGTGCAGGAGGCTCAGCAGCTCCTCCCTTGGAAGCCCACTGTTCTGGGAAGCAGTCCAAGCCTGGGCTTCCCCCAACTCCAAGAGCTGCCAGCTAACATCTCTCGGTCCCTCCCTGAGACTCCTAACTTTCCAGACAGGGCACTGAGTCCAAAAGCACAAAAGAGTGTCTGGGGGAGAGGCAGAGCTGGGCGAGGTGGGGCTGGCCAGGCCCCGCCCCCCTCCCCCCCAGCAGACACCTGGCGCTCCATCCAGCCTGAGCCCCACCCCCTTGGGCTATCTGGTTGCAGTGAGGAGCACAGCCGAATCAATATTGATGGTCCCTGAATTATTAGTAAAGGCCTCTCTCCTTACAGTGAGGGAGGGAGGGACCTGAGCAGCTGTTGCTTAATGAGGGTCCAGGGGCCTCCTTTGGGCACCAAGGGCTGACCTGCATCCCCCTGGTGGGGGCCTGGCACAGCCTGGGGGAGGGGAGTGGGCGAGACCCCACAGCGCATCCTCAAGCCTCACTCACCAAACAGGTCCTTGGCACTCATCTTGGCCACACTGTCAGACCGGCCCAGGCTGCCACTGCAGGGGAGGGGCTGGTGAGGGCGAGGCCCACACGGCACCCCTCCCCGGGGAATGCTCAGTGGATGGGGGTGGGGACTCACTTGGCAGCACCTGGGCAGCAGCTCACAGACCCCAACTGGCTCATGGCGTCCTTGGTGGTGGCTGGTGATGGAAGGGCAACCTTGTGGCCTGAGTCCAGGGCCTAGTGCCCGGCCCACACCTGAGTGCAGAGGGCAGCCGAGCTGACACCTCCCTGGGGCCTGGTCGGTGGCTTCACTGCTCCCAGGGCAGGACTTGATCCCCTCTTCCGCCCACCCCAGATCCAGAGGCTGCAGCCCTGGTGTCCTGGCCAGGTTCCCCAGAGAGCTTGGGCAGGGTGTCCTCAGGGAGTAGAGTCCTGCCTCCTGGACACAGCAGGACCTCCCGGCCCAGGTCCCAGCTGGCAGACATGGGCCTCTATCTCACCCCAGACCCTTGGTCTTCCACAGGGAGCCCCAGGGGGGCCAGTAGAGGAGTCCCACTCTCAAGGCTATCTAGGTGGGCCTGCAAGGACAGTGTCCTGGGGGCTCTGAAAGGGGACCTAGGAGAGGAACCACCTTCCAAGCAGAGGGAACACATGTTCAAAGGCCCTGAGGCAGGTGGGAGCCAATACCAGAGGAAGGCAGCACAGGATGAGACTGGACCCTGGATGGGGTAGGGGCGGGGGGAGGTGTGGCCTTGGGGACCCAGAGCCCAGAACAAAGTCTAGAGGGAGCACACCCTCAGGGGGGTGAGCAGAGCCTGGCCCCCCTGGGTCAGACTAACATGTCCTGTGAGGTCTGTGCCCCCTGGGGACCTCTGACAAGGCTGTCCCTCTGTATTTGGGGTTGGCTGGAGTGGGTGGTCCACAGGCCAGGGGTACTGGTATCTAGGGGCAGGGAGCACCCCAGGACTTTCTGGTTTGACCAGGTCCTACCTACAAAGAGGATTTCCAGGAGGTGTGAGGGGCCTGGGGGCTTCAGGCCACCCCCTCCCATGTGCCACGGAGGGTCCTGGCTCTCTCAGGATGGGTGGGAGTAGGGGCTTGGTCAGATTCCTCTGACCATCTGTCCGTGGAGAATGTCCGGAATGCTCATGACCTCAGCGAGGGAGCCGAGTGTTTGCTTAATGGGATTCCTAGGGGCTGAGCCAAGGGCACTGGGCACGTGTGTCTGGGCACACACAAACCTGGGCAAAACCCAGGCCCCCAGGCACACACAGACACGCACAGGTTGGGACACACGGCCCCCCTCCTTGGGGCGCCTAGGCTAGGAACCCATGGCCTTCAACTCCCTGGAGCAGGGTGGGGGGCCCAGCAGGGCCAGCCAGAAAGGTGAGTCCAGGTGCTGGCATCTGGGTTGGGGAGCAGCTGGGGGAGGGGCCACCACAGGCCTGCTCCAGTCAGCTGACTGGGGCAGGGGAGCTGTGTGGGCCCAAGGGATTGGGACCAGCCCAGGGCCCAGATTGCACTTTGGTTTTACTGCGGCCATTTTCCGGGTGCAAAGGGAGGGCCGAGCATGGTGCCTTGTTGGGCAGTGGCGGAGGCCCCAGCAGGGCAGGGAGGGTGGAGGGACCAGCTCCAAGTTCAAATTCCAGCTCACAGCCAAGTGACCTTGGGGAGGAGTCAGCTTAAGGCCCAGAGGGAGCCGGGTGGAGTTCTGGAATGGGGAACCCCTCGGGGCCCTGGCTCTGCCCAGGTCTGGGAACTGCTTGCTGGGGAGGGCCCAACCTGGTTGGTAAGGAGGGATAAGCCTGGGAAGCCTGGGTGGGGAAGGGGTGGGCTCAAGGTGCGCTGGGAAGGCGGGCACAGGGGATCCAACAGACTGGGCGGGGTGGAATGCTGAACCACTGAGGCCCCGTTCTAGGCAGGCCCCAGGAGAGGCCTGGGCAGGCCCCCCCAGGGCGGGGGCTGGGGGGAGCAGTGCAGAGGTGGGGAAGGAGAGGCACCCCCAGCTGGGCCCTGGCTCCCCGAACTGCTACTGCTGGGGCTGACTACCCCTGGAGTGGGGGTAGAGGTGGTCTGTGGGTGCACCTCAGAAGCACCACAAGCCTGTCTACCCTCCTCCCCAGCCACCAGGGACACCTTCATACACAGGGGCCGCCCCAGGCCAGCCTGGCTCAGGGAGGAGGGACCTGGGGAGCCTCAGGTCCAGCACCCACAGGCCCCCTGCCACCCAGCATGCAGCCTCCTCCTCCCTGAAACTCCCACACCCCTTGACCCAGAACCTGACCCTAGCCTGATGCTTCTCTGGCCCTGGATTCCCTCCTGGCTCAGACACCCAGGAAGTGCCTCCTGAGCCAGCCCACAGGGAGCCACTGGCCACAAAGGAGGCCCCAGCCTGTCCTGTGGAAGGGGGTTTGGGGCCTTCGAGGGACAGGGAGAGAACCCCCTTCCCACCTCCTTCGCTGGAGGAAGGGGTTCCCTCCACCGAGCCCCAGGGCGGGGAGGGGGCCGGCTGACTCAGGTGCCACTGCCTTTAAAATGTCCCTGCGCACCGGCACCGCCCCAGCACCAGGCCGGGCAGACCAGGCCGCAGCCGGACCAGGTTCCTGGCCGCGGGTTCGGCGCAGCCCTATCGCACCCCGTTGCCTCCGGCGCCCAGGCCCGGCCCACGGACTCCGGCCAGAGCCCCCAGTCGCACGGCCACCTGGGGAAACTAAGGCCGAGCCAGACTGCCGTCCGCAGGGATTCTGGCAGGTCTGAGTGGGCTAGGTGGGGACCCGTGGGGCGTTCACCTGCTCCTCGCGGCCCCGTGCCTGCGCCGCCCGTGGGTCCCCTTGTCCGCGCGTCCGTCCGCCTGTCTGTCCGCTCCTCGCCTGGGCGGCCCGGGCTCGGCAGCGGGAGGGACGCGCGGCTGGGCCGGGCCGGGGCGGGACCGCGAGGAGGAACCTGAGCGGCAGGTTAGAGACCCGGGAGCCGGCGGGCGCGGGGGAAGGGTGGGGGCGGGACGATGACGCCCCGCCCCTCCGACTCGGCCCCGGCCCCTGGGGCTCCCTGCGGACGGCCCCCAACGCCCGCCCCGTGGGCCTCCTGGACCCGCAGACCCCACCCCCAGAGCTGGGGCGCCGGTGGACGGGTAGGCGGATCGGGAGCCCCTCACCCGTGGGGATGTGCCTGGCGACTACGCAGGGCGAGGTTCTAAGATCTTCCCGAGGCAGGCCTCGCTGCGCCCCAGCAGCCGCCAGGTATCCCCTGCCGGGTATCTCCCAGCCTCAGCTGCCGCAGCAAAGGGACCTATCCTGGGCGCCAGGCCCCGGGGCAGAAGCCCCTCCTCTACGGCTGGCCCCTCTGGTCTGGTGGGGTGCTGGTGTCAGGCGTCAGTCTGTGAATGGGTGTCAAAGGTATGATCCGAGGCCAGAGACCAGGCGGCCCTGCGCTCCGAGCTCCCCAGGCAGGAGAGGGCTCTCTTCTCCACAATCCAGGAGATCCTACAGTCTTTTTTTTTTTAAAAGATTTTATTTATTTGAGAGAGAGAGAGAGTGAGCACAAGCAGGGGGAGTGGCAGAGGGAGAAGCAGACTCCCCACCAAGCAGGGAGCCTGATGTGGGGCTCCGTCCCAGGACCCTAGGATCATGACCTGAGCCGAAGGCAGACGATTAACTGACTGAGCCACCCAGGCGCCCCGATCCTACAGTCTTTTTGTGCATCCCCAGCCCACCATGGGCACCCCCTGAGGGATGGGGGTGTCTGATGGGTGGGGATGCCCGTGGTGTAGGCTGTTCACTACTAGGGCAGAGAGCAGACTCCAGGCCGTGGCCCCCTCCTTAGGCCCAGGCCCCACCCTCTGCCCCCAGCGTGGGGCCAGTATCCTTCCTCCTGAACTGACTCCCCCTGCCTCTGCCAGCTGGGTGGGGAGGAAGTAGAGAAGGGGCAGAGGGCAAGTCCAGGCAGTGGTGGGCACCCCAGGCACGTGCAAGGACCCAAAGCCTCTGGCTATTGTTCCTGGGGTGGGGTGGGGGTGGAAAATGGTGCATCAGGAGGCAGGGTCCCAAGGGCAGTTGGCCTTTGTTTACCTGGGGCTGACACAGAGCACTTCCTGGGGAACCCCCCTGGGGGAATGGAGGCACCCCCCCCAGGGGGGCGGGTCTCCCCACCTGCTGTCTGAAGCATCACAGGTGAGCTCTCAGAGGTGGTGCGGGAAGTGGCCTTCCTCTCAGGCCCTGCCCTGCCCCTGAGCCCCTGAGCCCTGGCTTCCTGGTTCTCTCCCCTACTCTGCCGAGCACCCAGAAAAGGCACAGGCCTGCCCTCGTCCTTCCTGGAGACTGAGCCTGGGCAGGCGGGAAGTGGGAAGCACGCACAGAAGGGAGCAGCTGAGGTGGGCGCTACTGCACTTCTGAAATTAGACTGATTGTCACCAGGGAGCCTCTGGAGCCACCTGGAGCTGTGCTGTCCTCTGTGGACAGGTGACTGCCACCTCCGTGCAGCCAGAGCGATGTGGGTGTCAGGGCCGGGCCTATACCCTTGGGCAGGAGGTCCTGGACCTTTAAGGCCACAAGTGTCAGGCGGCCAGGGTCTGCGGGGGAGCTGGCCGAGCGTTTCCACTGAGAGCAAGTGCAGCCGTCCCAACCTTCCCAAGTTCCCTGGGGAGTGCCCCGGCGTCAGAGGCACGAGGCTCCGCTGAACATGCGCACGCGAGCAGCAGGTAAGCACGAGGGCACCTACATGCGGCCTCAGGGCCCCAGGTGTGCACCGGCCCAGAGCCAAAGCCAGCAGAGGGGAGAGCTCCTGCCCCCACCTGCCCCCAAGAAGGACAGGTGCGGGAGGGTGCTGCTGCCAGCCCTCGCTGAAGCCGGTCCCTGGGGAGCTCCAGGACGGGCCCCAAGCCCAGCTTTGCTGCCTTTCAGGGAAGCACTGCTCCCTGGGTGTCTGGGTGAGGCCTGGGTGGGGTGTGCTCCTGTCTATCCAGAGAGAACCCTGGAAGAGGCAGGTGGCCTTAGGAGAAATTGAGGGAGGTATAAACATTTATTTCGACAACATGGCAAGGAGAAAATACCTGGATATTCAAACATGTTATTCCAAACGTGGAGAGGGTGCGATATAAACGAAGGCAAGTTACTAGAGAACATGAACTCAGAGTCCTTCCAGGAGCCCTTTCGTTCTGTGACTGCGTCTAACACAGTGCAAACGTTCCTGATGGTTTCCTGACGGAGGCCTGGACGTCGGAGCCCTGAAGCCCCAGCCCGGGGCAGTGGCAGGCTGTTCTCCGTCACTCTCCCATTCTCTGCCTCCCTCCCCTCAGTGCCGGGGCTTCAGACCACCTCCCCACAGGAGCCCCAAGGGGAAAGGGGCCACCTCTGCAAAAACCCCCCAAACACCAGAGCTTGCTGGCACCTTCACATTTCTTTTCTTTCTGTTGCAAAGCAGAGCTGACCGCTGTCCAGGACTTGGCCCGCCGTGAGCTGTGGGTCCCTGGCTCCCCACGCCACCCTGTAGCTCCAGGTGGACCAGTGTGGAAAGCACGGAATGCCAGCAATTATGTGAGAGATGCACAGCACCGCAAGAAAACATGCACCATCCTCACCTGCCCCCCTCGGTGATCAAGCAGGTCAGCGCACCCCAGAGGGAGCCAGCCAGACATGGCCGAGCTCCGGGGAGGTGGCTTCTGTCCAGAGCTGTCCCACCCTGGCGGGGGGGGGTGCGTGGGGAGGGAAGCTGGGCACCGCCTGCCTAGCTGACGAAGGCAGCAATGGCCACCAGCTGTAGGATGGCCTCCAGGCCATGGAGTGCCAGGAGTGTGGCACTGAGGATGGAGTCTGCCCGCAGCACCAGGGTCTGCCAGAGCAGGAAGTAGGTGGACAGCAGGGCACCCCCTGCTGTGAGGACCAGGCTGATGGCCAGCGGCACCTCGGCCTCCATCAGGTTGCCCTTGGTGCCTGGAGAGCAGAACAGTCAGGTGAGTGGGCGCTGGGCTCTGGGACACCTACTCTGACCCGTGTGTGCCCAGGAGGGCTGCGAGGAGGCAGGGAGGCCAAGAGCCAGCTCATCACCAGCGCGGCCCTCTGGACGCAGGGCTGAGGACTTTCGGTAAAAGGTCCTGTTGTGGTCACCACATCACTCATGAAACGTCAGAAAGCAAAGTGTGACAAGGGGTGTGTTCTCCCTAGCGAGGGTAAAAACCAATCACGGGAGAATGTTTGAATCTTAGCCTCTGGGTCAGTTGTGGGGATGGGAGAGGGAATTTCCTTTTCTAAAAACGATCCCAGTTGCATTCTGATACGTTTTTCTAATTCCAAGTGGACTGAGGAGGTTTTGTTTAAAATTTCCAAAAATATTTTACTCTGGGCCGAGGCCAGTTCTGGAAAATGTCATGCACGCTTGTAAAAAACCGAACCAAACCTGAATATTTCAGATAAATCAGTCAGTCGCAGGAAACGTTGCTCCCTGGCTGCTGTAGCTGACCCAGGTGCCCAGCACCGTCCGCCTCCCTCCCAGGGTCGTGGGCTCGTCTGTGACAGCAGATGCTGATGGCCCCGCGTGCCCAGCAGACCCGCTCCTGACCCCTGAAGAGTCCTGCGGCCCCGCTGACGAGGGCGTGGGCCCGTCTCCTCACCGCTGATTGGGCGTCGCTGGCGCACGTGTGCCCGCAGAACGTGCTGACGTGCGAGGGGCCTGAGCGCACCAGCTGTTGTCGGCTCTCCCAGCTATTCTAATGGAGAGAATGCTCCACCCACGTACGACCCCGCTGTAGAACACGGATGTGCTGGCGTGTGCGTGCCTGTGACTTGACAGGACCCTGTGTGCTGAGCACTGGCTGCGCTGGGCTAGGGGGCAAAGCTCATGCTGTTGGAGGACGGAACAGGGGGCTGCCTGAGGGCATGTGAATGGCCCTGGAGCTGGACTGAGGCGGCCCGGGGAGCCCTCCCACTCCTCCAGGCCCCGCTGCCCTGTTGGGGACTGGACAGGACACTCCGGATCCTTCTCCAGACTGCTGAGGCCAACGGAAGGGGAAGGAAGGAGGTGAGGTGAGTATTTGGGGGCTCCAGTCAACTGGCTAAGCTGGGTTCTGATCTCAGTGCTGTCTGTCCCCCTGCCGTCTCTCCCAAGGATGCGGCCAATGCCAGTGTTGTCTCTTGAATTAAGCTTCTGAATAAACTAATTAATACTTAATGACATCGTAAGGGGAGGCTTGCAAGGCAAGTGGCTAAGCGGTTGACATCAAAGTGTCTCTAAGAAGCACATTATAGAGGGATGAGCATTTAGAGGTTCCCAGCATGTAAGCTAGTAATTCTGTGATCCTACCTACCATGTGGTCTTCAGTCAACTCACCAAGATATAACCGAGTCACTTCCAGAATCCCCATCAGAAGCAGCAGAGTCAGGTCGAGGACCAGGTAAGGATGAGGATAACTGAAAACCTGACCTGGAGAACAGCGGACCACAGAGAACTCCAGTTATGGGGGTGGGGTGGTGCAGCAAGGACACCGCCCATGTGCCTTTGCGTTTAAGACTCACTTTTATATGTAATCATCAGGAGTGTAGCTAGGAAATACAGGGCGTAATATGCCCCACTCAGGCAGAACAGCACTTGCAGAGAGACGGACGAGAGCTGGCCAGTGGTTAAGGACCGGTGGGTGGGCCTAGAGACGGGCCCTGCCTGTGCATCCACCCTAGGGGGCATGCCTTGCCAGGTCTTCAGAGGTGCACCTGTGGGTGGCCACGGGGACCTGGCCATTGGCTCCCTACCTGGGGCGGCTTCCACCCATACTCCACTGGTGTCACAGGAAATGCCCTAGCCTGGAACAGGAGGGCTGGGTATATCCCTGGTGACCGCAGGCAGGACGGCCTTGGAACACCAGGCTTCCTTGGGGGCATTACCCTGACTGTGGCCCAGGTTACTAGATAGAAAAAAATGACTTTTTTTTTTTTCATTTTCTTCAAAGAAAATATATTCTCTTTTTTTGTGCAGTTAAATGTCTACTTTCCTGAGCACTGTACGCTTCTTGTTTGTTTATGGTAAAATGAGTCTGTAAGTATTCAAAGTGAGGGGTCTTCACTCTCTTGCTCCAGGTGGGCCTGGTGGGAGGCAGGCAGCCACCCACTTAAGGTGCAGGGTCAAGAAGGAGGGTGATGGAGCCAGCACGCCCCACTGAAGTCCTATCAACTCTAAATTGTTAGTGAATGTCTCTCCCACTTAAAAGTGGAATTTCTACTCAGAACTTATAGAAAGGGTGTGCATGGGAGTTTAAAGGAACAAAAAGCAGGAACTCAGAGTTGCCTTCATATGTCCAGCAAACTAGCCCTAAAGTGCCATCCTGTGGAGGCCTGGGCCTGACGCCAGCGGAGGGACATGGGGACACAGCAGAAGGATACCACCGCGGAGGAAGCTCTCCCTGGAAAACAAAGCATATCAGTCAGTGAGGCCCCAGTGTCCAACCTGGGTGCTTACCTGGGCCGTTTCCAACACTGACAGAGGATCCCGGCTTCATTCTTTCCCCCGTATTTACAGAAAGAAGCCACCTTTATCTGGGCCTGCAGCTAGGTCCCTTTCTATCACCTCTGCATCTGTCCCTCCGAGGAGGATCTGCCATCTGCTTTTCAGAACCTGAGGCTGGGAGAGAGTGTGTACTCGGGAGCTCAGCGGTGGAGAGGAAGCGAGGCCTCCATCCACGGCTGAGGTCAGGTCAGCCAAGACAGGCAGATTTCTGCTCCACCGCCGGGGGAGAAGGCCCTGGGCACCAGAGGACGGCAGCTTTTCTCATTCTCTGTGCTTTCTGCATTTACCACAGAGATGTAATTAGAGAAGAACCTTTTCTGATTCAGGGTACAAATCTTTTCTTTCTTTCTTCTTCTTTTTTTTTTTTTTTGTAATTGATGGTAGACACTTGCTTTCCTCTAGAATTTTATACATTGCCCCAAATCTCACAAACAATAATTTCCTACAGCAGCAATCCAATTTCTTCCAGTGGTGCGTCTCTTGGACCTTCTCCTACCCCATAGCAGGCACACGTTTCCCCTCATCTTAAGATGACAGCCTCTCTCCCCGTGAAATGGTCTTCAGAATCCGAGGTTTTGAGTTTGAAGTTATCTTTGACTAATCCTTCGACTGAACGTGTCCTGGGGCAGATTTCCTGTCTCAAGAGGCTCAGAGTAGTGGCACATTTGTGACATGTAGAAACATCAGTAATAACTTAAATTTGGCAAACAGACCCTACAGAAGAAGACTTGAGCTATATTGCCAAGCAGCAAGCAGGACAGTGATGTGAACCAGTCTGTCTGGTCTTCTCTCCAGTTCCCCTCTGCAAGGGGGCAGGAGAGACACTCTCAGCCTTGCTGAGGTTTGTGGGGGACATCAAAGCAGATTCGGGCCTTCTGTGGAGTCTCGCTGGGGCAGGGGTCTTAAATGGGTCGGCGTGGGGAATTAGTAACAGAGATTCAGAGCTCAGCGTCCAGGAGAGGCAGCACGTGCAGGGAGCGTGAAGCTCGTGCAGGATCCTTTATAAACTTGCATCACATTACAGGCAGTGTGCTCTTGAAACCCGATCTGTTCTTTTCCAGGAGGTAGCTAAACTAGGCTGCCTAGATGCTTGCCATTATTTGGGTGAATTTCACATTAATTGGGGTTTTCCTCCCTTTTGATTCTTCTCTTGAAGGTTGGCTTCAGACACTTCAAATCTATTTGCCAGCCAACCACTCTCATGGATCAGAACTGTGGGGGCTCAGGAAAAAAATGTTGTATAAAAACTTTATGTGAAATAGGGTTTAAATAATTAACATTAAAGGTGGCTACAATCAATTTGGCTGTTCTATGGATTTCAGACCTTCAGGAGCTCATTCTGACTAAGTACAGCCCTGGCTTTTAGGACCTAGCATTTTTTGTCAATGAGTTACTGTAACAACGAGGCCATCCACAGGTGTTTAAGTTCACGTGCAAGTAAAGAGAACAAATGATCCCCCTGAGGTGATACACAAGGTGTGCACAGAGATCCTGTTCTGGTGTGGACTTCCTGTCACCAAATGCAGACACACCTCATTGCCAGTGGCCTTCCACAATGGTCTGGCGATTTGGAGCCCTCGGGGAGGGCTCTGAAGAAAATACAGACAACACAGACCTCTGCTCGCTGCGGCAGCTCCCTCCCTCCTCTCTGCTCTCCAGCCAGTAACTTGGTGCAGGACGGAGGCCGGAAAAGTGGGCTTTTGTGTCCAAAGTGGGTGCTAAACTAGACACACAGGTAACTCGGAGCCCAGAGTAACACAGCCACCCCCCACTCGTGCACTTTCCTTTCACTACACAAGTGTTCACCCAAGAGCTGTCACGTTGGCTGAGAGCTCAGTACTGTAAATGCCACAGTGACGGCAGGGACCCTGGTGGCACGAGCAGGACCTGCACCAGCAGGAGCCATGCCCACCGCTGGGGAGCTTCCATGGCCCGACGTTAGGGACATCTGTGCGACTGAGGCACACACCGGCTGAGCCTAGCTTTGGAACAGGGGCTTGCCACGTTGCCCAGCACTCTGCACTGGACACGAAGCTGCTGGCGACCGCGACAGGGTGCCCCCAGGGCCGTGACAAGCTCTCGCCCTGTCCTCAAGGCACACGGGCCCCCTCGCTCTCTGGAGCGTGCAGCTGCCGCAGCCGGCCCGGGTCCACGGCCACACACGGGGCCCAGCGCCCGGGGCCCACGGCATCTTGCATGCGGCCCTCCAGGGCCGGCGGCGGGAGACGGGGTCCCCCCCCAACTAGGGCCGGCGGCGGGGGACGGGAGGCACCCCGAGGGTCGCCGGCGGCACCCCCCTTTGAGGGCCAGTGGTGGGGGACGGGGCCCCCTAACCAGGGCCGGCGGCGGGAGAGGGGATCCCCCGTCCAGGGCCGGCGGCGGGGGACGGTCCCCCCCACCCCCAGGGCCGTGCACAGCTGGGCTTCTGCGCCGAGCGGGGCGCCGGCCACGGGAGGGCAAGAGGCGCCCAACCGGCCCGGGGCCGCACCTCGCCAAGACATTCAAGACCGCGGAACCGCAACCGCTGGGAGACGCCCTAGACCCGTCCGCCTTTCCATCACCAGAAAGAACCTTCCCGGGATGATCTCCGCCCCCGCCCGCCCGGGGCCCCAGCCCAAGCCGCGGGCGGACGGGCGCTGCGCTGTCCCGAGACCCTCGCGGCCGGCCCCCAGGCCCCCCGACAGCTCCCCAAGGAGCCCGCCCCGGGCCCTCTCACCTCGCCGTGCGGCAGCCATCTTGCCGCCCGGCCCCGCCCGCCGAGTCCGCCGCGATCCCAGCAGTCTCTCGGCTCCGCACTATTCGCGTCTTCGGCCATTTTCGCTTCTGCTCCCGAAGGGACCCGACCGCGCCGCGCTTCGGGAGTTGATTCGATCCGCGGCCGAGGCCCGTTCGACCCGTCCGGCAGCGCTCGGGCACTTTCGTACAGGAGGAGGCGGAGAGCCGAGGCTCGGGAGTATCCGGGCTCGGCAGCGTTCGGCTCTGTTCGGCTCCGCCTCGGACGGACTCGGCTCCCGCTCGCGGCGGGGGCGGGCGGAGCCTGCGGCGAGAGGTTCTCTGGGCCCGACCGCACTGCGTCGGAGATCGGCGAGATCCGGCCCCGCAGTTGGCGACCCTCTTGCGGGGGACGACGGGTGGCGCAGCCCTCTTAGGCGCTGAGTCGGGGGTGGCGCAGAGCCGCTCGGAAGCCCTCGTGCCGCTTCGGGCCGATTCGGACCGACTCGGCTCCGCACTTCGGGCCGCTTCGGCCCTCCTCGGTTCCGGACTCTTGGCCGTCGGCAGGGCTCGACTAGGCCGCTTCGTGCCGGTTCGGCCCTTGTTCGGGCGGCCTCGGCTCGGCGGGGCGGGCGGCTTCGGGCAGGCTCGGCTCGGCTCGGCTCGGCTGGCAGCTTCGGGCGCCCTCGGCTCGCCTCGGCTCGGCTCGGGCGGCCCTGCTCGCGCGGCGCGCTTCGGGCTCCGTCCCGGCCTTCGGGCGGCCCCGGCCGGCGCCTTCGGGCGGGCTCGGCGGAGTCCGGATGGAGGACTCGGACTCGGCCGCCAAGCAGCTGGGCCTGGCCGAGGCGGCGGCGGTGGCGGCCGCGGCCGCTGTGGCGGCGGCGGCCGCGGCCGCGGCGGGAGGCGAGGCGGAGGAGCCGGTGCTCAGCAGGGACGAGGACTCGGAGGAGGACGGGGACTCGGAGGCAGAGCGCGAGACGCGGCGGGTGACGGCCGTGGCGGTGATGGCCGCCGAGCCCGGGCACATGGACATGGGCGCCGAGGCCCTGCCGGGCCCCGACGAGGCCGCGGCGGCCGCAGCCTTCGCAGGCAAGTGCCGCCCGCCCGCGGTTCCCGCGCACCTGCGGCGCACCTGCGCGCACCTGTCCCGCGCCCGGCCGTGCACCTGCGCGCACCTGCCCCGCACGCCCTGCCTCCCATACACACCTGCCCTGCGCGCGCCCCGGCGACCGGCCTGCCTCTGCTCCCCCGAACACAGGCCTCCCGCATGCCTCGCACCTACCTCGTGTGCCCTGACATTCCTGCACGCCTGCCCATGTCACCAGCCTGGCCCTGCCCAGTGTGCACATTTCCCCGAACCTGCTTCCCAGACCTCTTTAACCTTGCGCCTGCCCACGCCCGCGTGAAGCACTCTGCACTTCTTCCAGAACCTTCCCAGTACCTGCCTCTTGCCCTGCCTGTCCTCTTCTCTGTCTCTCCCTGGCGCTGGTGACCCTGGGGGCTGGGGGGATGAGGGGAGTGGGGATCGGACATGGATCCTGCCCCGGAGGAGCCTGAGGGTGGGTGTGTCTGGTCTCCTGGAATCCTGAGGGTTAGTTCAGGGGTGACCTGAGAGCCAGGGAGCAAGACTGCTCACCCAGCTTGGGAGGCCCTGTGACCTTTGGGAGCAGAGGTCGCCATCGTGCTTTGACTCCTCAGATTGCCTTCCTGGTCGGTCCCTGTCTGTCTCCCCAGACTGCCAACCCAAAGATGGTAGAGACTTTCCCAGGTGTTGTGCTCCCCAGTGGCCCTGGAGGCCTCCGAGGACTCAGAGTTGTGCGTGGGACCCTGGCAGAGCGTCATCATGGCGTTGTCAGGCACTTTCCCCTAAGGAGCTCCCAGGTTTGGGGACTGGGCAGCAGCCTCCTCCATCCTCGTGGTCCTGGTCACGACTCCAGGTGTTCATCCGGCCCTCAGGTGCAGGCCAGGTCCTGCTTGCCCCAGTGCTGCTGGTCTGTGGTCTGCCTGGGGTCCTCACGATTGAGGGAAGAAGGCTTTGTGGCTGTTAGAGCCTTTGTTCTTTTCGCCAAACTGGTTTAATGTTGGGATTTTGGACCATGAAGTTTTTCTTCAGTTTTTTGTGCTTTTTGCATAATGTTTTTTCTGGATGCAGAAAAGAAATGTGATACCAGTCATCACAGCCTCAGAGAAATGAGTTGTTTTTCCTGCAAAATTTTATAGTTGTGTTTTTGCATACTTGAAAGCATTACAACTTTTCTAAGTTCCTGAGGTCAGGTAATTTCCAGGTGGAAGTAACTCAGCGGGACGTGTTGCCCATCTGAGGCCACCTCCTCTGGGCAGACAGCTACTTGGCCGAGTCCAGTGTGTTCAGGCAGGGATCTCCTTGGCACTCCTGGGTGTGGTCTAGGGGAGGACACAGACGGGGGACAGGTGTTTCAGTGGAGTGTGGGGGGCGCTGGCTTCGTGGAATATGCAGGACTCTTTCAGCCAGTGTTTGTGGGGCACTTCCCATGTGCCAGAGGCTGCCCCAGGCATGGGCCATTCTAGAGCGTTGTGTGACCCAGCCCCGGAGAGGGAAGGGAAAGCCTCTGCTGCGGGCAGTGAGCAGGAGAGGGGGAGGGGGGGAAGAGGACGATGAAGGGACCTGAGCCTGCCCTGTGCTGACCTGGAGAGGGGGGCCGGGAAGGGAGGGAACTGTGTGTCGGTGACACGGCGGGTGTCTAATCACAGGATGATCACAGGATGCGTGGAGCCTTGGTGTGTGGTTTTCTCCTAAAAGGGAGCAAGAAGCCCAGGGGCGGCTCAGTGGGAGCGTGGCGGGGCGGGTTTTCACTGCGAATGAAAAAGGCTCTAATGCCTGGAGAGCCTTTCCTCTCTCTTTTTCTAAGACCCAGATCTCCTAGCCTGTGGTCTAGAAGTATTGAGTGAGCACTTAGTGTACAAACGTTGAGAGTCCCTTGGTTGGAAGTGCAGACAACTGATGGAGAGACGTGGTTTGGGGCCCAAGTGGGAGGCCCCCAGCTCTGAGGGTATGCTGAATCAGGCTCCTGTGTTGCAGAGGTGACCACGGTGACCGTGGCCAACGTGGGCGCCTCCGCAGACAACGTCTTCACCACGTCCGTGGCGAATGCCGCCTCCCTCTCGGGACACGTTCTGGTAAGCTGCCCTACGAGCACTTTTCCCCAGAACCCAGAGGGCATCTTCCCTAAGCCTGGCTGTCCCAGAGGCCTGCTCTGGGTTCCCTGGGTGCCCTGAGGGGTGTGGCTGTGCTCTGCCCTCAGGCTGTGCTCCTGTCTGCGGGTCCTGGCCAGATGACCGCACAATGGAGGGCTCTCCTGGAGCTTTGCCACAGCTCTTAGTTACGGTTTCTCTCTAGCCTTGATCACACACCTGGGACACTATATCCCTGGAAGCAAAGTTACTGTCGTTGGCATGGCAACAAACAGAAAACTCGCGCTCTTAATTATAATAGCAGACTACAGATTTCAGAAACTTGCTCTATTTCTTAGGGTGTCAGAATGCATATGAGCTGATAGCCAGGTGACAGCTTCATGCTTCCAACTGGTCTCTCCTTCCCAGCAGATTCTGGTTTGTCTTCTTTTCTAGAAAGGACTGGAGCCAGAGGGTCAGGGAGCTGGGGTGCAGCCTCCTGGGTTCA
Organism: Leptonychotes weddellii; assembly: GCF_054177405.1. NCBI lineage: Eukaryota > Metazoa > Chordata > Mammalia > Carnivora > Phocidae > Leptonychotes > Leptonychotes weddellii. The sequence goes on along the minus strand of NC_138379.1, from coordinate 375,837 downwards.
GTGCTGGCAGTGGGCTCTGAGGACAGGAAGACCAGCAGACTTAGTGTGATCCGGGTCTCAAATGTCTGGGTGTTCTCGTTGGCCTTAATGAGGAAATAGTTTTGTGATTTTTTTTTAATCTTTTTTTTTTTTAAGATATTATTTATTTATCTGACAGAGAGAGACACAGCGAGAGAGGGAACACAAGCAGGGGGAGTGGGAGAGGGAGAAGCAGGCTTCCCGCTGAGCAGGGAGCCCGATGCGGGACTCGATCCCAGGACCCCGGGATCATGACCTGAGCCGAAGGCAGACGCTTAACCATCTGAGCCACCTAGGCGCCCCTAGTTTTGTGATTTGTAAATGAATACAGAACATTCCCTTTTTCCAGTAGAGTTGCTTGTGTTCAGTGATTCAGACATGAGTGGTGTTGATATGCTTACTGAGGCAATGACTCTCCAGGTATATGAGCCCAGGACCTGGGTGCATGTGCACGTGTGCGTGTGTGTGTGTGTGTATGCTCGTGGGGTGGAGGTCCCTAGACTCCACAATGAGCTGGTACTCCCTTCCCCTGATTTGATTTTCAGATGTAAGGAGAGGTCTTTTCACTTTGTCTTCGTGGGTTCTGTTCTCACCATGAAAGCATCAGAGCACCCCAGGATGTTGGTTTGAACAGGCCGCTTGGAGTGAGTGTCATCTACCCCAGGGCTGTCTGGGAAAAGCCTTGAGAGTTTGTTTGCCAAAGCCCCGTGAGGTGTGCGCCTAGGGCCAGCAGGGATGGGAGAGGGGCATCTGGCTCTCCCGGAGAGCAGGGCAGCTTGAAGGGTGAGGCCAGGCTAGGGGCGCCTGGGTGGCTCAGTTGGTTAAGGGTGAGGCCAGGCTGGCCCAGAGGAAGTAGGTGCTGTCATGGTAGCCCCTGGCCACCGTGGACAGGTGTGTGAGCAGCGTGGTTGGGGAGGTCCTGGTATCTGGTGGCCATCGGTAGAGCTGTGCATGGGGCATGGGCATGAAAAGGGAATCCTGCCCCAGACCCCGGCGTTGAGTGTGGACTTGTCTGTCAGAACCCTCCCTAGAAACCTGTGAACTTGCAGAGGCTGTTCAGGTAGACGTGAGGGTACTTCCTGTTTCCAGGGTGTATTTGTGGGACGTGGTTATTTTTTCCCTGTGGCAGGCGATTGTGAGCATTTGCTCAGGGCCTCCCAGAGCATTGTCTTTCTTGTTCTTGGCTCAGTGTTTAGGTGTTTTAGGGGCGTCTTTGAAAGAGGCCCCGGAATCCCGGTCGGTGCCCTTGTTGGTGATGGTGAGCAAGGATCAGGCGAACAGGCCCTGCAGCTGTTGTCTGAGATGACTTAGGGGACGTTCTTTCTTCCAGTCTGGCAGGACGGCGCTGCAGATCGGGGACAGCCTGAACACCGAGAAGGCCACGTTGATTGTCGTGCACACGGACGGGAGCATCGTGGAGACGGCCGGGCTGAAGGGGCCAGCTGCTCCGCTTACTCCAGGTGCTGCCCGTTCCTGCCCCAGGCTTTCCGGAGCAGAACGCGTCCGAGTGCTCGCGGGGTTCACTCTGGAATTGGCTTATTTAGTTTTGTGGTAAACTTGGAATAGGAATATTATTGTCTGAGGAGAGAAAGTGGGCTTTTCCAGGCCGAGAAGGAGCTGCCCAGAGCGGAAGGGGACGGTGCTGCTGTGTTGGGGTGGTAGCCGTTAGAGTCCAGGAGGTGCTTGTACTTTTCCAGTTATGCTGGGAGTGTCCCGCATCTCTTATTTTCAAAATGCTTCCTTTGCTCAAGGCCCTCAGTGTCCTCCAAGTCCTGCGGCTCCCGGCCAAGAAAGAGGTGGGACCAAATACAACTGGGACCCCTCCGTGTACGACAGCGAGCTGCCCGTGCGCTGCCGGAACATCAGTGGCACGCTGTTCAAGAGCCGGCTGGGCTCAGGTGAGGCGGCGCGGGCCCCCGCTGCCGGGATGCAGACACGCCCTTCCCCTGGCGGCTGCGCCGGGCCCGGGCCAAGTAGCAGGCTGGGCTCACGGCCCCTGGGCAGTAGAGCTGAGGCCAGGACGGGTTTGGGGAGTGGTGGGGGCACATTGAGAAGACATAGTGATCCGTGGAGGAGGGAGAGTGCAGGGAGAGGCAGGCCTGGAATGCGCTCCCTACGTTCCCGGGTCAGCTTGGGGACCCGTAGCGATGGGGACCCACCCCATTCTGGGAGTGGGGCAGATGTCACGAGCTCCACGTGAGACCATGTTGGGCTTTTGGTGCCTGTGGCCGGTGAGCAGACAGATAAAGTAGGCAGGCGTGGCCTGCACGTGTGATTTCGTGGTGGGGGCTGTCCGTGGGAAAGGGTGAGATCATGCAGGCCCAGGCGGGGGCTCTGGTGTTTGTGGAGCACCTGAGGAGGAGCCAGGTGGGAGGTGGGGAAGGAGAGGAGGGGGACCTGGCCACTGTCAGCCAGCGGGGGTGCTGTGGGTGGGCATTGCCCTCACTGCTGGTCCCGTGTGTCATTTTAGGAGGCCGGGGCCGATGCATTAAGCAGGGGGAGAACTGGTACAGTCCAACCGAGTTTGAAGCCATGGCAGGAAGAGCCAGCAGTAAAGACTGGAAGAGAAGCATTCGCTACGCGGGCAGGCCGTTGCAGTGCCTCATTCAGGTGCCCTGTGTCTTAGCAGAAAGCTTGAAGATGCAGCAGGAGTGTCTCCCCAGGCTTAGGCTGTGGGGCTTCCCTGGCCGCTGTGCCCTGTGGCGGGGCCGCCGAACGCAGTCAGGCAGACGGGCTGTGGGTCCCGTGTCCCCTGGATGTGTGGCCCTGGGCCAGGCACCAGCCTTGTTTTGCTGGTGTTTCACACAGGAGGACAGTGATGGTATTGTCAGGCGTGCATGAGGCAACACGGGAGCTCCGACTGAGGCGCGTGCCCCCTTCAAAAGCCTAACTTTCCTCTGCCTCAGTTTACTCATCGTACGAGAAGAGGGCTTCTAACTGCTCTTTGCAGCGTAGTGCTTGGGTGTTGATCAAGAAGTAATGTCCGTAGAATCTTTCACCTCCTGGAGGGGAAGCTGTGGATCCTGCCACCAATAATGGCCTTGTGTGGAAGTGTGGGGGAGAGATCAGTTTCTGGAAGCGACAGGGTTTGGACTGCGTGCGTGGCAGATCAGTGGCAGAGCTAGTTGCCCTCCTCTAGCGTCCGTGGTTCACACAGAAGGCTGGCTTTCTCACGCACCGCGGGACTCTCTGCATTTCAGGACGGGATCCTAAACCCTCATGCTGCGTCTTGCACTTGTGCTGCCTGCTGTGATGACATGACCTTGGTGAGTGTCCGGGAAGTGGCCAGTCGCCAGGCTCGCTCCGCGGCTCTGTGCGCCCACAGTGGCATCCCACCCTCGGCTCCCTGCTCGTGCGCCCCGTCCTGTCCTTGTGCCGTGCACGCAGCTCGAGGGCACCTGCAGCTTAGCTAGGGCTTGTTAGCAGTTTCTCACTCGAGTTCTGCTTTTCAGCTGTTACTCTGATGCCTCAGGCGACGCACGAGGCTGGCCCTGCGCACCGGTCACAGCACATGGAAGGGGGCCTGTCTGGACATTTAACCCCAAGACCAGACACACACTTTCTTTTCACGGTTATAAGAAGTATATATGTGCTGTTTTACATTCTACGTTTTTAACGTTATTTCATAAGAATACTACATCGAAATTATTTATGAGGAGCTTTTAATATGTTTTGAAATATTTCTTTATCCTAAATCCTTAACAGTTTTGAAAAGAATAACTATTTTTCATTGACTTTAACGTATGTTGCTGTATAGCTTTCAAAAACGTGATACTGATTTGTAACATATGAATATCCCAGTATTCAACCTTCCTTAGCATTGAATTCTATTTAAAACTATTTTCAAATTTTAGAAGGTGCTTAATGAGATTTCCTGATTTTATTTTGACTACTCATCTGGTTAATAATTAGAAGATATGAACATTTAATTTAATCATGTTCTCGGGTGGAAAAACTAAATATTCTTAAATTGTCTAGTTCACGTATAGGCTAAATGTGATTCTAGTGGAATCAACAATGGGATATTTTTGTGAAAATTAAATGACTTTAAAATTCGCCTGGAGAAACTAGTAGTGAGATTCTCGGGGATCTTGTAGGGAGAAAAAGAGCAGTAAGAGGGAATTCGTTCCATCTGGAAGTTTAGAGTGTTTGAATTCTTTGCAGTTACTCCAAAACGCTGAAATACATGTAAGTCTAACAGAACGTGTACCGAATCCATGTACAGAAACCTAGGAAGTGCTGTAGAGAGGACCTGGGAAGACCTGGCACAGATGCGCCAAGCCCATGGGGCTTGAGAGCACCAGTTCTTCTCACAGGGTCTGTAGGCTTCACGCGGTTCCTATCCAAATCCCAGCGGGCTTCTGTGGAGCTTTAAACAAGCTGACTTTGAAAGGCAAAGGGAATAGGACAACCAAAGCAATTTTGAGAAAATGACTAAAGCTGGAGGAGTCCCAGCGCATGCGGATTAAGCCCCATTCCACGGCTGCTGTCATGAAGGTGTACGGTGTCGGCGAAGCGAGAGGCTCCGTGTGTGCTCACGCGCCAGTTGCTGGCACCGCCGGACGGCCGTGGGCCTAGAGACGCACCTTGGCCTCAACCTGGCGCTTTATATACAAATGACTTCAAAATGGATCACAGATCCAGGTTTATCCAAAACATAAAACTAACATTCGTGGAAGAAAACGGGAGAACTTCATGGCCTAGGGTTTCCCAGACGTGAAACCAAAGGCACAATCCATAAACTAAAACTTGGTGAATCGAACTTGCAAATTCTAACACTCTGGCTTCCACTGCAGGGACCTTAGTATGAAGAGCCCCGTGCACCTGCTCACTCCCGCTTCCCTCCAGCTCTCTGTGAAGGGAGCCCCACTCCCTCTCCCTTCAGCACCAGACCGGCATGCCCAGCCCTGGCTCTGAGTGGCAGAAACTAAATTCTGGGCAAGTGTGACCGAGAGATCGGAGCTGCCTTCCTGCACCCAGCCTCTCTCAGCGGGCAGAGGCTCCACCCGGGAGTGGCAGGGTAGGAGTACTGTGCCTCAGCGTCCTCACCCTAGCTCGCTCCTAGTGTGGAGCTCCATGCCACGGGAGAAGGACCGAGACCAGGGCTCTGCCGCTAAAGCAGGGCTGCTGCTCAGACAGACGTGAGGACCATTCCTGCCGCCGGCTCCGGAGCAGTGCCGTATGGATGTGAGCCCTGAAGGGGAGGCCGGCAGAGGCTGAGGGCAACAGGCTAAACCAGAGAACCAGGGAAAACCGCAGCTCACAAGAGTCCTGGGATAGGAACAGACCTCAAAGGTTTGTCTCGAAAACTCCCCATGAAGGAGCCCTAATGCAGTTGGGATCAGACAGTGGAGCAGTTATGCCCCGGGCACTGTTAGAGCAGGCGGCTGGAAGCAGGGCAGCATCCTTCCGTGGGACTCCGGCCGGTGGGACTCTGCTGGGTGAGACTGCAGGGTGGGATTTTCCCGGTGTGACTCACTGGTGGGACTCTGCCCAGTGAGACTCTGCAGGGTGGGGCTCCCCCAGTGGGACTCCGCCCGGTGGGACTCCACCCGGTGAGACTCTGCCGGGGTGTAGCCAGGTCACTAAGCCCATGAGCGGCAGCAGGAAGCCCTGCAGAGAAGGAGTCAGTCTCAGTGTTGCTCAAGTACGTCACCTAAAATGTCCAGTTTTCAACAAAAAGGTGTAAGACACACAGATGGAAAGTGCGAGCCACACGGGAGAAAACGCACTGCAGACACGACCGAGACGTCACTTGGACAGAGGCCTCCCGGTCCCCTGTCTATGTTCATGGAACCGTCTGAAGAATCCATGGACGATGTCTCAGTGGCTCAGGTGTCCACTGCAGAACACATGGCTGGGCCAGAAGGGGCGGGGGGGTGGCCTTCGACCCCAGAAATGGGATCCTCACAGGCAAGATCCCCGGCGGCAGAGGGAGCGAGCGCTCGGACCCCTCAAGTCAGGGCCCCCCGTGACTGCACTTACTGCAGAAACAGCCGCTGGGGATCCAGCCTCCACGTGTGCTCCGTGCAGAGCAGGAGGGAGGATGGCCGTGTTTCCGCAGACGGAGACTCCATAACGAGACAGGAATTACAAAAAAAGAACCAAGTGGAAATTCTAGAACTGAAAAACAGTAGACCCAAGTGAAAAACTGAGTGGAGGGGCCCACAGCAGTGAGCCTGCGCCGGTTCCAAGGGTCTCACGCCCCCCAAGCACGGTGACGGCCAGCAAGATGGTCCGGCCCTCAGGGTCTGCAGCTGTCAGTTCCCCCCGCCTCGCCCAGATCTGCTCCGTGCTGGTGTGTTGAGGTTTCCCTTGTAGTTGGTGACCACAGGGCCTCCTCCTTTCTGGGGAATGTTCTCTTGTTTTGGGCAGGGGGCTCTCCTTTCTCCTTAACTCATTCCCCTTTGCTTTCTGTCTCCTTGCAGTTCCTAAAAATCCCATATGTTGATGATACTTTCTCTTGTGTTCAAACAGTGTTATTCACGTGTTCTTTTAAAAAGTATCTTTTCTGTCATTGTGAGGAATTTGGGGCCTGAGGCGAGGTCAGTCTTTGCAGCTTCCCACCTTGGCGAGCCTCGCTGTGCCCCCGGCGCGGGAGGGAGACGAGCGGGTCGCTGCGTCAGCAGTGGAGTGTGGGGCAGCTCCGTCCTGCCCTCACTGTGCCTCTCCCCACAGAGCGGTCCGGTCAGGCTCTTTGTCCCCTACAAAAGGCGCAAGAAGGAGAACGAGCTGCCCACAACCCCCGTGAAGAAGGAGCCCCCCAAGAACATCACGCTGCTGCCCGCCACAGCTGCCACCGCCTGTGAGTTGAGTGGGACGGAGCGTGGCCCCTCCAACCTCCGACCCCCGCGGCTTGCCTCGCTGTTCGCGTGGGGGACACCCTCGGGGGGCTCCCTCGTCTCCGTAGACCCCTTTGCGGGTGCCCACACATATTTTCTAACGAAATGAACCCGGAGCGGCTCCTCCTCCTCAGAGGGGGCGTCCGTGTGGGCACCTTCCCAGTGAAGGTTCTTGGGTTTTGGTCTTTGCAGCCTTGGGCACGTGCCCGGCGCGTGAACGGCCCACACCGTTGTCTCGCAGACGGGAGGGCGGAGGGAAGGTCTGTGTTTGAAGCTCGGAATGGGCAGCAGGGATTCACGGAGTGGGGCGAGGCGGTCCCAGGCGACCGGAGCACAAGGGCTGCGGGCTTACGCTTTTTGGTTTGTTTTCTGCGGAGGCCATTCCTGCCTCTGTTGCCAGGTTGGATGTGAGCAGGGTGTTGCGGAGAGCCCATCGCCCGTGCCTCAGCCCTGGGTCCCCTCCGAGGCGCTGAGGGTCACTGGTCTCTTCCGGCATGTGCCTTGTCCGGGCTTTGGCCTGCGCTGTGGGAGAGCCGGGTGGTAAACAGCGCTTCTGCTTTTCCAGTCACCGTGACCCCCTCAGGACAGATCACTACCTCGGGCGCGCTGACCTTTGACCGGGCATCCACTGTGGAGGCTACCGCCGTCATTTCAGAGAGCCCAGCCCAGAGCGATGTCTTCGCGGGAGCCACGGGTGAGTTGTCCTCAGCACCCCGTGGGCGGGCGGCACCTATCACCTCTATTGACCTGGGGCGCGGTGGCGGCAGCCTGGAGCAGGGGCTTCAGATTGGTGGGTGCGGGAGGGCGCCGGGCAGGCCTGCAGGGGTGCGGGTTGATCGGTGTGACAGAAAGTGCTTCCGGCCCGCCGACTCCTGCTCTCCAGCAGCCACGCAGCACAAGCCCCGGGGGCCACGGCCAGAAGGTGGAGAGACGTGGCTGAGACTGACATCGCCCGTATACCCCGGTTCCAGCATCTCTGCGTCCCGACTTACCCCGGGGGTGGTGCAGCTGCAGGCGCTTGGAGATGCCACATCTGCAGCCACAGCGGGTCAGCAGACTGTCTTGTCCCTTGTGTCCCCAACAGTACAAGAGGCAGGTGTGCAGCCCCCATGCAGAGTCGGCCACCCGGAGCCCCACTACCCAGGCTACCAGGACAGCTGTCAGATCGCACCGTTTCCAGAAGCCGCGTTGCCAACATCTCATCCCAAAATAGGTTGGTTTGAGAGAGCTCCCGCACTTGCGGGCTGGTGTCCTCAGAGTTGCTCATTAGGACAGCATTTCTTTTTTTTTTTTTAAAGATTTTATTTATTTATTTGAGACAGAGAGCACACGAGAGGGGGGAGGCTCAGAGGGAGAAGCAGGCTCCCCGCAGAGCAGGGAGCCCGATGCGGGACTCGATCCAGGGACTCTGGGATCATGACCTGAGCCGAAGGCAGTCGCTCAACCGACTGAGCCACCCAGGCGCCCTAGGACAGCATTTCTAAGTGGAGTAGGTTTTGTTTGGGTTTGTCTTGTTGAGACGCTAGACTGGGGGCTGGCGAAGCCCCATCTGCTGCCCGTGTCTGTGAACGCGCTTCCACTGGAGCTCGGCCCTGCCGGTCGTCCACGCGCCGTGTGGCGGCAGACGGCCCACATGGAGGCCCACGCTACTGCCGGGACTTGGCAAAGGGAGGCCATGCTCTTGCTCCAACTTGCCCGTGAGGGTGTGTGCTCCCTGCGTCCGGGCCGGCGTCTCTGGGGCCGGCACGGAGCACTCGGTGTCCGCAACACATGGAAGGACCAGCGTTGCCATCGCTCCCGCTCCAAGACCTAATGATGATGTGGCACGCGTGCATTTTGGTTCCATGTCTCACTTAACCACACGTTTTGGACACGCTGCTGTCTCAGTACGCTTTTTTTTCAAGGGAGCTTTATGATCCCAGCTGCTGGGTGGCTGTGTTTGTACATTTTAGCCTTTACAGACGATGCGGCAACACGGAAACTCATCATAGCGCTGCAGACACACAAACTTCTTGTTGGCGAGCACTTGCTTCATTATTCCCTCCCCCTGCCTCCCTGCCCACATCTCCCACGTGGGGCGCATCGGGGGCTTTTGTCCTGGAAGGCCGGGGTGCTCACTGCTCTGGGGGTGTCCCTGCCCACAGGCCCTCCCAGCGGACAGAGGTGGGATGCGCGTACATGGGTGTCCTGGCTCTGGCATGTGTATTGAGAGTCCAGTTCCCATCCGAACCACAGGTTCCTCCCAGTTTCCTCCTTTCCATCTTTGTAATGTTGTCCTCCCTCCGTGAGAAGCCTGACGCCTGTGACCCCTAATCAGGACCCCATGTGTGGGCACAGACGTCAGGGAGGACTCGACATGAGCAGAGACGGAGCCAGGGCGTCCTCATGCTTCCATCTCATGGGTTCATACGGGGTACCCGGAGTCACTGCCTCAGGCTGTCCTTCCTTGTCCCACGCCATCTGATGCTTCATGGCCACCTGCGCAGGGCACACTTTGTTGTGGTCTCTGTCTGGGCATCTGGCTTCCGGCCCTGTACGCACAGGGTTGGGTCTCCGCAGATGCTTGCAGGTGGCGGCGGCACGAGGGACGTTTAAGTGCGGTGCTGTGAATGTAGGAATGTCTCCCCACCTTCTAGCGTTTTAGGGGGAGGTCGTGTGGTATTTATGCCTGGGGTCATTTGCCCCCACTTTCCAACATTTGATAAGTTTTAATGGAGGAAATATAATGATTTCTTGTTTTATTTTGCTTTCCAACCATTCTAGTGTTGACCTCTCTGCCGGCCTTGGCAGTTCCACCCTCCACCCCCACCAAAGCTGTGTCTCCCACGGTGGTCAACGGGCTGGAAATGTCAGAACCGCGGAGCTGGCTGTACCTGGAAGAGATGGTCAACTCCTTGCTCAGCACGGCACAGCAGCTGAAGACGCTGTTCGAGCAAGCCAAGCAGGCCAGCTCCTACCGAGAAGCTGCCGTGGCCCAGGCCAGAGTCCAGGCAGAGACAGAGCGGAAAGAGGTAACGTCAGGCTGAGCAGAAAGCCCCGGTCTGTGGCTGCCCGACCCATGCCTTCTGCTGGCTCCGGGGCCTGCCGTGCGGTGTCTACCCTGGCTTACATTCCCCACCTTTCTGGAAGAGCGAGACTGGAGAATCGTTTACAAATTAAGCTTTTCTCATAGAATGTTGAACGCTCTTACTGCTCAGGTGTTTGTGCTCTTGTAAATAGGATTGGTTTATCTCAAAAGGGAAAAGATGTTCCATACCAGCCCGTGGACACTTGTTTTTGGACGCTCACCTGTCACGGACATTGCATATACTTTTTTTAGACTATTGGCATACGATGAAAACGTGTCTTGGGCCCTGTTGAGTTTGGAGAGGCCTCCTTTGGGCTGTCTTTGAGGCAGCTGGTGGGCGGATGTGCGTCTTCCTTGTTACCACCCCCTTTCCCATCCCAGCCCCTCCACCTGCATCTCGGTGCCCCACGGAGACCACCTCCCTGGCCCCTTGAGTGCCATTGTGGGCATTTCCCTTCCAGCTTCCAGGGCGTTCTTCAGAAGTAGGATCCCAAGCGTGGCGTCAGGGTTCACAGAGCCTTGGGACAGAGCGCTTTCCCACGGCAGCTGGTCACTGCAGCACAGAGAAGGCTCAGCCCCTTTGGCTTTTCTCCAGGGCCTTTACGTTGCCGATGGCCAGTCTTCCCTCAACCGCGGGCACAGGTGGCCCAACCCCAATCTGCCGGAGCGGCTCCCCCTGGCGTGCACTTGCAGGGGCGGTCTGTGCGCAGCGGAGTGAGGTCCGAGGAGTGTGGAGCAGCTCTGCTAGTGGGCTCGGATGCACAGGGTTGGGGTGGAGGCTGGGAGCACGCCAGCTGTGTGGTTTTATTTTTTAAAAGACTTTATTTATTTATGGGACAGAGAGAGTGAGAGAGAGCGTACACAAGCCGGGAGAAGGGCAGAAGGACAGGGAGAAGCAGGCTTCCCGCTAAGCAGGGAGCCCGACGTGGGGCTTAACCCCAGGACCCTGAGATCATGACCTGAGCCGAAGGCAGACGCTTAACAACTGAGCCACCCAGGCGCCCCAGGACTTTGATTTGTAAACAAAAGTCAGATTGATTTTTTTTTACAAAATCTGTGTGTGAAAATTTCTGTTCGTTTATTTCTACTTTTTATAGATCAGAGGAAAGAAGAGCTTTTCAGGTTCTTAGTTAGTTTTTTTTTTTTTTGAAGACTTTATTTACTTATTTGTCAGAGAGAGAGTGAGAGAGAGCACGCACGAGCCCTGGGAGCGGCAGA
>NC_138379.1:340541-364192 GCF_054177405.1 Leptonychotes weddellii | reverse complement strand
CCCCATGGGTTCTTAATTTTATAATAATTTTTAATTTAATTTAATTTAATTTATTTATTAGAGAGCGAGCGAGAGAGAAACAGCATGAGAGAGGAGAGGGTCAGAGGGAGAAGCAGGCTCCCCGCTGAGCCGGGAGCCCGATGTGGGACTCGATCCCAGGACCCTGGGATCATGACCCGAGCCAAAGGCAGTCGCTTAACCAACTGAGCCACCCAGGCGCCCGGGTTCTTAATTTTTTTTTTTTTAAAGATTTTATTTATTTATTTGAAAGAGAGAGAATGAGAGAGAGCACATGAGAAGGGGGAGGGTCAGAGGGAGAAGCAGACTCCCCGCCGAGCAGGGAGCCCGATGCGGGACTCGATCCCGGGACTCCAGGATCATGACCTGAGCCGAAGGCAGTCGCTTAACCAACTGAGCCACCCAGGCGCCCCTCGGGTTCTTAATTTTTTAAATGATTTCTTAACGTATGATTTTTTTCCCAAGGAGGAAAAATGTTGGTTCTTCTGAAGAAGCAGATACATTTAAAATAGTTTTTAAAAAACTGTAATTTTAAGTTAATACATAATCAATGAATTTTATAGGAAAGAGAAAAGCAGGAAAAAAAAATCTTAATCTCTTTACCCAGAGATAGTGACTGCTAGGTTCTCAAATGTTTGAGAATTTTCTAGATTTCTTAGCATCAGTGGTTTCAGACCGAATCCCGTTCCCGTCAGAGGCTCTGTAGTGATGCTCGGACACTTACTGAGACTGCTTTCACACACTGGCGTGCGCTCCGCGTGTGCAGAACCTTCTGGTTAGCCATTGCGGGTGCTCGGTGCCGCTGGGCCCTGCGCCTCCGCATTTCTTGGTGCACGGTGTGCCTCGTGTATCCGGCGCCACCACCATGCCCCCTTTCCTTCTGAAGCACAGCTGGAGTGCTTTCGACGTCTGTCGTCCCCAGCTCTTTGAAGATGCCACCCCTGCGTCCTGCAGCAGGATCCTTGATCTCTTACACATAACGGGTCTCCCTCCCTGGCTGCTTCCGGAACTTGTCTTTGTCTTTGGTGTTTGTCATGTGGCTGTGAACTGCCTAGGCGTGCTGATGTGTTCAGAGCACTGGCATTTGTTTTTGTGAGGTGTGGTCAGACATGCAGAGGTGGGATGGTCATCGTGATGAAGACGTGAGCACTCCCAGCTCCCTAGAAACAGGAGGCACGCCGGACCAGACTCAGCCATGCGGGGAAGCACCTGGGTGGGTTGGGAGGCAGAGGGAGTGAGGGGGAGATGTGAGCAAGTGGCTTCTGTGGGAAGGAACGGACACAGCCGGGTGAGCAGGCTCAGGGTTGGTCAGTGGGTTCAGGGTTGTTGGGGCCTGACCTCGGCTCAGTTGGGCAGGGACACAGTGGTGTGAGCAAGCCTGTGGAGGAGGAGGTGGGGATGTGGGCTCTGGAGAAGAGGGCTCACTGTTGAAAGGCGCTCCTCCTGGCAAGAGGTTCAGTGTGTCCAGGAGCTGACTCAGCCGAGTTGGGGCAGACCCTCCCGTGTCCCCAGGGCCCCAGGGAGACCCTTCAAGGCAACAGTATATGGAAAGTAAAGAGGCCCGGTTAACATGTTAAGCTCAGATCTTCATGTTGGTTTTGATTCAGTTTGGAAGATTTTCAGTCACTGTTTTTATAACTACTTTTTTAACTATTTTTAATGACCCGTTTCTCTGTGTGCTCCTTCCCATCTGTTGAAGTCTTGGTATTGTCCTGCAGATGGTGAGGCTCCGGCCACCTGGGGGGTGTGAGGGGGTATCTCTCTGTGCTATGCATCTCCTCAGCAGCTCGATGATGCCCAGCTGCTTGACCACCAGCATGTCTACGATAGACCTGGGTCTCTGCAGGCCCTATGCCCATTCTTAAATTGGGTATTTGTGTTTGCTTAGAAAAAGTACTTTTAGGGGCACCTGGATGGCTCAGTCGGTTAAGCGTCTGACTCTTGATCTCAGCTCAGGTCTTGATCTCAGGGTCATGAGTTCAAGCCCGGTGTTCGGCTCCACGCTGGGCATGGAGCCTACTTAAAAAAAAAAAAAAAGGGACTTTTAAAAAGTCAGTGTGATTGTAAAAGGTTAAAGTTATGGTCATTCACTGGGGCTCGTATTAAGGTTGCAGGAGCTGCTCAGATGGCTGAATGGGTGTCACTGGTATCTTTCCCGCAGAGTTAAAATGGATCTGGGGGATCGTTTTAAAGGGTGAGGAGGGAATCTGAGCTGTGAAGAAAAGTTGTGGCATCCTCCCCCGGGTCCTGGGGCCCAGGCCACACACGGGGTAGCTGCCAGCTCCACGGCTGGTCCTTCCATCTGTCCAGCAACATCCTTCTGGGAAGGAGAGCATGTCTCTCCACAGCTGCCCAGGCAGTGTCTGGGGAATGAGAAGGAAGGAATGTCTGCGTTTTGCTAATTCAAATTGTATGCAGAAGCATAGACTGGAAAACAGACATTTGTGTTCTTACTTAGAATGGTCACTGAATTGTGGGCCCCCAGCCAAGGACCTGGTTGGTGCCCCACCCTTGGTAGTTGGCACAGGACGGTTCTGTGCTGTGGACCTAGTGTTTGGGGTCACCCTGTGCTCTGCGCACTCCCCTCTGGCCAGGGGTGCTGGGACCCCCTCCCTGTGAACACAGAGCTCCCGTCAGACCGGTTCAGGTGGCACCAGCCGGACAGAAATCTCAGCTTCATGCTGGCAAGGAAATGAGCAGAGGGAGTGTTCTAGTTTTAGATTTTTCATCCTAATTTTTTTTTTTAAGATTTTATTTATTTATTTGACAGAGAGAGAGCAAAGCAGAGGGAGTGGCAGGCAGAGGGAGAGGGAAAAGCAGGCTTCCCAACAAGCAAGGAGCCCTGACACGGGGCTCGATCACAGGACCCTGAGTTCATGACCTGAGCCGAAGGCAGATGTTTAACCGACTGAGCCACCCAGGCGTCCCTCATCACTAATTTATGTGGGCTTTTCTTTCACAGAGTAGAATTTGTAGGTGACATAGATGTATTTCCTCCTCTTAGTAAGAATTCTCCAGTGACAAGTGGGACAGACGTGAAAGCACATGGAGACACAGCAGAGGTAGCTTCTGCCGTGCCAGGGGTCGCGGCCACGTTCAGGGGCGTAGAGCTTGGCGTGGGGGCCGCCGAGTGTTTTATTTCTCACATGTAAGAGCATTCGCGTTCTCGGTTCATGCTCAAAGGATCCAGAAACCGAATTCCTGTTATGAAAAGTCCATGACACAGGGGCCGGTCTCTTGCCTGTGGCTGAATTGGTGAGGTCACCACCCCCACAAGGCAGGACTTTGGATTTTATTTGTAATTTTATGTATTTTTAAGAAAGAAATGGACACGAAATGCCTTTATCCTTAAAATCCCGTCGGGTGGAAAAATGTTAAGCGATTTAATGGGAGGGCCACATCTGGGCCTGCGTCTTCCCCACTGAGCGCATCTATCGTCTGTCGGTGTCCTGCACCTGCAAAATCGGCTGGACCTGTGATGGGCATGTCTGTCCTTTCTCTCGAGCCATAGACAGTACATGTCATTCTTTTTTTTTTTAAAGAATTTATTTATTTGACACAGAGAGACACAGCGAGAGAGGGAACACAAGCAGGGTGAGTGGGAGAGGGAGAAGCAGGCTTCCCGCTGAGCAGGGAGCCTGATGCGGGGCTCGATCCCAGGACCCTGGGATCATGACCTGAGCCGAAGGCAGGCGCTTAAGCACTGAGCCACCCAGGTGCCCCAGGACGTGCCATTCTTAAATAATTTTGTGGAGAGCTGAGCGCCTGATGGGGGAGGCCAGGTGGAGGCACCGCGCAGCCCAAACTCATGGAGCCCTGCCCTGTGGATAGCCTGGTGACATCACGTGTGCTTGCAGAGCCCAGTTCCACACACGGGGGATGACAGGTCTGACCTCTGTGGCCCTGTGATGGCCGTGCCTGGACGCTGGGCTCTTGTGAAGTAAGGGGGCCTCGCACCTGCATGACCCCGTGGAGAGCCTGCTCTCAGGGACCTTATGGGGCCTGGAGGGGCTCAGAAGGGCGGGAAGGCCCCCACTCAAGCAGTGTGTGGATGGGGAGGCCCAGAGCACGTGTCCCAGCCACAAGAGTGGCCCACGGTACGGGGCAGAGTTCCGTGAGGTGGGAGGAGGGGCAGGCGGGGCTGTGGGCCATCTAGGCTTTACGTGGGGAGACCGCTAAGTGTCTCTTTGTTGTGGGACTTGCCATGACAGGAGTGTTTGACATGGGCCAGTGTGAAACAGATCTTCCTTCCCGGAGCTCCCACCCACAGAGAACACAAGTTTCCGTGCCATCACAAGGGGCCCTTCAGTGTGACTGCAGCGTGGGAACACATTCAGGGTTGGAAAAACAAACACTGCTGGCTGTTTGGGAAGATCCTGGTAGAACCCCTCCCAAAGTATCTCCCCAAGAGTGCTGGGGGGTCAGGGGACAAGACACAACCAGTGAAGGCCGCAGGAGTCAGGAAGAGGTGGGCTGAGTGAGAATGCAGCTGTTTGCAGCAGAGGGAGGGAAGGCCTAGGACTGCCTGCTTTGACATTTTATTTAAATTTAGCCCAGCTGAGGTGATTCAGATTTTTGCAGTTTTCATCATGAGTCATTTGCATTCGTGTAATTAGCTAGGTGATTCAGATTTTTGCAGTTTTCATCATGAGTCATTTGCATTCGTGTAATTAGCTCAGCAGAGCTTAAACAAACGGGGCAGAAGAGTAGATGCCCTTCCCTGTCAAGGGCATAGTGTCCAGCAGACGCCAGCCTGTGACCTCGTCCTGGGCCCATGGCCACGGGCTCCTGGCTGACGCTTCTCCCCGGCTGGCATCGGCTGCTTCACCGTTCCTTAGCCTCGTCCTTGGTTTTAAGAGCTAAGCATAGCAAGGCACAGAAGTGCGCCAGCGGAAGAGGGATACACGCGGGCAGTGGAGCCCAGACAGTCATCTGGGCTGGGGTTGAATCAGGGCGCCCGCAGGCTGGCAGGGTCAGGTCCCGGAGGGGCCTCTTCCAGGCTGCAGGCCCCCACATTCTCACCGTGTGCTCACATTGGGGCACAGAGTGCTCTCTGGTGTCTTCAGGGCACCAGTCCCTCAGGGGCCCCACCCTAAGGACCTGATCTAACCCTAAAGGGCCCCAATACCCAAAGGCTTAGCATAGGCGTTTGGGGGGCAGGTCATAGGCAGTATGTAGGCTCAGAGGTTTCTCCATAAAAATGACTTTCCCCTTTGCACACGGAGTTACTGTGCTGGTACAGCCTGGGGAGGGGGTGAGTCCTGTCCCCCTCCTGGGGGGCACAGGGAGGGTGGGTGCAGAATCCTGGTGTATTTTTGGAATTCGTCTGCACCAGAGATTGTTTTCTATCCATTTGTTTGTTCATATTGGGAGGAGCTCATTTACATGTGTTTTGTACTCTGAGTTGTACCCTAGACCCGTGTTCCTTATTTTGCTCACATTTTTGCACCTCTGCCCGTTGGGAGCTCTTGCTTGGCTGCTGGGTCCCTTTGGCATCCTCCCCTCGGTGTGCATTCTGGCGCTAGACGCCCCCCAGACCTAGCTGGGCGTCTCCTGCCCCAGCCCTGGAATCAGCCTTTTCTCCAGGAGCCCTGGTTCCTTCACTGGAGGACGGTCTGGGGAACCAAGTTCCGGGGGCCGGCGTGCTCCTCGCCACTGGGGCGTCGTAGCTTCTGGGCCCCGGAGCGGACGGACGGAGCCATGTACTCACAACCCGCATGTACAGACCGCGCTCGGTGTTTCTGTATGTGTCCGTCTGTCTTTGTACCTGAAGCTGAGGTGTCGGACTCTAGTGCCAGCCACAATGTGATTTCTGGTTAAAAAATAATTTTCCCACAGTGTGCTTTGGGAAGGCTGAGGAGCTGAGAGCACTCACGAGTGCTAGAGACGCCGGCCCCTTTCCATCTGTTCACTGTGACATTTTGATTCAGTTCAGAGTCTCCTACCGACACTGCTAGGTGCTTGGAGTGCAAACCTGGAAGGTCCAGATGAGCATGTGCTCTCTTGTTGGCAGGGACACACGTCCCGCGAGAGGACTCGAGCCCCCCTGCCTTCTCCCGCATGAAGCCTCTCCCGAGGGCAGTGAGGCAGGCTCCCCCGGTGTGCACTCCGTGTGTGCAGGCACCCTCCCACGGAGCCTCTTCTCTTCGAGGGCCCCACACCCAGCCGCACCTCTGCTTCCACTCAGGGCGCCGTGAACCCTGGGAAGCCCTTGCTTCCCCTGAAGAAATTTCTGTACGAGGTTATAGACTGTCTCTTCTTTCTTTCCTTTATGTATTTTGCCTTATGAAGTAGAGGCAGGGGCAAACTAAATGAGCACCTCGGATTCCAGCTAACGCTCATATTTCTGGAAGTGCGCGAGTACACACTGCGGGCAGTTTCATGAGTGGAAAGACGTTACACGTGGTAAATCTAACGCCTTGTGAGGAAGGAAGCTGAAGTTCAGAACAGAACTCTGCAGGAGGCTAGCTGTGGTCTGCTCATCCACACAGAGCCGGGGCTCCGTGTGCAAAGAGGCGCGTCTGCCTTTCGGGGGTGCCGCTCACACCCTGACCCACGGAGCTGCCGTCAGTGACGTTGGGACGTTCTCGCGCTCTCTGGCCTGCACAGACCCCGTGCCCCGGCCTGGGCCAGAGAGTTGGCAGGAGAGCCCACGGCCGCACGGCAGCCGCACCGGCCACACCACTGCCCACCCGTGGACAGGTCACTTCCTGTGAGAAGTCCCCAGTTAGCTCAAAGGGAAAGCCCCAGGCGCGGGAGATGTTACCAGTGCCCGAGAACTCGATCGCTCCCGGGCTGGGCTTCCCCCGCTTACTTGGCACAAATGAAATTCCTCGGACGCTGGAAAAGGCCCCACGTTGCCGTGTCCGTGTCTCTCGCGGGCGAGGAGTGCAGACCCTCTTAGGTAGAGAAGCTGGCTGTGGGGGTGATGGGAAGGTGCGTCTGGGCGTCACCGGGGGCGGGGGCACGTGTCACAGGGCTGACTGGCGGGAGGCGTCCCCACGACACTGACCGGCCTGTGTCCTTCTTGCAGCAGTCCTGTGTCAACTGCGGCCGGGAGGCCCTGAGCGAGTGCACCGGCTGCCACAAAGTGAACTACTGCTCGACCTTCTGCCAGCGCAAGGTGTGTCCGGCGGCGCCCCGCCCCCTGCGGCCCCGCCCCGCCCCCTGCGGCCCCGCCCCGCCCCTGCGGCCCCGCCCCGCCCCCTGCGGCCCCGCCCCCTGCGGCCCCGCCCCGCCCCACCTACTCCTCGCTCTGAGAGGCTGCACCGGCGCCTTCCTAAGGCCCAGCCCCCCTTCCCCCGCCACAGCCGCAGTCTGCTTGCCGGGGCGGCGGCCTCCTCCCCGGGTCCGCAGGCTCCACGAAAGTCCCGAAGAAGCCACCCGAGGGGGTCCCCGCCCCGAGGCCGTCACAGCCCGCGCCCCGCAGCCCGGGCACTCGGAGCCGGCGGGGCCCTGCCCGTGTCTCTGCTTCCGGGGCTCGCCCGCACTCCCAGCGTAGCGGTCGCAGCGTCCGGTGTTCCTGCCCTTCCCGCGCGGACTCAGAGCGGCCCCCAGGGTCATTCCGTCTGCGGGCGGGCTTAGCTCAGCGCGGCGAAGAAGGCAGTGCGGACGAACAGTGCCGCCTTCCTGCGGCGCGGACGCGGTGGACGCGGTGGACGCGGTGCACGTGTGCGTGCTGACCACTGGCCCCGGCCAGGGCGCTCGCCTCCTCGCGGCTCTCTGAGTCTGTAGCCGGCGGAGCAGATGCCGGGCGGGTTGGGTGGGGATGATGGGCGGGGGCTGTCCGTGGGGTCTGCAGGTGCCCGAGGGCTTCACGGGGAGGCGGCGGCACGGGGAGGAAGGCGCGAGTTCTCCCATCCCTCGCGACCCCCGGAGACCTGCCCACCACCCGGGACAGTGTGTCAGAGCATTTTGCCCCCAAGGGCTTGGTGGCCTGTGGCTGCGTCTGTGGGGGCACGACCTGCCTTCCAGGTTCGCTCTTAGCCCCTGGCCCGTCTGTCTGTCCGGTGCTAGGGATTTGGGAGATGGGACCAGCACTCTGCGTGTCCCTGAAGTGGTGTCAGCAGGCTTTTGTGCTGAGGAAAAGGGCACCAGGTTGTTTGTGGGTACTTAGGGGCAGCAGCCTGTGCCCAGGGCTGAGCAGGAGCCCAAACGGGCGGTGGCCGCGAGGGGGGCGCGGCTCCGGGCTTGTTTCCGCCCTCTGCCCTGAGTGGGAGCCAGCCCCTCAGTGCAGGCGGGGGACGCAAGGCTGGCCTCAGCTCTGAGCGGTCAGCATTCTCGGGGTATAACCTTGTGCTAGAGAGGAGAGGAAGGAAACTGAGCCAGCAAGTTCAGGGCCGTGTCACTTCAGAGACTGGACAGGAGGGGCCCAGGTGCCTGGGGCAGGTCACCCCGCGCTCGGGCCTCTGCCGTAGCTCGTCCACCAGCGGCCACAGGGAGAATGCTACAGGCCGGCCCCATGGGTTTCTTTCTCAATGGAATCCTTTTAGGTCAGATTTTGTCTGAATGTAAACGGGAGTCTTGGGACCTCTGTGAACTGGGAGGTTAGATTTGAGGTATGATCTTGTTGACAGAGATTCTCTTTTTCCATGGATTGTGTTAACTGTGTCCTGTGTCGTGTTGTGTTGATAAAGACATGCTCTGCTTTTATTTATGTAAGTTGATATAAAATTAATTTCGAAAACCGTCCTTCTCATGTTGGACCCAAAATGAACTCTGGACAGGATGTGAGGGAGGAGACCGAAGCCTGAGCCCTTCCTAGTCTGGCATAAATGCTGATCTCAGGACGTGCAGTCCAGCCGGAAGGCCCCCTCCAATTCTCTGTGCCCCCAAAAACAGGTGGAAGGGGGTTGGTGCTGCCAGGTGGACCGGGATGGGACCGTTGTGGATTTTAGCCCTCAGACTGCGTCCTTCCTGCAGCCCACATGTGGGGTGCACCTTCACGGAGGTGTAACAGCCACACCACAGCATTTGCCCGTTTTCAGGGCACAATTCAGGGATTTTTCAAAATGTACATCATACTTGTGCAAACAGCACAATTCCGTTTTAGAACCGCCCATCACCCCAGAAAGACGCACTGGCCCCCCACAAATCTACTTGCCTTCTGTGGGCAGCTCAGTACCTGGAGTCCTGTGCTGTGTGGTCTCGGCATCTGGCTTCTCAGCTCCGTGTTTCCCCAGCTCATTCATTGCAAGGTGCGTGCGTCACTGCTTCGCTCCTTTTGCTTCCCTGTTTCTGAGCTGATGGCACGAGTCGTTGCGGGTTTGGGCACGCTCTAGTGCATCTTCTCGGGTGGTCATGTTTCCATATGTCTAGCTGGATACGGTGGTGCGGGCTTGCTGGGTCATCTATAAATTTGTGTTTAATTTTGCTGAGACAGTTCCCAACTGCTTTCCCAAGCGCCTGCGCGTTTTACCTTCCTGCACTTGGGGCGGTGCAGCGGACCACGGCTGTCCGGGCCCTTGCCCAGCGGCGCCCCAGCGCGTGTTAATCCGCACTCTGCTAGTGACCAGTGATACTGAGGATCCTCTCCCACGTTAGTGGCGGCCGTGCATCCTCTCCCGGGCGGGCTCGGTGGGCGGCCGTGCGTCTTTTTGGGGGAAATGTCTGTTCAAATATTTTGTCCAGGTGTGACTTGGGTTGTTTCTCTTGCTGAGCATGGAGGGCTCTGTGTACATGCTGGACACGGGTCCTTCATCGGATTCGTGACTCCAAACGTTTCCTCCCAGCCTGTGACTTGTCCGTTTACTTTCTCATTAGTGCTGTTTGCAGGGCAAACGTTTTTAACGGAGATCACGTTGTGGGTGTTGGGTCTCAGAACTTTTGCCAGTCTCCTGTTTTCTCTTAAAATGCTTATGATTCCCGCTGTCCCGTTTGCCACCATGACCCCTGTTGAGTTAACTGTCATGTGGGGTATGAGATGCTGTGGACCTGAAGCCAGCCTGTGAGGGTTCACACACTGTGTAGATTTACAAAGTTTATTGTAGGTAATTTCAAGTTAAACTTTCATTTTTTTGATATGATGATTTCAAATGTTACTATTTTATTGTAAAAATAGAGCACACTTATTGTAGAAAATTTGGAAAACATAGGACAGCACAAAGATAATCAGCTGGAGTTCTGCCATCCTGGAAACCATCCATTAGTGTTTGGGTGTGTTTGTTTCCACTGAGTGTGTGTTTATATTCATTCATGTCAAATCAAATGCTAATCTCCTGTCTAGGGGTTACTCTGTTTTGACTAACACAGCCCTCATTGGCCCTGGCTGCCCAGCCTCCTGCAGAACTCCGATCCAGGCTGAGAGGCAGCTCCACAGCCCTGGACATGGGCTCCAGCCTCGCTGGAGCTCAGCTCCGTTTCCACCTGCAAACAGGCTGATAGCAGCATCTGTCCCCTAATGGGGGACGGGGAGGAGCTGGCATCTCACCCAACGCACCCGCCCTGTCCCCAGTCTTCCCGTGAGCCACAGCCACCAAACCCTTCTGTGGACAAGTGGCTGGCTCCAGTTTTTTTTTACCTTTGGGATTGCAAGTTATATTGTGGGCAACAACATCAGATATAAATATTTCCTTGCATGGACGATATTTCTTTTGTGCGTATCTCTGAAAGGCAGGAGGGGTCAGAGTGTAGACATGCTTCCGGGTCTTGGTGTGTTTAAGGCTCGTCCTGGTGGTTTGCCATGTGAGCTGGTCCCTTAAACGTGAGGGTGGGCAAGTCTGGGCTGAGAGCAGAGACCGCCAGAGGGTTGGGCGTCCCCTGCCCCAGGCCCTGCTCCCCACTGCGCAGTGAGGTGGCCCCTCATGGTAACGTGGGGTGTGCTCTCCTTTCAGGACTGGAAGGACCACCAGCACCTGTGCGGTCAGTCGGCAGCTGTCACTGTCCAGGCGGACGAAGTCCACGTCACTGACAGTGTGATGGAGAAAGTCACCGTGTGAGGGTCCCCGGGTCCCCCCTCCACGGTGCCGCGGGGCTGCCGCGGGTCGGGCACTTTGGGGGACGTTGAGGAGAAGGTGAAAACACTTGCTGGTCAAGTTGTTAACAGACTTTAAGTGACCTGCGCCCTTGGAAATGAGCTCCTGCCACCCAGAAGCCCTGAGGGAGGTCGAGGCAGCGGCTGGTGGACGCAGGCCCCGGGCCCTTGGCGCCTTCCCACGGTGCTCTTTTTTATCCCCTGGCTCGTGAGCATCCGGTCTTACCCACGGGTGTGACGTGTGCAGTAACACACGTGTACATAACATGTGTCTGTCAATAAAGTTGACTTCCCTGCCCCACCAGGACGGGTGACTCCAGCTCCCCAGATGCCCAGGAGGTGGGTGGGCCTCAGTTTTGTTTCTCCTGACCGTGCGGTTTGGAGTTCGCAATGCCCAAGTGTGCAGACCAGCGGAGGGGCAGCGGCGAGGCCGGCCTGTAGCATTCTCCCTGTGGCCGCTGGTGGACGAGCTACGGCAGAGGCCCGAGCGCGGGGTGACCTGCCCCAGGCACCTGGGCCCCTCCTGTCCAGTCTCTGAAGTGACACGGCCCTGAACTTGCTGGCTCAGTTTCCTTCCTCTCCTCTCTAGCACAAGGTTATACCCCGAGAACGCTGACCGCTCAGAGCTGAGGCCAGCCTTGCGTCCCCCGCCTGCACTGAGGGGCAGAGGGCAGAGAGGGTCAGATAGGGGCCAGCGCCTGGGGTACTCATCACCAGCGCATTTGGGTATCAGGCTTGGCTGGCCTGGAAACAGGACCTGCCTTCCCTGCTGACCAAGAGTGGTACCTGAGGAACAGTCACCTACGTTCTGGAAGCTTCTGTGGGTTTCCAGAAATGCCCCTGTGGCCCTGGAACCCTTGGCCTGCCGTCACCCTGTTTTCTTCGCACTCCTGAGGCTCGGAGGCTCCACTGTGCGGGGGCAGAGGTGAAGACCCGCCCCAGATGGAACCATGGGCTGTGTGCAGTGGCGGGCCAGCCCAGCCAGCAGGCGCTAAGACCCTTCTACGGACGTCACTTGATCCTGATGCTTGCCTCAAAGTGCCGTTTCTGTGAGCTGTGCATGTTCACACCTCCATGGGTGTGGAAGAATACCCCCAGCCCTGCACCCTCCCTGATTCCTACTTCCAGAAAGTGCTTCCAAGTCTGTAGCACCCTGGAGACTTGGCTTTTGGGACGCTGGCTCTAGAACGAGCTGAGGGGGCTGCCAGAGTTGTGATAGGAAGGGGGCGTGAGCATGGGGTTCACAGGGGTGCTGCTCTGGCTCCTAGAGGCGGCTGCTTCCCCCTTGGGCTGCGTCCCCGGGTCAGGGAGGGCCGGGCCCTAGGTTCAGGGACAGACCCCCAGCCGGCAGCTCTCAGGGAGCCCAGCAGGGGCCCTGCTCCCCAGAAACCTGCTCTGCCTCTGTGCTCCTTGAGCTCTGCGGACTAAGCTGCTTTATTTGGGTTTTCTTTTACTGAATCTAACAAGTACCTGAGTCCCTGCATTTCATCTTCCTGCCTCTGCCACCACCTCTCAGGGGGACGAATTCCAAGAAGTCTGGGCGCATACCCTTGGCAGAGGACATGGTGAGCATGGTGGGCTGTGACCCTGGCCCCATGATGCACCGTCCCCCACTGGGCACCCTCATAGCGCACCTTGAGTGGGTTTTTCTGCTGCTGCAGCAGAACGTGGCGGGAAGGGGGCACTTCTCAGCTCTTGGCTGTGTCCCTGCTTCCCTGCTTCTCTGGGGTGGGGGGAGCACATCAGCCTCAGCAGAAGGGATCTGCACCCAAACCTGAAAATGCTCAAAAAGCAAGTGCCAGTCCCCCTGCAAGGAGAGTTCCACTCCCCACCCCCACCCCCCGTTGGACCGGCTCCATCCTGGGGTGGGGGCAGCTTACTCTCCCCCTCCTCTTTGAGACAGAACCCTCATGGGGCACCTGGCTGGCTCAGTCGTTAAGCATCCAACTCTTGATCTCAGGGTCATGAGTTCAGGCCCCATATTGGGCTCCACACTGAGCATGGAGCCTACGTAAAATAATAATAAAAAGTAGATAGAACCCTCAGGACTGCACATTTTGGGGGCAGTTTTTCAAATTGCATCCTTTCTAGGCCTGTGAAGTGTTCTTTGGTGGCTTCTGGAAATTCCTGGGGCGGGGGGGATCAGGCTTTGTTGCCAGTCCTCAAAGAGTTCTGTGTCAGGGCATCTCCTGCTGGACGCAGCCTCGGGGGACAGGCAAGGGGCCGGCTTCTGTCAGCACAGGCCAGGCCCTTTGGGGCACCGTGGGTCTTCAGAGCCAGGGCTCCAGGGAGCTGCAGGCTGGGGTGATTGGCATCGGTGGGATGGCTGAGTGAGCTGGGTAGTCAAGGCCCCTCCAGGGGCTTCCCGGTCAGCCAGGCCCTCTGTGGCTCTGCATGTATCCCTCCCCCCGCCCTGTGCACCTTGTCCTCCTCTGTGGGAGCTGCAGGTCCTGCCTACAGGGCCAGTGGGGACCGTACAGGTCCCCAGCAGCTCCCAGCTCGTGGGGTTGGTCAGTCCTGCCCCCACATACAGGTGATGAGGAGGAGGACACAGCGTGGGACACAGCCAAGGTTGGGAGGTGCCCACAGCTGCCTGGCAGGGGGAGGTGCTGGTTGATGGCAGGGCTCTCGGACTACCTGAGGTGGCTCCACAGGTCCATGTGGAGGGAGCATCAGAGGGCATGGGGGGCCCCTTGCTCTGACCTTGCCTTCAGCCTGAGGGCCCCAATGACCCTCCCTGCTCTTCAAGTCTGAGACCCCCAGGAGGGACCATTGGCCCAGCTTGGGGCAGGTGTTTGTGGGGATAGCCAGTGGGGGCAGGGGCTCAGGGGCTTGTGCTTCTGTCTGAGTATCAGGGCTACTCCCTGCGGGGAGACCCAGGGTGTCTGCTGCAATTGTCCTCACACTTCATGGGCAAGAAGGTGCAGAAACTCAGGGAGCCACCAGAGCCAGGTCTGCCAGGTGCCCCTTGCCCCACTCCCACTGAGACCCTGAGCAGGGGAGGGTGAGCACCCACAGGCGGGAAGGGGCAGCCCCGTGCCATTGTGAGGTCAGGACCTCACAGCCCATAATTTCTCACGTTCAGAAGAAAACTTAGTGCCTAGAAGCATAGACAGCGTCCCTGACATGGGCATAGTAGCCCTGGAAAGCAGAGGTCCTCCCCAGGACCGGGAGAGTGAGATGAAGTCCAGGTTGGAGGGGCTGAGAGCTGCCCCCTCCTCCCCAGGATTGGGTCTGTGCTGTGAGCACAGAGGGGCAGCTTGGTGGCTCTGCCCTGCCTTGGGCCAGGCACCTCCTCCTGCTTGTGGGAGCCTGCCTCGGTGGGCCTACCCAGCACCCTGGCCCCATCTCCTCAGGGCTTTGGACATTATCACAGGCAGGGAGCTGTGCTCTGACCTGGAGGCAGCGGCCAAAGCTCAGCTAGCTGAGTGGGATGTGGGGCCACCTTGGCTGCTCCTTGCAGAAGCAGGGGGCCGGTCTGGGCGGGGCCTGGCTGCTGATGGGCCCACTGTGGTGGTCTTCCCACTGGGGAAAGGGTGGTCTCAGGAAACTGCTGCTCAGCCCCAGGGCAAGTCTCCTCTCTGCAGAACAACTGTCCACACTCTCCCACTGAGAGAGGGGCAAGGGCTGTGGGGTGGGGGGGTGAGGCTGCCGCCCGCAACAGCTGGGGGGAGGGTGCAGCTGGTGTCAGGGTGTGTCAGGGAGGGAACCTTTTGGAGGAGGGTGTGAGTCACCATGAGTGAGCCTGTAGGCAGCCCCAAGAGCAGAGTCCTGGCCTTCCCAGGCAAGGGCTGCCCTGGTTCTGGAAGTTTCTCCTCCGGCGAGGCTGAATGGGCCTCCCTGGAGCGCAAGCAAGAGCTGGCTTGCCTCTCACCTCACCCTGAGCCTGGAGCCAGCTTTGTGGGGTCTATTCTCTGGGCTTCCTCAGAAGGAAGGAGGGGCTTAACTGGCTGGGGCCGGTTTAGTAGGGGTCTGGGCTCCACGTGGGGCAGAAGCTCCTCCTCCTTGCTCCTCCCACACCCTCCCCTCTCGGTCCTCCCCAGCCCCAGCCTTCCCAGCAGGTGTTTAGGAAGGTATTAGTTTAATCAGTCGTACAAAACCGCCCCCTCCCTTGCTGGGGTCCTGCCCCCTGAGGCATGGCCAGGTCCTCGCAGAGGACTCTGGGGGTGTGGGTGAGGGGCGGCTCAGCAGCAGAGGCGAAGGGCCTTGCGGAAGACCGTGCGGAACTCGGCGTTGAAGACGGTGTAGATGAGGGGGTTGAGGGCGCTGTTGACGTAGCCCAGCCAGGTGACCGCGCTGACCAGCTGCGGAGGCACGGCGCAGGCGGGACACAGCGCCCGGGTGATGTGCACCACAAAGAAGGGGGTCCAGCACACCAGGAAGGCCCCTGGGGGCGGGGGGGAGGGGAGGGCGCGGTGAACCACGGTCCCTGCGGCACCGCCCCCCGCCGGCGTCCTGGGCACCGTCTCGGGCCGTGGGCGCTGACACCTTCCACTCCGCCCACCGACCCCGGGGCAGGTACCCACCGACCACCACAGGCAGGACTCTCATGGCCTTGCGCTCCCGGCCGGTGATCTTGGCGCGCCTCCTTTTGCTTCCCTGCAGCGGGGGCTCCGCCGGGATGGCGGCGGGAGGCGGGATGGCATCGGGGGGCGCGACGGCCTCGGGGGGCGGAATGGGCTCGGGGGTCTCGACGGCCTCGGGGGGCGGCGGGCCGGGGCCGCTGGGCCGGCGAGGCGCCCGGCCGTGCAGCTTGGCGCGACGGGCGGCCTCCCAGCGCCGCAGGCCCCGGAACGTGGCCCAGTAGAGCAGCAGCATGAGCGGGCAGGGCAGGAAGAAGGAGCACACGGACGAGTAGACCACGTAGTCGCGGTCCTCCAGGCGGCACACGGCGGGGTCGCGGCCGCGCGCGTCGTTGAGGCCGCACAACACTGGGGCCGCCACCGCGGCCGACAGCAGCCACGTGGCGCCGATGAACAGCGGCTGGCGCCCGCCGCCGCTCTGACGGTTGTAACTCAACGGCACGGCCACGGCCACGAACCTGCGGGGGGCGCGGTGAGGGCGACGCGGGCAGGGGAGGGGCGCGGGGCAGGCGGGGCGGGGGCGCGAGGCGGGGCGGCGGCCGGCTCACCTGTCCACGCTGATAGCGCACAGGTTGAAGATGGAGGCGGTGCACAGCATGACGTCCATGGCCATGAGCGCGTCGCAGAGGCCGGGGCTGAACAGCCACACGCCGCCCTGGACCTGCGCGCGGGAAGGGGCGCGGGGGCGGGGGCGCAACAACAGACGCAGGGCCCGCTGCCGGTCTCCCCCGCACCAGGAGCCCTCACAGCCGCCTGGGCTGTGCTCTTTCTGACCCCCACCTTTCTGGGGCGAGCGGGGATGTGCCAGAGGCCAGCACTCCTGGGCAGCCTTCCCTCTGAGCTGGGCGAGATTCCCACCCAGAAAGGAGGAACCCTTTCTGTTAAAGCCGAGAAAGGCCTGGGGAAGCCCTGGAGATGGGGTCTAGACGGTTGAGGACTCTGATCTTGATGCTGTGGGGCTCGGGGCAGGGGGGCGCTCCCCCCGCAGGCCAGCCCCCTGGAGCATGAAGCCCACTGGCCCCGTTTCCTCCCTGGCTAAGAGTCAGCCTGTCTGGTTAAACTCTGTCACTGCTCTGGGACTCCACAAGTCACCTCACTTTTGTCCCCTCATCTGTAAAATGAGGGCGATGATAGTATCCACATAAGTGCTCTGAGGATAAATGAGTTAAAAGATGTAAAGGCCTCAGCACCCTGACCAGTGCCCTCACCAAGGGCAAAGGAGCAGACAGCCGCCCCCCTTCTAAATCCCCTCCCGCTGATTTGGGACGATTAGGAGCTTAAGAGCTGTCACTGTGATGTCTGTCTGTGGCTCTGGGGGAGGGGCAGGTCATGTGTGTCCTTGTCCTGCCCAGTCTCTCCACGTCCACCTCAGAAAAACTGAGTCTCCCCTCCCCTCCCCCACTGCCCGGGTCACCGAGTTCCCAGCGCAGGCCTAAGCAGCTTTTCTCTGCCCAAACCGCAAAGCAGACAAGGGCTGGCACCAAGGGGGACCCACCCAAGGGCCAGACCTGGTCTGGGGATGGAGGCTTCTGGGCCCTGGTTCTTGGCGGGGGCTCTGGACCCCACGCCAACCCCTGCTTTCGGTTCCAGCATCAGGGCAGGGCCTCCCCTTCCTCCAACCCTGCTCACTTGCCATCAGCTCCTCGCAGCTGAATGCCCCTCCTGCTGTGGGCAGAGTATGTGTGTGAGTGAGGGTCTCCTTCCCTGGGGTGCTCTGGTGTGTGCATGTTCCTGGTCATGCCTGGCTGTGGTTTGTGCAGTGATGTGTGTGTGTCTCTGTGCCCCAGGGAGAGCGGGGGGAGGGGGGGTAAACCTGAATCTGCCTGTCCATCTGCCTCCCCTGAGGAATGGAACCTCAGCTGAGGAATAGTGGGTGGCTGGACTGCCAACCTCGCCTGTTTCTGAGGTTGGCTGGCTTGAAGGGCAAAGGCATCTCTTGGGTAGGAGATGCCAAAACAGGGACGGGAGAAGAGAGGCACAGAGGGAGGGCGGACAGCCAGCCAGCCAAACAGGTAAACTGACAGCAAGATGGGGGGCGGGGATCAGAGGGGACCGAGGCTCCAGTTGTCCTGGGACCAGGCCCAGCGTCCCTGCAGCCGCCCCGGCTCGAGGTTCCTGAGAAGCCCAGGGCCGGGTGGCTCTGGGTCCTCACGGTGGATGGGGACAGGGGACGAAGGAGCAGGTGAGCAGTGCGCGTGCGGTCGTGAACGCGGGCTCACCTCGGAGTAGACGAAGAGAGGCAGCACGAGCAGGGCGAGTAGTAGGTCGGCGGCTGCCAGGCTCACGATGAAGTAGTTGGTGGGCGTCTGCAGGGCTCGCTCGGCCGCCACGCTGACGCACACGAGCGCATTCCCCGCGAGCACCGCGCCGATGAGCAGCACGCCCCCCGCCAGCGCCGCCGCCGCCGCGGGAGTTCCCGCGCCGCCGCCGGTTCCCGGCCCGC
Source organism: Leptonychotes weddellii (assembly GCF_054177405.1). NCBI lineage: Eukaryota > Metazoa > Chordata > Mammalia > Carnivora > Phocidae > Leptonychotes > Leptonychotes weddellii. The sequence goes on along the minus strand of NC_138379.1, from coordinate 346,176 downwards.
GCCCCTCCAGCAGCCCGTCCGCGTCCGCCGCGCTGCGGTTCCCCATGGTGCACCTGCCCCCATGTGCCCGGGCGGGCGCTCAGCACCGCGGACAGTGCCCGGGTCGCGAACCCGGGAGCCCCGCCCCCCAGGCACGCCCCGAGCCTGGCCGGAGTCCCGCCCTGATCCGCCCGGCTGGGTGGGCCCCGGGCGCTCTAAGGCGCACCCTGTCTTTGCCCGTCTTGGACTTCTGCGCTCCGGGAGACGGGCCGGTGGACAAATGCAACGACCCTTAAGAGAAGAGTTAAGCGAGGTGATTGGCACGGGCGGGCCCAGCATCGCCCCGCGCCGCGCAGGCTTGGAGGTACGCGCGGGTCTGCGCTCTGGGAAACCGACCGGGATAGGAGGTCGGCGGGACCCTCCCTCGAGGTGTGCGGGCACGCCAGCGCCCTCCCGCCGGGCCCCAGAGACCCCCGGGTCGGGCCTGCGCCGGAGGGGTGTCTGCTTCTCAGGGACGCCCCAGGAGACGCCTCCAGGCGGAGGCGGGGCCGCTTCTCACTCCACCCTGTTCCCAGGGCACCCTGACAGCACCCTTCTCAGGCCGGTCCCGCCAGACAGCGAGAGACCCGAACTCCTTGCCCGCCTCCCCCATGGGCCCCCTGATGGGGCTTCCCTCTGTTCACCCGACACAACCTCTCATGCCCCAGGGCGTCCCCCACCCCGCAATGATTGCAGGCCCCAGTTTGCGGCCCTGCACCCCATCCCCTGAAGCAGCCTCTCCTCCATGACGGGGACCCTGCCCAGTTACTCTCCAACAATGGCCACTGCCTGGTGCTGACTTCATAGCCTGAAACGAGATAACAGGAGGAAGGAGCATGACAAGCGCTCACGGAACTTTGCAATCGTCATGGTTCTGCCTGCTCTTTAGACTCACATTACCTGAGTCACCGCCTTCTTCACCCTCTCAGCCTGCACCTGCCAAACCCACAAACTCACTGGATCTTGGGGCCATCTCAGGTCCATTACCCCCACCTGCCAACACATGACTGTGGGAGCACGGGGTGGGGGGGCCCTCTGGGGGTAGGGTCCCAGGTCTGTAGGTAGGACTGTTGTAGACCAGATGCACGGGACACAGAGTTAGCCAGAGACCGCTGTGCATGATGGAGTCAGCCCAGGCTGTGCTCCCGCTGATACAGAAGTTCACAGAAAGAACATACACGGAAAGTGCATTACAGTAAGAACGTATTATGGACTTACTAAGTCAGAGGGACACAGAGCCTGGAGCCCGTCCCTAAAGGGCCCGTGAAGTGGGCCCTCCACCTGCATCACTCTGTGGGACTGCCTAATGCGCCTCCACCCTCCTCAGTTTCCGTTTCTGGCTGCCTCCACCCTGGGAGGCTGGGAGACTCCGGATGGGCCTGGAGCACAGAGCTGTTGCCAGGAACTCTGAGACAGCAGGGGACACAGTGGCCCGCTTGGTGAGCTGAGCATGTGCGTATTAAAGAGAAAACAAGGGGCACCTGGGTGGCTCAGTCAGGTGAGCGCACCAGACTCTTGATTTCCGACTCAGGCTCCTGAGATCAGCCCCATGTCGGACTCTGCGCTCATCACGGATTCTGCTTGAGACTCCCTCTCCCTCCCCCTTCGCCCCTCCCCTTGGATGTTTGCTCTCGCGCTCTCTCTCTCTCTCTCAAATGAATAAATAAAACCTTAAAGAGAAAACAAGGACTCTGAAAAAAAAAAAAAAGCCATAATGAGAGTCATAAGGGGTGAAATCACATGGATCTAATATAGGAAAGGTGGGGCGCCTGGGTGGCCAGTCATTAAGCGTCTGCCTTCGGCTCAGGTCATGTTCCCGGGGTCCTGGGATCGAGGCCCACATTGGGCTCCCTGCTCGGCGGGAAGCCTGCTTCTCCCTCTCCCACTCCCCCTGCTAGTGTTCCCTCTCTCGCTGTGTCTCTCTCTGTCAAATAAATAAATAAAATCTTAAAAAATTAATATAAGTAAGGTGTGTGCAGGGTATGTGTGTAGACAGGTATCTAGGTCTGAGTTGCATTTAACACCTCCATCCCTTTCACACAGATCCATATTGTTGGCAGGTGGGGGTAATGGACCTGAGATGGCCCCAAGATCCAGTGAGTTTGTGGGTTTGGCAGGTGCAGGCTGAGAGGGTGAAGAAGGCGGTGACTCAGGTAATGTGAGTCTAAAGAGCAGGCAGAGGCGCCTGGGTGGCTCAGTTGGTTAAGCGACTGCCTTCGGCTCAGGTCATGATCCTGGAGTCCCGGGATCGAGTCCCACATCGGGCTCCCTGCTCAGCAGGGAGTCTGCTTCTCCCTCTGACCCTCCTCCCTCTCCTGCTCTCTGTCTCTCATTCTCTCTCTCTCAAAAAAAAAAAAAAAGAAAGAAAATCTTTAAAGAGCAGGCAGAACCATGACGATTGCAAAGTTCCGTGAGCGCTTGTCATGCTCCTTCCTCCTGTTATCTCGTTTCAGGCTATGAAGTCAGCACCAGGCAGTGGCCATTGTTGGAGAGTAACTGGGCAGGGTCCCCGTCATGGAAGAGAGGCTGCTTCAGGGGATGGGGTGCAGGGCCGCAGACTGGGGCCTGCAATCATTGCGGGGTGGGGGACGCCCTGGGGCATGAGAGGTTGTGTCAGGTGAACGGAGGGAAGCCCCATCAGGGGGCCAACGGGGGAGGGACAGGCAGGCTTTCTTCCCTTCTGAAGCCTTGAACAAGAGAACTCACAATACTAGTGACTGGACCAGGAGGACTTCACTTTCTCACAGGACAGAAGTCCAAGGCAGGGGAGGCTCTGCGACCTTGGGTTGGATGCCAAGTAGTGAATCTAGCCTAGCCTCTGATCCACTTGGAGTTTCCTCCTGGTCCCCAGATGTCAGCCACCATTAAGAATGAAAAGGCAGTCTGGACTGGGAAAGGACATATGTAATATAGATCTCTGATAAAGGATGTGGATCCAGAATATACAAAGAGCTGCATCAAATCAGTAAGAAAATACAGTCCAATTTTCAACAAGGGCAAAGGATTAAAGAGGCACATTACAAAAGAGAGAACTCTAATGGTCAATAAACATGAGAAAGTGCTCAATATCATTAGTCATCAGGGAAATGACAACAAAAATCACAATGACATGCCATCACATACTAAAATGGAAAAAAAAGGGCGCCTGGGTGGCTCAGTTGGTTAGGCGACTGCCTTCGGCTCAGGTCATGGTCCTGGAGTCCCGGGATCGAGTCCCGCATCGGGCTCCCCGCTCAGCGGGGAGTCTGCTTCTCCCTCTGGCCTTCCTCCCTCTCATGCTCTCTGTCTCTCATTCTCTCTCTCTCAAATAAATAAATAAAATCTTTAAAAAAAATAAATAAATAAAATGGAAAAAAAAGTGGGGTGCCTGGGTGGCTCAGTCGGTTAAGAGTCTGCCTTCAGCTCAGGTCATGATCCTGGGGTCCTGGGATCCAGCCCCACATTGAGCTCTCTGCTCAGCGGGGAGTTTGCTTTTCCCTCTTTCTCTCCCTCTGTGATCTCTCTCGCTCTCACTCTCTCTCAAATAAATTAAAAATAAATAAATAAATGGGGAAAAAAAAAAGAAGAGTCAGATACATGATGTGAAAATATTTTCTCCCAGATCGTAGCTTGTCACTTCATTCTCATATCGGAGTTATTTTTTTTACGTGTAAGGTATGAGTTGAGGCTCTTTCTTTTTTTCCTTGCCTATGGCTGTCCAGTCAGCTGAGCATCATTTCTTGAAAAGACTATCTTTTCTCCATTGGATTGCTTTTGAACTTCTGTCAAAAAAATCCCTTGATTGTATTTGTGTGGGGCTATTTTTTTACTCTCTCTTCTATCCCATTATCTACAGGTCTATACATCTGTCCTTTCAGCAAGGACACACAGCCTTGACTACTCTAGCTTTATAGTAATTTGGGAAATCAGGCTCTAGCAGTCCTTGAACTTTATTCCTTCACAAAATTGTTTTGGCTATTTTAGTTCTTTTGTCTGTATGTATGGATTTTTTAGAAGACTTTATTTATTTATTTGAGATAGAGCACAAGCAGGGGGAGAGGGAGAAGCAGGCTCCCCGCTGAGCAGGAAGCCCACCGCGGGGCTCAATCCCAGGACCCTGAGATCATGACCCGAGCCGAAGGCAGACGCTTCACCAACTGAGCCACCCAGGCGCCCGTGTATATATATGAATTTTAAAATCAGCTTGTCTCGGGGTGCCTGGGTGGCTCAGTTGGTTAAGCGACTGCCTTTGGCTCAGGTCATGATCCTGGAGTCCCGGGATCGAGTCCCACATCGGGCTCCCTGCTCAGCAGGGGGTCTGCTTCTCCCTCTGCCCTCTTCCCTCTCGTGCTGTCTCTCATTCTCTCTCTCTCAAATAAATAAATAAAATCTTTAAAAAAAATAAATAAAAAATAAAATAAAATAAAATAAAATCAGCTTGTCTCTATCTACAAATATAGTCCTGCTGGGAATTTGATTGGGATTGTGTTGAATCTATGCAACTAATTTAGGGCAAACTGACATCTCAACGATGTTGAGTCTTCCAGTCTATGAACACAGTGTATCTCTCCTTTTGATTTCTTTCATCAGTATTTTGTTTTCAGCATACAGATCCTGTGCATATTTTGTAAGATTCATAACTAAATATGTCATGGCTTCTGATATGATTGGTAAATGGTTCTTTTTAGAAATATCATTTCCAATTGTTCATTGCTAACATGTAGAAATAGTTTTGTGTCCTTTGTTGTTGCTAAAACCTATTAATGCAAGGATTTTTTTTCATCAGAATTTCTAAATAGACAATTATCTTTTTCATGAGTAGAGACCATTTTATTTCTCCCTTTCTTATCTGGACGCCCTTCCTTCCTTCCTTTCTTCCCCCTTATTTTACTAACGGGAACTTGAACATAATGTTGTTCAGAAATGATGAAAGCAAACATCTTTGCCTTGTTCTCAGTCTAATGGGGAAAGCTTTCATCTTTCACCATTAAGTGTCCTGGCAGCTGTGGGGGTTGGTTCCTCTTTAAGTTAAGGAAATTCTATTCTTAGTTTTCTGAGAGGCCTCAACACAAACAGATGTCGAAATCTCTCGAATACTTTTACTGCATCTACTGAGATGGTCAAATGGCTTCTCTTCTTTAGGCTGCTGATGTGGTGAAGCACGGGGATGGGTTTTGGAATGCTGAGCCAGGCTTTCCCTCCTGGCATGAAGCCCATTTGGTCATGGCATTACCCACCTTTCCATATAGTGCTGGATTCAATTCGGTAATGTCGGTCAAGGAGTTTTGTGGCCGTGGTTCTCTTTTCTTCCGTTGTTTCTATCTGGTTTGGGGTTGGGGCAGCAGAGTAGTGCTGGTTTCCTAAATTGAGCTGGGAAGTGCTCCCTTCAGTTCTCTTTTCTGTACCAGATTGTGTAGAATTGATGTTAACTCTTCTTCCTTCAGTTGGAATAAGTTGCCAGCGAAGACATCTGGGCCCGGAGTTTTCTTTGTTGGATGAGTTCTAACTATGAAGATCAGTTTCTTTAATGCGCATGGGGCTGTTCAGGCTGTCTGTCTCTTCTTGAGGGCGTGTGGTAGTGTGTCTTCCAAGGAGTTGATATGTTTCATGATAGTTTTCAAATGTAAGGGCCTAGGGC
>NC_138379.1:329827-340041 GCF_054177405.1 Leptonychotes weddellii | reverse complement strand
AGCCTGCTTCTCCCTCTCCCACTTCCCCTGCTTGTGTTCCCTCTTTCGCTGTGTCTCTCTCTGTCAAATAAATAAATAAATAAATAAAAATCTTAAAAAAAAATGTAAGGGCCTAGAGTTGTTTATATGTTCCTTTATTAACCTTTTTATATCTCTGAGGTTTCTGTTGCCAATGCCTCTTTCATCCCTTCTTCTTTTTTTTTTTTTTAAAGATTTTATTTATTTATTTGACAGAGAGAGACACAGCGAGAGAGGGAACACAAGCAGGGGGGAGTGGAGGAGGGAGAAGCAGGCTTCCCGCTGAGCAGGGAGCCCGATGCGGGGCTCGATCCCAGGACCCTGGGATCATGACCTGAGCCGAAGGCAGACGCTTAACGACTGAGCCACCCAGGCGCCCCTTTCATCCCTTATTCTTAAAGTGTGTGTTTTTTCTTGGTCAGTCTTGCTAGAGGTTTATTAATTTTACTGATCTTTTCAAAGAACCAACTTTTGGTTTCATTGATTTTTTTCTATAGTTTGTTTTGTTTTCAATTTCATTAATTTCTGCTTTTATCTCTATTCTTTCTTTCATCCTGTTTCCTTTCTGCTTAATTTGTTCTTTTTCTAGTTTGTGCGGCCATTGTTTTCCTAACATAAGCATTTAATGCTATAAATGTCCTTCTGAGGTGCATCCCACACATTTCTGCGTGTTCGATCAATCACGTTCAGTTAAAAATGTTTTCTTCTTTCCCTGAGACTTCTGTGACCCATGGTTACTTGGAACTATGTTGTTTCGTTTCCAAATTTTCTTTTGGATTTTCTTTACTTTTTTTTTTTTTTAAGATTTTTATTTATTCATTCAAGACACAGAGATACAGAGAGAGAGCATGAGCAGGGGAAGAGGCAGAGGGAGAAGGAGAAGCAGACTCCCCGCTGAGCCAGGAGCTGGACGTGGGCCCAGGACCCTGGGATCATGGCCTGAGCCAAAGGCAGACGCTTAACCATCTGAGCCACCCAGGCGCCCTGGAGATTTTCTTATTACCTTTCTGTTATTTACTTCTAGTCTGTTTCATTATAGTGAGGAAAAAATGCTGCGTCGGACCTCAATTCTTTTAAACTTGTTAAGGTTTATTTTATGACCTGGAATATAATCAATCTATCTTGACAAATGTTCCGTGTGTACTTGGAAAGCATGTGTGTTCTGCTGCTATTAGGTGGAGAGGTGTGTAAATGTCAGTCAGATCAGAATGCAGCTCGGCAGACCTTCTTTTTTTTTTTTTTTTAAAGATTTTATTTATTTATTTATTTATTTGAGAGAGAGAAACAGCATGAGAGGGGATAGGGTCAGAGGGAGAAGCAGGCTCCCCGCCGAGCTGGGAGCCCGATGCGGGACTCGATCCCAGGACTCCGGGATCATGACCTGAGCCGAAGGCAGTCGCTTAACCAACTGAGCCACCAAGGCGCCCTCGGCAGACCTTCTATGTCCTTGCTAACTTTCTATCTGTTCTATTAATTACTGAGAGAGGAGTGCTGAATCCTCCACGTATAATTGTGGGTTTCTCTATTTCTCTGCTCAGTTCTAGCCGGATGTACTTTGAAGATTTCTTGTGAGGTACATACACATTTAGAAGAGTGGCCACGAGGGGCTCAGAGTCAGGGCTCACAATAAAATGAGGGAATTTGGGGTGATCGAACTGGTGGTGCTTACAAAGTTGAATATATTATTTATTTTTAAAAGTTTATTTTTTAAGACTTCATTCATTTATTTGTCAGAGAGAGAGAGCACAAGCAGGGGGAGCAGCAGGGGCAGAGGGAGAAGCAGACTCCCCGCTGATCAGGGAGTCCGACAGGACCCCGGGATCATGACCTGAGCTGAAGGCAGACACTTAACCAACTGAACCACCCAGGCATCCCAAAAGTTTATTCTTTTAGTAAGCTCTACACCTAATGTGGGGCTCAAACCCATGACCCTGAGATCAAGAATCACACGCTCCTTTGACTGAGCTAGCCAGGCACCCTGAATACTATTTTTTAAAATTCATAGAACCATACATCAAAAAGAGTAGCCATAAATAGTAAATTAAGCTTCACAAAATGTCTGTGATCCCAGGTCTGCAGACCAAGGCTTCAGTGATGCTCAATAAAGGGTGCAGAGCTGTGACATCTGGGGGGCTCAGTCGGTTAAGCGTCTGACTTCGGCTCAGGTCATGATCCCAGGGTCCTGGGATCGAGCCCCATGTTGGGCTTCCTGCTCAGTAGGGCATCTGCTTCTCTCTCTCCCTCTGCTGCTCCCCCTGCTCCCTCTTGCTCTCTCTCTCTCTCCCTCAAATAAATAAATAATAAATAAAAATCTTAAAAAAGATGCAAAGCTGGGCAGCTCAGCCTGACAGAAGGATGTCCTAATTCTGTCCACAGCCTCTGGCTGGTGAAAGCTGGGATGTGCAGCCTTGAAGGCCACTCCATCCTCCTGGGACTGATGAGTATGTCTATGACCCTCTAGAATCAGACAGAAGCTGGAGCTGTCACCCTAGTGGTGACACTTGCGTTGATGCTGGAGCCAGTTTTGTAAGCATTTACTGCAGAATTTTATGGGATGCTTGAAACATTCGAGGTAATGCTTATTTGGCTTGCAAGAATTGTTTGATAGTTTAAGAATCTCTCCTTACTCAATAGACAAGTAGACAGAATATCAGCAAAGCTATAGAAGAATCTGAATAACCATCAACCAAGTAGATATATTTGACATTTATGGAACAGTCCATCCAACGACAGAGAAGTACCTATTCTCTTCAAATAGATATGGAGTGTTCACCAAGATAGACCATATTCTGCATCAAAAAAGAAAGCTTAACAAATTTTTTAAAAGAATGGAAATCTTACAAAGTATGTTCTTTGACCATAAAGGAATAAAATTAGAAACCAACAGAAAGATAACAGGAAAATCTCCAAAAGTTTTGGAACTAACACAATTCTAAGTAATCTATGGGTCGAATGAGAAATTAGAAAATATTTTGAACTAAAAGAAAATAAAAATACATCATATCAAAATTTATGAGATGGAGCTAAAGCTATGCTCAGAGGAAAATTCATAGCATTAACTACTTAATTTAAAAAGAAGGATGGCCTCGAATTAATGTAAAATACCAATTAACAATCCAAAGAAGAAATACCACATGATCATATTGACTGATGGAGGAAAACATTTGACAAAATTCAACATGCACTCATGATAAAAGTGCTTAACAATCTAGAACTAGAAGGAACTCCCTCAACCCAACAAAAGGCGTCTTCAAACCCTGCAGTCAGCATGACACTTCATGATGCAAGATTGAGTGCCTTCTACCTAAACTCAGGAAAAAGGATGTCCATTCTCACCACTCTTATTCAACACTGTGCTACCATTCTAGCCAGGGCAATCAAGCAATAAAAAAATACACAAATAAAATACATCCAGATTGGAAAGGGAGAAGTAAAACTGCCCCTATTCACAGACAACATGACTGTCTAAGTAAAACCCCAAGGAATCTACAAAAGCTCCTAGAACTAATAAGTCAGCTTAGCCAGGTAGCAGGATATAAAGTTGACACATAAAGATCAATTGTATTTCTATACACCAGCACCAAGTAACTGGAAGCCAAAATTAAAAAGTAAAAACACAACACCATTTACAACAGCTATAATAATAAATGAAATACGTAGAACTCTGACAAAACAGGTACAGGATTGGGGCTCCTGGGTGGCTCAGTGGTTAAGGGTCTGCCTTTGGCTCAGGTCATGATCTTAGTGTCCTGGGATGGAGCCAAGCATGGGGCTCCCTGCTCAGCGAGGAGTCTGCTTCTCCCTTTCCCTCTGCCCCTCCCCCTGCTTGTGCTTTCTCTCTCTCTCAAATAAATAAATAAAATCTTTTTTTAAAAGTTAAAAAAATTTCCACTCATAGAATGGAAGAAAATACCAGCAAATTACATTTTCAGCAAATGACTTGTACACAACATATATAAAGAACTCTCAGAGCTCAACAATGACATCACAAGAAAGAAAACTCCAGATAAATATCCCTTATAAATATATATACAAAACTCTTCAACAAAATATGAGCAAACTTAATCCAGCAGCATTTTTCAAAGGATTATGCACTATGACTAAGTGCAGATTTATTCCAGGAATGCAAGGGTAATTCAACAGACAAAACTCAATCAATATAATACATCACATTACTAGAACAGAGGGGAAAAACCCATTTAATCATCTCAACAGATGCAGAAAAAGCATTTGATGAAATCCAATACCTTTCTATGATAAAAAGTCTCAATAAACTGTGAATTGAAAGAAACTTAAAAAAAAAAAGATAGAAACTTCCTCAACATGATAAAGGACATCTATCAAAAACCCACAGCAAACATTACACTCAATAGTGAGAGACTGAAGGCTTTTCTCCTAAGATCAAGAAAAAGACAAGGATACCCACTTCTGCTGCTTCTCTTCATCGTGTGCTGGAAGTTCTAGCTAGAACAACTAGGCAAGAAAAAGAAATAAAACGTATTCAAAATTGGAAAGGAAAAAGTAAACTATTTCTATTTGCAGATGACATGATCTAATGCATAGAAAATCCAACAAAACAAAACCCTATTACAGCTAATAAATAAATTCAGCAAAGTTGCAGGATATGAGATCATCATATAAAAATCAGTTATATTTCTATACACTAGTAATGAACAATTCAAAGATGAAATTAAGAAAATAATTTATTTGTAATAGCATCAAAAAGAACAAAATACTTAGAGGGCAACCCTCTAGGGTCCCCTCCCTCTTCCAGAACCTTGTACTATCACTCAATACATTTTACTATCATTCAATAAACTTTTTTGCTGCCCACCAAAAAAAAAAAAAAAGGAATAAAATACTTAGAAATAAATTTCAGCAGGGCATCTGGGTGGCACAGTTGGTTGAGAGTCCGACTCTGGCTTTCAAGTCAGGTCATGATCTCAGGGTTGTGAGATTGAGCCCCTTGTTGGGCTCCACACTCAGCTCTGAGTCTGCTTGGGATTCTTTCTCCCTCTCCCTCTGCCCTCCCACTTGTGCTCTCTCTCTCTCAAATAAATAAATCTTAAAAAAAAAAAAAAGAAAGAAAGAAAAATTTAACCAAGAAGGTAAAAGATGTGTACACTGAAAGCTATAAAACATTGCTGGCGGGGGGGCGCCTGGGTGGCTCAGTTGGTTAAGCGACTGCCTTCGGCTCAGGTCATGATCCTGGAGTCCCGGGATCGAGTCCCGCATCGGGCTCCCTGCTCAGCGGGGAGTCTGCTTCTCCCTCTGACCCTCCCCCCTCTCGTGCTCTCTCTTTCTCATTCTCTCTCTCAAATAAATAAATAAATAAATAAATAAAACAACATTGCTGGGGGAGGGCGCCTGGGTGGCTCAGTTGTCAAGCGTCTGCCTTCGGCTTAGGTCATGATCCTGGGGTCCTGGGATCGAGCCCCATGTCGGGCTCCCTGCTCCGCAGGAGGCCTGCTTCTCCCTCTCCCACTCCCCCTGCTTGTGTTCCCTCTCTCACTGTGTCTCTGTCAAATAAATAAATAAAATCTTAAAAAAAAAATTGCTGGGGGAGATTAAAGAAGACAATATTCATGGCTTGGAAGACTTCATATTGTTAAGATGGCCTTTCTCACCAAACTGATCTATAGATTTGATACGCTCCCTATCAAAACCCCATTGGCTTCTTCTTCTTTTTTAAAGAAATGGAAAAGCCACTAGGCGCCTGGGTGGCTCAATCGTTAAGCGTCTGCCTTCGGCTCGGGTCGTGATCCCGGGATCCTGGGATCGAGCCCCGCATCGGGCTCCCTGCTCGGCCGGGAGCCTGCTTCTCCCTCTCCCACTCCCCCTGCTTGTGTTCCCTCTCTCGCTGTGTCTCTCTCTCTCTGTCAAATAAATAAATAAAATCTTAAAAAAAAAAAAAGAAATGGAAAAGTGAATCCTAAATTCATATGGAAGTGTATGTAAGGAGCCACAATTAACTAAAATGATCTTGAAAAAGAAAAACAAAGTTGTAGGACTCACAGCTCCTGATTTCAAAACTTACTACAAAGCTACAGGAATCAAAACAGTATGGTACTGGCATAAGGTTAGACATAATAGATCAATGGAATAGAGTTTAAAATTCAGATATCAACCCGTACATTTAAAATCAATAGATTTTTTAAAAGATTTTTATTTATTTATTTGACACAGAGAGAAAGAATGTGAGTGCACAAGCAGGGGGAGGGGCAGAGGGAGAAGCAGACTCCCCGCTGAGCAGGGAGCCCGATGCGGGGCTCAATTCCAGGACCCTGAGATCATGACCTGAGCCGAAGGCAGACGCTTAACGACTGAGCCACCCAGGCGCCCCAAAATCAATTGATTTTCAACAAGGGTGTCAAGAGTATTCAACGAGAGAAGAGTTTCTTCCACACAGTGTTGGGACAACTCAGTATCCACATGCAAAACAATGAAGTCGAATCTTACCTCACACTACATACAAAAAATAACTCAAAATGGATCAAAAACCTAAATATAGGAGCAAATCTTCATGACCTTGAATTTGGCAATGTTTCTTAAACATAACACCAAAAGCACAAACAAAACAAGTGATAATTGGATTTCATAAAATTAAAATCTTTTGTGCATCAAAGGACACTACCAAGGGAGTGAAAAGAAAACTCACAGAATGGGAGAAGATATTTACAAATCACATATCTGATAAGCGTCTATTATTCAGGTGGCCTGGGTGGCTCAGTCCCTTAAGCATAGAGGGGCCCCAGCGCCTCAGAGGCGGGCTCAGGAGGGGAGAGGCGCGAGGGTGGAGGCCAGGACGATGTGGAGGCCACCCCAAGCCTCAGACTCCTTGGTGGAGGCGGGCTGCAGGCAGAGCTGGATCTCAGCCTCCGGGTGCCCTTCATTTGAACCTCCCGAGGCTTGGAGAGGCCTGAGCCTGCATGTGGGCTTGGGATGGACAGGAGGTGGAGATGCAGACCGACCGGAGGGAAAAAGGCGGGCAGCCGCGTTACTCCTGCTTAATCAATATGGGATTAAGTCAGAAACCAGTACTAATGAAATCCTTAAACAGAAATTATTAATCTAGTAAATGAAGTTATAAAATAGTAGTTCTTGTGTTAAACTTTACATTCAGTTTATTTTATTTTTTTAATATTTTATTTGACAGAGAGACACAGCGAGAGAGGGGACACAAGCAGGGGGAGTGGGAGAGGGAGAAGCAGGCTTCCCGCCGAGCAGGGAGCCCGATGGGAGACTCGATCCCAGGATCCTGGGATCATGACCCGAGCCGAAGGCAGACGCTTAATGACTGAGCCACCCAGGCGCCCCTTTGCATTCATTTTAAAAAGATTTTATTTTTTTTAAGTTTACTTTATTCGTTTAAGTAATCTTTACACCCAATGTGGGGTTCGAACTCACGACCCCAAGATCAAGAATCGAATGCCCTACCGGCTGAGCCAGCCAGGTGCCCCAAACTTTACATTCATTTAAAAATAATTAGTAGACTTTTCTTAAAGAGCAGTTTTAGGTTTACAGAAAAACTGAGCGGCAAATACAGACAAGAGGCATACAGACCCAGCCTCCCTTATTCCCACCGCTCGCCCAGCGTCTCCGAGGCTCCGGGTCGCCTCCCCCTCGCCCGGCCTCCGCCCTCGCGCATCTCCCCTCCCGAGCCCGCCTCTGCGCCTAGAGCGGAAAGGGCCCTGCGGATGGTTTCGCCCAGCCCGGCCCCCGCAGCGCCTCCGAAGAGCCTGCGGGCAAGGCTCGGAGGCTTTGCACATGCTGTTCCGGCCGCAAGCTCGCCCGGAGGTCCCTCCGCCCCCGGGGGCCCCCCCCATCCCCGCCGGCCCACGCGTCGGTGCCCCGGGCGCAGCCCTCCCCTCCCTCCCAGCCAGCCAAGGGGCGCCGACGCGGCGGTGGGGGCGGGCGGCCAGCCGGGGCGACAGCTGGGTGGGCGGCTCTGACCTTCCGGTTCGATCGATGCCCCGCTCCCGGGCGCTATAAAGGGGCCGCGCGGGGCTCAGGCGGCGGCAGCGGCGCTCAGCTCCCCCGGCGCGCCCACCATGGCCATCCCGCCCCTGCTGCTGCTCCTGCTGCCGCTGCTGCTCCGGGGGTCGGCCGCGCCCCCCGCGCCCCCCAGGTGAGCCCGCGGCCCCCCGGGACCCACGCCCGCTCCTCGGACGCCCCCCCGCCCCGCCCCCTGGCCCATCGCTGCGCGCGCCCCGCCCCGCGCCCCGCCCCGCGCCCCGCGCCCCGCGCCCCGCGCCTGGCCCTGAAACGGCCCGCGGCCCCGCCGTCCCCCCCGCCCCCCGCAGGGCCCCGCGGCACTCGGATGGGACGTTCACCAGCGAGCTCAGCCGCCTGCGGGACAGCGCGCGGCTGCAGCGGCTGCTCCAGGGCCTGGTGGGGAAGCGCAGGTGAGGGGCTGCGGGCGCTAGCCCTGGGAGCGGGGGAACGGCGGCGGGTGGGCGCCCCCCACCGCCAGGACTAATTCTGACTTGGGGCGGGGGGCAGCGAGCAGGACACAGAGAACAGCACGAGCCGGACCACGCCGGCGGAGGGCCGCCTCTGCCTGCACTGGCCGGGCACGTCCACCCTGCAGGCCTGGTGAGCACCACCGCCGTCCACGCCCACCAGCTCCGGTCCCCGCGGGGCGCCCTGGGTCTGTGGCAGGAACCGGTCGCGGCAGCGGGCCAGGGTGTGGGAAGGTGACACAGCGCTGGTGACCAGAGGAGGCCGTTTCCCCAGGTGGGCAGCCGTCTCCAGCCCCTAACCTGGCTGTCTCCACAGGATGCCCCTGAGGGAGCCCCTGGATCAGGCCTGGTCTCCCCAGCTGCCTCCTGGATCCCCGTCTGGGGCCACGTTTTCAGAGCCAGCCGTCCCTGCAGCGGAGGTGACACAGAAGACGTCCTGAGGAAGAAGGGACCTCCCCACCACCCCAAGGGGAGCGGAGTGGAGCCTGGGCAGGGGAGGGGGTGGGGAGGAGGAGGAGGGGTTGCACTTGTCACCAATAAAGGAGGAATTCAGACACTGGCCGTGTGAGCTCACTCTGCGCCATTTCCCAGGGCAGGGCTGTCAGAATGCAGCGGGGGCCTGACCGCAGCTTCTAGCACAATGGCCACACCCAGCTGCCCTTTAAACCTGCGAAGCCAGTGGGGCGCCTCACCTCCCTTCTCTCTCCTGTCCTGCTGACTGGGCTCCCCAGAGACCCATCTGCATCCCTGTCATCCGCTCAGCAAACACTCAGGAGCTCTGGGTGGGCGGGTGGGGGGCACAGGACGTCTGCCCTAGAGGCCATGTGTCAGCTTGTGGAGCAGGTGGGGAGGGAGCTGGGGGGCAAGGAGGCTCGGGCAGGAAGTGGTGATGGGCTCGCTGTCACCTGTCACCCGGGGGCCCAGGCGTCCTCTCCAAGCGAGTCGGGGCTCCTCTCCAGGCTCTGTGGTCTCACATGGCTTGACCCATCTGAGCCTGCACAGTGGGGACCGCGATGGCACCCCAGGAGGAGCTGGGGCCTCTGGAAACCATGGAGGCACCACCCGCACAGGGGGCGAGGCCAGGAGCCTGGGGGGTGTGCAGCCACCAGGCAAAGGCCTAGAGAGCAGAAGGGCCACAGCCCCCACCATCACAGCAGCCTCTCCCTCCTGTCCCCATCCAGCTGTGGGGGGGGCTTGGGGGTAGGGCAGCTGGGGGCCTGGGCCAAGGAGCCTTGCCAGAAACCCCTTTGTCAAACATCAGAACCCATGGGGACCCGGGCTCCCCCCAGGAACTCCCAGCACCCATCCCCATCTCTGTGGCCCTGCCCACCCCACCCCCTCGGAGGAAACGGGCTTGTTTCCAGGATAGGCAGGGGTGACCCTAGGACACAAACAGCCTTTTCCTTCCAGACCTAGACGGTTGGTGTGGGGAGAGGAGGTGCCCTGGAGGGCACACCTGGAGGGCACACCTGGGGCCTGAACCTTGCTCCAAGATGATTCTGGCAGAAGGGGCCAGCAGAGGGGCAGCCGGGGTTGGGAGGGAGGGGTGGGTACAGCCAACACAGAAGCCAGGCCTGAGCCCCTGCCCCAGTCCCTACCCCCCCAGCCCCTAACCCCCTGCCCCAGCTTCTGCCCACCCAGCCACGCCCCCCAGCCGCCTCCCCAGGCCCACTCAGGTGTCCTGAGCACCTTCTGCGTCATGCCTCCATGTCTGAGAGCTGAGCCCCGTTGGCC
>NC_138379.1:303647-329727 GCF_054177405.1 Leptonychotes weddellii | reverse complement strand
CCTGGCCAGGCGGCCAGCGGGAACCCCCTTGGTGGAGGCCGGTGGCTTGTAAAGGATCATAATGTGGGGCGGTGCCTGGCAGGGGCGAAGGTCGCCCAGGCTGAGACGCCACCACCAGCTGCTCAGAGGGTCCGGCCGGCTGACGGCCGCCGAGATGGGCGCTTGGGCCCTGCTGCTGCCACTGCTCATGGCCACGGCTCAGGCCCAGGGTACCTGTGGGGCAGGGGCAGGTGGACTGGGCGGCCGGCAGGCAGGCAGGCAGGCGCCGGGAGGGCACTGACCTTTCCTCTCCAACTTTCCAGTCTGCTCTGTGAACAACAACTTCTTCGAAGTCCAGGAGAACACGAATCAGAGCGGGCCCCTGGCTGACATCTACGTCCCCAAGGGCCAGCAGGTGACCCTCGGCCCATCGTCCACCCCCTACGCGTTCTGGATCCAGGGGACTCAGCTGTTTCTCAATGTGACTCCTGACTATGAGGTGCAGACGGCAGACCTGGGCGGGGCACCCCAATGGGGGCCGCTGGGTGGCTCACCCTCCATAGGACCTGTGCGTCCACCACACCCCTCCCTGGACAAGGGCATTCCAGGGGTCTGAGGCTTCTGTGCCCACCCCCCCCCAGGCAACGACTGACCCCTCTTGGGCCCCAAGGCGGGTAGGGCCATTGGGGGATGGAGCTGCCTGGGCCCCCGATGCCCTCTGGACTTAGCACGGATGCTGGGGACCCTCTCTGCCTGTCTCCTCACTTGTGACGTGGGGCCAGTGTGCTGTGGTCAGCTGGGCAGGTGATCCCCGACACCTCTCTGCCCCCTCAGGAGAACACGATGCTGCAGGCGCACCTGGAGTGCAGAAGTGGAGACACCGTGGTGAGTACCCCCGAATCCCCCAGCCCCCTTGTGGCCTCCCTCAACCTGTGACATCAACACACTCCAGGCTCGGACCTCTGCACTCTGCTCAGCCTGGTCCAGGGCCACTCCCTGTGGTATGTTGGCGTCCACACTTCCTCCAGCCCAGCCTCTGCCCGAGATGCAGACCCCCAGCAGAGACTCCCCAACACGGAAGGCACCTCACCCTGCCAGTTCCCTCCCACCATTTTCTCCCCCACATCTCTCTGTCGACAAGCAAGTCTGTGGGCTCTGCCTCAAGCTGGACTCCAAACCAACCAGAGCCTTGGCCACCAGCATCTCCTTTCTGGAAACTTCCAACTGGCAGCTGGTCTGCTTGCTCCTCTCTTGGCCTTGGCCAGTCCGCTCTCAGTGTGGCAGAACGCTCTGATGAAGCAAATGGACGCCTTCGGCTGCTTTCTCACTCAGAGTCGAGGCCAAATGGATTGTGCGGTGGGTGCATGGCCTTGAGCCCTCTCCCCAGATGTGCACCTGCCCCCCTCTCTCACGGTCTCGCGTCTTCACTCCAAGATCACCTTCTCAGAGAAGCACTGACCGCTCTGTTCTAAGCTGCAAGCCCGGCCCCCACGCTCCTGCCATCTTGGCAGGAGCCAGTGACCATGGTCTCCTGTGCTCGGAGCCCCTGGGTGCCCCCACCCGAACACTGCAGCACACCACCCACAGATATCTCGGGATGAGTCTCTAAAAGATAAGAACACTTCTTAAACATAAACATAATATTGTTGCCACCTGGAAAAAGGAACTCCTCAGCATCACAGGACACCTGATGTCCGCCCTTTCCCACAGTAACAGAGACCCCAGCAAAGCCCACCTATTGAGACTGGCCGCTACTTCTCTAAAGCGCCCTCCTTCTTTCCTCCCTCCCTCCCTCCCCCCTCCCTCTCTTCCTCCCTTCCTCCCTTCTTCTTTCCTTCCTTCTTTTCTTTCTAGTTTGGTTGTTTAAGTCATCTCTACCCCCAACATGGAGCTTGAACTCACAACCCGAAATCAAGAGTCACTTTCTCCTCCCACTGAGCCAGCCGGGCTCCCCTCTTAAGCCTCTTTCAATCTATGGGTTCTCCTTTCTTCCTTTTCTTTGAGAATTATTTTTGAAGCAATTCAAGTGTTTTACCTCTGTTCTCATTTGGGACTTTGCCAGCGCCCCCACCCCACCCAGCCCCTGTGCTCTTTTCCTCCAGGGCACTGGCCACCATGTGTGCTGCAGAATTGCTGTCTGTGGTCTGTGTGTAGTCCCTGCAGAGCAGGGGCCCTGGGCAGACGGCTTGTCGTGTGCACTGTACCCCGGCCATCAGAGCACACTGCTGCTGACTCCACCCTGTCCCCACAGGTGACCCAGCTGAGAGTGCTGGTGTTCGTGCTGGACATCAATGACAACGCGCCCGAGTTCCCCTTTAAAATCAAGGTGAAGAAAATACCTGAGGTGAGTGAGAGGAGCCTGGGGTGAGGGGTCAGCGGCTTGGCCTCAAGGATCCGTCCGTGGGGGTCAAGGGTGTAGCCAAACCACTCCCCCTGCATCCCCCAGGACACTAAAGTGAATACCACTGTCATCCCTGAGACGGAACTGGAGGCCCGGGATCTCGACAAGGATGACATCTTGTTCTATACCCTCCAGGAGGTGACCCCGGTCAGTGTCATCCCCCCCACCCCTACACCAACTCCAACCCCCCCCTTCGAGGATCCCCCCTCTCTGTGTCTTCCCAGGGTCCCAGGCTGAGTCCCGTCCTCTGCCTCCCCAGGGCGCCAGTAACTTCTTCTCCTTGGTGGGTACCAACCTCCCTGCCCTGCGGCTGGACCAGCCACTGGACTTCTACTCATGGCAGAACATTACCTTCCGGCTGCTGGTGCGGGTGAGCAGGCCCGGATGCTCAGGTCCCCCACCCGAGCTGCCCCCGGCCCTGGACCCCCAGGCCTGATCCAGCCAGGCTCCGCTGTTGCAGGACACACAGGAGGAGAATGCAGAGCCCAGCCACACGGCCACAGCCACCTTGGAACTGAAGGTGCAGCCTGCTGACCTTCGCCCCCCCTGGTTCCTGCCCTGTGGCTATTCAGACCCTTACATCTGCATCAACGCTGAGTACCACGGGGCTGTCCCCCTGGGGCACAAACTGGTACTGGGGGCAGGAAGGGGCAGGATGGGCATCGGGGTGGGGCCTGGGGGCCACGGGGCCAAATTTGGTTGCGATTTTCATACGAACGTTCCTCTGAAAGCCAATCCCACCCAACCACGCGGTGGTGAGTGGTGAGCAAACCCTGTGAACGTAGGTGCGGCGGTCCTGGGGCAGAGCCAGGCAGCGCCTTGGGAACCCAGTGAAGTGGGCTGGGAGGGTGGTGGTGTGGAGGGGCCACGGCGCTGCTCCAGGGGGCAGCTGCGTCTCTGACCAGCTGACGTCCCTGCTCCGGCCCGAGAGGCCCAGGGAGGCACCGGAGGACAGCGGGGCCTGGACACGGGCTCCAGGGCCTCCCACCCTACGGAGAGGCCCGAGTCTGACTCCCCATGACCTCTCCCTGTCCCGTGTGTGCTAGCTCTTGAAACTCCTGTCATTCAGATCAATCAGATGTCTTTGAGCAAATTAACTCAGTAGCAAAGGATCGTGAGGCGTGTGGTGGGCAATCGTGCAAAAGACGAGTTTCCCCTTGAGGGAGCCGGAGGGTGAGCTGGGGCTGTCACAGCAGCCCCACGACGTCTCCTCCTGTCCTTGTCCCTGCAGCCAGCCCCCCTCGTCCTACATCCTGGGCCCATCCACGCCGTGGACGGGGATCAGGGCATCAACCAGCGCATCCTCTACAGCATTATGCAGGGTGAGTGCGGGCCAGACACCTGCTTCTCTCCCCATCCTGTGCCCCATCCCCACCTTGGGCTGAGGACATCCCAGGGGACTTGCCATATGGGCAGAGCCAGCTGGGACCTTAGCCCTCAGGCCACTGGAGGGGGCAAGAGGCCAAGCCTTCCCACCAACCTCGCAGGACAAGATGGCACATTTGCCATCGATGCTGACTCGGGCAACCTTACCATGACCAGAAGCGTCCCCAGCCCAAAGACCTTCACTCTGCTGGTCAAGGTGGGTGCCCTGAGCCTCCATGGCACTCCTGAGCCTCAGGCTGCAGGACTTGTCCTTCAAGGACCCGCTGGTCACTGAGGCATCCCTTACCCCCAGGGTGAACAGGCAGACCGTGCCCGCTACTCGGTGACCTGGGTCAGGATCGAGGCCCGAAATGCCACTGGGAGCCTACCCTACTTCCCCAAGAGCCGGTACCAGGGCCGGGTGGCGCGCGGCTCTGGAGCAGGCATGGAGGTCAAAGACGCAACCGCCCCCTCCCTGCCTCTGAGGATCTGGGCCCAGGACCCTGACTTTCCGGTAGGTACCAGCCCCACTGCAGGTGGGTTGGGGGGGTCACGGGGGCAGCCTGGACCCAGGACTCACTGGGCAGTGTCCAGGACCTCAACTCTGCCATCACATATCGCATCACCAATAACACCAACTTCCGGATGGATGGCGAGACTGTGCTGACTGCTGCCCTGCTGGCCGATGAGGGGGTCTTCTATGCAGAGGTAAGGGCAGGGGGGCATCTCCAAGGGGCAGGGGTCAAGGCGGGGCCTGCAAGGGACAAGCCCCCTTTCTGCTCCAGGTCGAGGCCAATAACACAGTGACCGCAGGCACAGCAACCACTGTGGTGGAAATACAGGTGCTGGAGTGGGAGGAGCCCCCGCCCACAGGTGAGTCAGTGGGACCCACCCCAGGCGACGGCTCAGCCCAGGTGGTGGCTTCCCTGGGGCAGGCATGCTGGGGGCAGAGGCAAGCCCGAATCCTGTCCCTGGCCCCCCAGGTCCCTCCGGTCCCCCAGAGACCCCCACATCCCCAGAGGCTGGAGGAACAACCAGGCCCTCAAGCAGCACCACTTTGGAAGCCCCCAGACCCCCAGGGCCCTCTCAGGGACCCTCTACGACCAGCTCTGGGGGGGGCACTGGCCCACATCTCCCCTCAAGCACAACTCTGAGGCCACTTGCCTCATCTACGCCCGGGGGGCCCCCCAGTGTGGGAACCAGCACCTTCCTCCCATCAGCCTCACCCAGCGGGGGCTCAACACAGACGCTAAAGCCAGGAACCTCTCAGCCGATGCCCCCTGGGCCCAGCAGGACCCCACAGACCTCAGGTAGCACCTCCCATTTGCCCCAGAGTCACCCTTATATTCCCTGACTCATACTCCGAGTGGTCCTGGGATTCACAGTAGGGCAGGGCCCACCCCAGGGTGGCCCAGCCTGACCACACTGACCATGAAATCCCAGGGGGGTTCTGCTCTGGTCTGGACAGAGACAGGTTCTGGGGGCCCCGAAAAGGTAACCTGGGGAAGGTGTATGGAGGATGGGGCAGAAGCCAGATTTGGGGTCCAGGGGGCCCTACAATTCCAGGCTGTTCTCGCCACGGGCCCCAGCATTGCCTTCACGGCCCTTCCTATGGTGCTGGACCCCCGCCTTCCACTGGGAGCTGGTGGGCACTGACCCCCACCTCCCCTCCCTTCCTTCAGCAGCCTCCCCAAGGGCCCCTGGGAACACACAGCTCCTCAGCTGGGGGGTGAGTGGTGCCATTCCCCAGAACCGCAGCTCTGGGAGGATGCCAGGCCTGGCTTGTTGCCAGGGCATTCAGAGCCTAGAGCAGGTCAGCAGGGGAAGAGCCTGGGTGCTAATGGCAAGTGGGTGGTGTGTCGCTGGCAGGGCCACCCCAGACTGGAGGAGGCAGCACTCCGGGGAACGGCGAGCCGGGGATCAGCCACGTTGAGCACCAGCGCTTCTCTGTCGTGGACATGGCGGCCCTGGGCGGGGTGCTGGGCGCGCTGCTTCTTCTGGCTCTGATTGCCCTCCTTATCCTCATCCACAAGCACTACGGCCAACTGCTCAAGTGTTGCTCCGGAAAAGCTCCGGTGAGGCCCTAGGGGTTGGGGTGCCAGGACCGGAGAGGGACAGATGGAGAGGGAGAGGCGGGGGGGGAGGGGACAGAGGTGAGGAAAGATGGGGTGTAGACATCACAGTCCACAAAATGGGGAGGAGGCCGGAAGAGGCGGAGAGAAAGGAAGGACTAGCCTGGATCCTTGTCTCTGGGGAAGGCACCAGGGGTGGGGGTCCCAGCCCAGGCTTGGGGTCCTGGTTGATGCCCTGGCTGTCCCTGTCCCCTCCCCAGGATCGCCAGCCCCTCCGCTTTGACAACCAGGCCTTTGTTGCCCCCCAAGAGGACAACCGGGCGCCAGCTCCCCGCTCCTCACCTGGCCCCACCCGGGCTGCGGCCCCGGAGCCCCCGGAGCCCCCGGAGCCCCCGGAGCCCCCGGAGCCTGCGCCCCCAGAGCCCCCCAGCGCCGCGGCCGCGCGCCCTGCCTCAGAGTCCCCCGAGGTGGCCCGCGATGGAGGCGGCCCAGCGGCTGTGAGGTCCATCCTGACCAAAGAACGGCGGCCCGAGGGTGGCTACAAGGCCGTGTGGTTCGGGGAGGACATTGGGGCTGAGGCCGACGTGGTGGTCCTCAACACGCCCGCCTCAGACGCGGCCCGCGCCGCCGACTCTGGCAGCGAGGTCAGCAGCGACGACGACGCGCCGGACGCCGGCTCCACCTACGTCTAGTTCGGCTCCCCGCCTCCCCCGCGGGCCGGCCCTGAGGTCGGCCGGGGCCGCTCGCCCCCACGCCACGGCGCACAATAAAGCGACAATTTCCAAGCTCGGCTGCGCGCGAGTCCCCCCGGAGCTGCCGGCCGTGGGAGGGGACGGCGTGGCCCGCCCGCGCCACACACCCCCTCCCCCCCTCCGGCCCCGGGTCCTCCGCGGCCGCGCCGGGTGTGCGCTGGGACCTCCCCCTGCCCCTGCCTGGAGCGCAGCGCCGCTTCCCGTAAACCACCTGCTGCGCCCGCGGTCCGCGGGGCTTCCCAGGCCAGCGCCAGCTGGCGGCCCAAGTTCCTCTCCTGGCCTAACCACGGTCGCAGGAGGGGGGCACCCTGCACTGCGGATCCCCCACCTCCCCATCCGACAGGAAGATTCTTGGCCTGGGGGTAACTGAGGAGCCACCTCAGGAACACTCATTTTGGAAAGCAAGTTCCAGGTGCCAGCCAGTGCGCCTGTGAGGTCCCGTGGGGGCAGGAAACGCCCGGTGCTCGGTGCGAAGAGGCACCCGGCCCTGGCGCCTGGACTGTGACCTGTGGCTCTGTGCAGGGGCTCCCCGGGTGAGGGGAGCTGGGAGCAGTGGCTGCAGGCCATGGGCCAGGGTGGCAGGTGGGCCCGGCTGTGAGGGGAACCAGAGCCCCCTCTGCTGGCTTCGTCGGGACAGGACCGCAGGCAGGACTTCCCCACCACACTGTCCCTTCGGGGTCCTCGGTGTTTTTCCTAATGAAAAGGCACCACGAATTCCCTTCCAAATGTCTTATTCTCAAGGGTATATGAGTATTCTTGTCTGAACAATTCTCAAGATTCCAAAGGCAGCGGGGTGGGGGCACCTGGTTGGCTCAGTCGGTTACCTGGTGCACTCTGGATTTCTGCTCAGGTCATGATCTCTGGGTCCCGGCATCCAGCTGGGGTAGGGCTCTGCCCTCAGTGGGGAGTCCGCTCGGAGACCCTAACCCTCTGCCCCTCCCTTCCCCTCGCATGCCCACAAGCTCTCTAAATAAAATGAAAATCTTAAAAAAAAAAAAAAAATCCCAAGGCGGGGCCTAGGTGGCTTAGTCGGTTGAGCACTCCACTCTTGATCTCAGCTCGGGCCTTCATGGCAAAGATTCAACGGTTGGGCTCCACTCTGGGCGTGGAGCCTACTTAAAAAGAAAAAAAAAAAAGAATCCAAACGGTAGGGCTGCCACTTGCCCAACGCCCTCCTCCATGACCCACTTTCCTGGAAAAAAGAAGAGCCTGGTTTTGTGTGGGGTCTTCAGCTTACCCCGCTGCCTCCCCACCCCCGTTAGTTGCCAGAGGCCCCCTGCCCCGACCCTGCATGTGCCGGGGGTGCTCCTTGAGGGAGAGGAGTGACTGGACCCCGCAGGACCGGCCACTCCTGCCGCTCCTGCACGACCCCCACCCGCACCCAGGAACCTGCGCGGGGGGTCCTGGGGAACTCCCACACACAAGGGAACCCGCCACCAGAGCACGTGACTTCCTCGGCTGCAGCTGCAGCCCCGCCCCCGGCCCGTCCCCATAAAAGCGCTTGTTCCCAGCCTCTCGGGGAGACGAACCTTCCCGCCGCGGCGGCCCGGCACGCAGGTACTCGGACCCCTGGCCCGCGTGGAGCGCGAGGGCAGTGCAGAGCAGGGCGGTGGCGGGGAGGGTCCGGTCCCGGGAGTCGGGGCGGGATTGGGAGGTGGGGGTCGCACGCTGACCGGCCGCAGGCCGCAGGTCGCGAGCAGCGGAGCCCTCACTTCCCGGCTTAGGGCTTAGGTTTCGCTTTCCCGGCGCGCGCGGTTTCGCTTTCCCGGCGCGCCGGGCACGCCCCACCCCGCGGCCGTTCTGGTGGTGTCTCCGCAGGGCCCCCCAGCGCCCTCCCACCCGGGTCTGGGTGCTGGCTCAACACCTGTGACTTCACGTGTGTGCGCCCCCACATTTGTGGTCACATCAGCGCCACCGCTGCCCAGAACCCCACACCTCGGCAACGTCGTGGCCATGAGCCCCCAACCACATCTGTGGTTCCAACGCCTTTAACAGCTGGACCACACCATCTAACGCTTCCCACCTGTGCTAACACCTGCCTGCCGGCCGTGACCACCCCTCCCCGCGGAGGGCCCACCTGCCTCTCCACGCCAATCCTTTGCAGGGAGCGATGGCCGTGGCTCCTGACAGGTGAGCGCCCGTCCCACCCCGCGGTGCGCGGCCACACCGCCTGGCCGCCCGCACCCTGACCCGGCCGGTGGCCCCGCCCGCAGGGGACCCCCGCGCCTGCTGTTCGGAGACTGGCTTCTGGGGGAGGTCAGCAGCGGCCGCTACGAAGGCCTGCGGTGGCTGGACGCGGCCCGCACACGCTTCCGCGTGCCCTGGAAGCACTTCGCGCGGAAGGACCTGGGAGAGGCTGACTCGCGCATCTTCAAGGTGGGACCCCAACCCAACCAGGTGGGAGGGCCGGCCCAGGCCCTGGCCCGCGCCCCCAGGCTCCGCCTTCTACTCCCCTCCCCAGGCCTGGGCTGTCGCCCGCGGCAGGTGGCCGCCCAGCAGTGGCGGCGGCGGAGGTGACCAGTTGGCCCTGGAGGGCGCACTCCGCGCCAGCTGGAAAACGAACTTCCGCTGTGCGCTGCGTAGCACGCAGCGCTTTGTGATGCTGCAAGACAACTCGGGGGACCCCACTGACCCACATAAAGTGTACGGGCTCAGCTCCAAGCTGGGGTGGAGAGGTGAGGAGCCCCAGGGGAGGGCAGCCGTCTAGGGGGCAGGACGTTCAGGGCAGAGACACGGTGCTGCGAGACACTGGAGACAGCCTGTGGGGCAGATTCGTGCTTTCAGAAACTGGCCTCCAAGAGGCTGGTGCCAGGTTGTTGGGGAGGGCAGGGAAAGCTGATTTGGCCTGCTGGGATTAATGGCAGGGGACACCCAGCTCTGAGGGCCTACCCAGGGACACATACCCAAGTGTCCCACTCCAGTGTCTCATCCCACACTCCCCTGATCCCAATTCTCTCTCAGAAGGTGCGGGCATTCACCAGGGGGAGAAGACCCTTGAAGATGCCCTACCCTTGATGGTAAGATCGTTCTGCCCTCCTTGCTCCCAGGTCGGGGCTGCCACTTCTCATGGGGCTGGGGCGCTGCTTACACTGGCCCTCTCTTCCCCTGCAGGGCGGGCTCCCTAGGCTCGGGCTGAGCCCTGAGCCCTGTGCCCCAAGCCACCTTTCTGGCCCAGCTGGCAATGCTGAGGACCTCTTGCTCCAGGCTCTAAAGCAGAGCTGCCTGGAGGACCATCTGCTGGAAGCTGCATGGGGGGTGGACCCAGTACCCCCAGAGGCTCCTGGTGAGAGGCTGTGTTGGGTGGGGGTGCTCAGCCTTGCAGGGTTCCATGCTACAGGTCAGGAGCAGGTAGGATGGCAGAGTCCCTGTGGAGAGGGAGAGGGTGGGGGTGGGGGTGGGAGTGAGGAGGGAGCCAGCCACAGCTGGGCCAGTATAGCTGTTCCCAGCCGTCATTCTCCCCCTCAGACCCAGAGCTCCCAGACATGGAGCCGTCCCTGCCAGGGGCAGTCGAGACAGCCCCCTGGCACCAGGCCCAGGTGACAGGTGAGAGGAGCCAGGGGTGTGTGAAGGAGGGAGGGGCTGGGGGACCGGGTGCCAGCTGAAGCTTTCCTCCCCAGATGCAGGCTCAGCCCCGGCCCTGGAGCCCTGGCAGCCCCCCCAAGAGGTGGAGCCTTGCCCCCCAGGGGCCGGTGAGCAGGTGCTGCTCAGGCCCAGCTGCTCACAGCCCGGACCACAGGCAGAGCCCAGCCTGAGGGCCCTGGATGTGACCATCATGTACAAGGGCCGCACAGTGCTGCAGGACGTGGTGTGGCATCCAAGCTTCGTGTTCCTGTACGGGCCCCCGAGCCCGGCTGCCACGGCCACGGAGCCCCAGCACGTGGCCTTCCCGAGCCCGGCCGAGCTCCCTGACCAGAAGCAGCTGCACTACACAGAGAAGCTGTTGCAGCACGTGGCCCCTGGCCTGCAGCTGGAGTTGCGGGGGCACGGGCTGTGGGCCCGGCGCCTGGGCAAGTGCAAGGTCTACTGGGAGGTGGGCGGGCCCCTGGGCTCTGCCAGTCCCTCCACAACCCCCCGCCTGCTGCAGAGGAACCAGGACACCCCCATCTTCGACTTCAGCACCTTCTTCCGAGGTCAGTGACGCACCTGACCTGGGGGGGCCGTGCCGTCCCTGCCCCCTCCTGTCCTGCTGGGGCCCCGTTCACCAGAGTCCTATCCTGCAGAGATGATGGAGTTCCGGGCGCGCCGGCGTCGGGGCTCCCCACACTACACCATCTACCTGGGCTTTGGGCAGGACCTGTCAGCTGGGAGGCCCAAGGAGAAGAGCCTGGTCCTGGTGAAGGTGAGGCCTGGGGTCCTGGGGGCAAGGCCGCATGCAGCCCCTTTGTGGCCTGACGACACCCTCCCCTCCCCACAGCTGGAGCCACGGCTGTGCCGGGCACACCTGGAGTGCGTGCAGCGAGAAGGGGTGTCCTCCCTGGACAGCAGCAGCCTCGGCCTCTGCCTGTCCAGCTCCAACAGCCTCTACGAGGACCTTGAGCACTTCCTCATGGAGGTGGAGCAGCCGGCTTGAGGACCAGACCCCTCTCCAGCCCAATAAAAAGGACTCAAAAAAAAAAAAAAAATCAAGAATCCCACTGGTGTCCTGACCAGGGGTGGGCTCAGGGTTGGGGCTGGAGCTCAGAAGGGGCACCACAGACTTCCCGGGAGCCCACAAGACCTACAGGCCCAGGAAGGGAGGTGACCACCCCTGCCCCCACCCACTCTCCTCTGTCTTCACAATGAAGAAACAGGCCACACACTTTAGAGCCAACAAACTCTACTCAAAGCATACAAAACGCTCTGGGAACAGCAGACGTTTGCTCCTGGCAGCTGTGCTGGCAAGGGGCGGGCACCACGAACGGCTGACTCTGTGCTGTGTGCAGGGCCCCTGCCTTCCAGACCCACCAACACTGCGCTCTGGTTGGTGGGAGGCAGCAAACACGAGCGTCACTTACAGAGCGGAACAACAGAGAACTGGGGCATGGCCTTCCCTTATTACTATAGAAAATAAAATCGGGCCATCTGTGAGAAGGGACAAGGAGCTCCT
Organism: Leptonychotes weddellii; assembly: GCF_054177405.1. Taxonomy (NCBI): domain Eukaryota; kingdom Metazoa; phylum Chordata; class Mammalia; order Carnivora; family Phocidae; genus Leptonychotes; species Leptonychotes weddellii. The sequence continues at coordinate 318,072 of NC_138379.1, read as the reverse complement.
TCCACCCCCCAGGCCCCTCCTGATCACCAAAGGCTTCGCCTTTCAAGTACTGAGTCAATCGAGAAGTTTCTAAAGATAATCCATTTTTGATAAATTAGAACACAATGGAAACTGTGTATCTATAATATACATATAAAAAAGTCCAGTTTTAAACTGTGAGCAGGACAGGTGCACAGACCACATGTGATCACGGTAACCCTGAATTCAGGAATGCTGGCTGGGCGTCTTCAGAGGCTTCTGCTTCTGCCACTCCCAACAGAATCACTCAGGGGCAGGGGCCAGCAGCCCCAGCTCTGCGCCCAGCCTCAGCTCTCGGCGCCCTGCGCGGGCGCCTCCTCACCAGCCTCGGCCCTCCGGTGCCGGCGCATGTGTCTGTACTTGTCCACGTAGGCCTTGACCAGGTTGCCCACCTTCACGGGGTTGATCTCCCCGCTCTTGCTGTGGCATATCTGGGGGCGTGGGGGAGAGGCACAAATGACCCAGAAGCCTCCCCGGGGATCACAGGGACTGAGCCCGTGGGGTCCCATCACAAGGCACACAGCGGGGCACCCCCTCCCCCCCCGGCTGGGTCCGCCTCGCACAGCTGCTGAGGGTCCATCTCCCAGCCAGAGACATGTGGCCGGCATGCCACACATTTGGCCCTGACGCCCTGGGCTCTCGCTTTCCCACCTGCAAGTGTGGTGTGTTATGTACCTTCTGTTATTCGCCCGCTGAACAGGTGACAGGGACGCAGTCCTGTCCCCTCACAAACACCAATGCTTACTTAGCCTGAGCATCTCCGAGCCACGGTGACAGGAGAACAGAAGTGGCCTCTGGCAGCGTGACCACGCTGCCCCAGCCCTCGCTGCGCAGCCCTAGGCCGGTACCCCGCAGTCTGGGTCAGCAGGCGGCGGCACAGACCCACCCACCCGCACCCACCTTCTGCACGGCCTTGCGAAGGATATCCTTGTACTCCTCCTTGGTCACCTCCCTCTTCTGATAGAAGGGCTTGATGGCCAGCTTCACCTCCTCCACCGCCCGCTCCTGCATGTGCAGCTTCTTCATGTACTGAGAGCAAGAACACGTGTGACCGCCCTGCCTGGGGGCCACATGGCCCGCCCCCGCCAGAGGGGGGCCCGGACTCACCTCCTCATTCTTGGCCTTCTCTGCAGCAGGCCTGGGAGCGGCCGACCTCTCCTCGGAGTTGCCAGTGCCGGGGGCATAGCCGGCTGACTCGGGGGCTGTGGTCAGGGCCGTGGGCACTGGGGCTGGACTCTGTGCGACCCCGCAGCTCGCCACGGGAAGGCTCCCTTGCAGGATAAACTGGACTGTGGGCTGGCTGGCTGGTGCGTATGGCGGGAGACTCACGGGCAGAGCTGGGGCAGGGGGCAGGTTGGGTGTATAAACCTGGACAGAAATACGGACGGCTCAGGGCAGCGCTCCCCACCCCCACAGCAGGAAGAGCCCCGGCCAGAGAGGGAAGTCCTCAGCCCCAGCCTGTGTGGCCTCGCGCCAGCTCACGTCCCTCCAGCCCAGGCACTCACCTGAGAGGGCTCAGCGTCGGAGAAGCTGGACTCTGGAAGTGTGTATCCGGGGGGAGGGGGCTCAGAGAAGGATGCCTGCTGGAACCCCACCGAGGGGCCCATGTCTTCTGTTTCCAGGACCCCTTCCCGGGGCTTCTGGGGCCTGTGGAGCGGCGTCCCTGAGGGCCAACACAGGGGAGGTGGGTGTTCTGTGGCCACCCTGGGCCAGAAGCTGCTTCCTGGCTGGAAAATTCCAGAAAAGCATCCCAGCAGCAAGGACCACAGGCCAGGATGCAGCCACCTCCCTGCCCCACGGCCTACGCTGCCCCAGTGACCGAAGAGGTCCGCGTGCCACCCCCCCCCCACACACACACAAAACAGTGGCCTTCCTCCCACGCTGCCCCAGTCCACCCCCAGAAGTGCTTGCGGGACCCTACTCACGCAGGCCTCGCTCCTCGGCAGGGGCACCGCTCTCGGCCTCCTGGAGGTTCCAGGTGACTCTCTTCACCAGGGCTTTAGCCCGCAACAAGGGGGTCTGAGAGGGGCCTTCCTCCTTCCCCACGGGCACCCCGCCCACAGCCTGGCTTCCCAGGGTGCTGGGCACCACGGCAGCCCCAGTGGCGTCCTGCTGGAGCAGGGGCTTCTCTTCGGGGCTCTGTGCCCGGGGCGGGGGCTGTGCAGCGTCTTCACCATGGATCAGCGACACCTCCCGTCTGATGACAGCCACTGCCAGGCTGGTGTCCGGCTGCTGGCTGGCTGGGGGCACGGAAGGAGTGGGTGGGAAGTGCCGCTCCGGGGAGGAGTCTGTGCTCTCTGGGGAGGGTGGGGAACTCATGTCATCCAGCTGCATGAAGAAGGCTTCGCTCGAAAAATCCTCAAAGATGTGCCCTGCCTCGACAGAGTCACCGTAATCCAGATCCTCGGGCGGACACTCAGCCGGTACCTCTGGAACGACCTTGTGGGCTTCGGCCCCTGCTGGGCAGGCGTCTGCTCCCACTGAGGCCGGTGGCCTGGCTGGTTGCTCCCTGTCGGGCTTCTGCCCTTCCGCGGGAGCGGCTGCCAACTTCCTCTCTGGGGAGCGAGTCCTCGGCCGCTTCTCATGGGAACGAGGGCGCTGGTACTCCCGGGACCTATGCTCCGTGCTTGGCGACCTTGGTGACCTGGACCTACGCTTCCTCCTCTCGTGGGAGCCCCAGCTGGTGCGCGGCCGCTCCCGGCTCCTCTCCCGTGGGCTCCTCTCCCGCGGGTGCCGGTGCCTCCGGGCTCTCTCCAGGCTGCTGGGGGGTGAGCACTCCCTCCCCCGAGACCTGGACCCTGACCGCCTCCGCTTCCTCCTCCTGCTCTCCCTGCGTTCGTGGGAGGAGCTGCTGGGGCTGCCTGAGCGGGACCTGGACCTCCGCCGGCCATGGCCCCAGGACTCCCTCTTCCTCCTCCTGCCCTCGTCCTTCGCTTTCTTCCGCTTGGCTCGCTCGTGGCTGCTGGAGTGGTCGCTGGAAGACCTCCGGCCCCGGGACTTGGTCTGCTGCCTCTTGGGGTGGTCCTCACCCAGTGGTGGCGACACCGACGGTGAGCTCCTGTCCCCGGAGCGGGAACCTGAGCGGGAGCCTGAGCGGGTCCTCCTGTGCTCCCTGGCAGTGGCCCGCTTCCTCTTGGCTTTCTTCCTGCCACGGGAGCTGGATGTGGAGCGGGAGCAGGAAGGGGACCTCAGCTCCACGATCCTGTGGGTGGTCGTCTGCGGTGCGTCCGGGCTGGGCGGGGACTCTGGTTCGGCTACAGTCACGCAGGTCACCGTCCGCTGCTCGGAGCCAAAGAAGGTACTGCAGGGCAGCTGGTCCTTGTCTTCCCACGGCTCCGGTGGGGATGGCCTCTGTGCCCGGGAGGCTGAGCCCTGGCCCTCGGCAGCCCCCTTGCCCAGCCCCTCGCACTCCAGGTCGGAGGCCCCCTCAGCAGCCCCCTCACCCCGGAGCTCGAGCCCGCTGGAGGAAGGCCCCCGAGGGGGCTCGGGCTCCGTCCCAAAGACAGTCTCCACTGTGTAGGAGGTGACACAGCGCACAGTCTGCAACGCTGGGGCCTTCGGGCTGTTGATGGAGATGGTGCGTGTGATCTCAGAGGGCAGGAGGCCAGAGCCCAGGTGCTCGGGGCTGCTGCCGGCAGAACTGGAGTCAGAGCCTGTGGGGTCAAAGGGGTCGTAGATCTCACTCTTGAGCTGTTTGGTCTTCCTGATGGAGAACAGGGGCGAGGGGTTCTCTTTCCTTTGCACCTTATTGTCAACAGGCCGGAACGTGTTACAAAAGCCAGGGTTGGAGAGTCTGCCGGAATGTGCCGTGTTCCCGGGAATATTGATCCTGAAGCTCTCAAAGGTCGAGCTGACACCCTTCCCCTTCGAGGGTCCCAGCGAGGCGGGGGACTGGGAGCCGCCCCCTGAGTGCGGGCCAGGCTCTTGTGGGCCCCTGCTGCTGGGCTCGCCCTCTGCTCGGGCACCATGGCCAGGCTGCCCGGGGCCCTCCCTGCCCGTGAGCCGGCTGATGCAGGAACTGGGGATCTCAACACGCTGCTCGCTGGGGGGAGCCACATCCGCCTGTCTGCCGCCGCTGTCCTCCCTTCTGACCTTTGGTATCCTCGGTAGCTCAGAGATGTCGGGCCTCCTGGGAACCGGCTTCAAGGCCTGGTCCAGCAGTGCGCCAGCAGGTGGCAAGTGAGAGCAGCTAGCGGAGGTCTTCAAGGACACAGAGTTGGGGGGCAGAACGTGCCGGGTGTCGCCATCACATCGGGGATTGTCCCTTTGCTTTAAGCCAGGCCCACGCACACCTGACAGGTTCTGAGTCTGACCGGACGGAGGGGTCACCGACGAGTCCAGTCTCACAGTCGCCCCTGTCCTGAGTGCAGGGACACAGGAGGGCGCCGGCGTGCCAGGACAGCTCAGCCCCGCACTCTGCAACCCGCTTCCTGACTGAGGCGCTACGGGCCCAGGGTGCTTCCCTCCTTGGGACGAGCCACCTGTGCTCCGGCCGGTGCTCCGTGGGAAGGAAACAGGTGCTGAAAGGCAAGAGGGTGAGCGGCCATCAGTCCCCGCCACCTCCTTTATGGAGCGCAGTCCATTGTCTGGCCCAGATCACAATGGCTTTCTCCTAAAAGCTGTGCTTGTAAATGCCTATTCCCGGGACGCCTGGGGGGCTCAGTTGGTGAAGCATCTGCCTTCGGCTCAGGTCACAATCTCAGGGTCCTGGGATTGAGCCCTGTGTCAGGCTGGGGAGCCTGCTTCTCCCTCTCCCTCTTACCCCCCAGTTCATGTGCCTGCTCTCTCAAAAAAAATAAAATCTTAAAAAAAGGAAGGAAGGAAAGGAAAGAAAGGAAGGAAGGAAGGAAGAAAGAAATGCATGCATGCATGCCTCCTCCCACTTGCTCCCTGAGCTAGACCTCTGTGCACCTGGGAGCCTGGGGGCAGCGCTCGGGGCTCACCTGCCACAGTGGGGACTTTCTCTTGTGTTTCACAGTTGTGCTCTGTAGCCGTAGAAAGTGCCCCTGCCAGTTACAGATGCTTGTCACAAAGGGGGGGCCGGGAGGGGCAGAGTCTGCTCCATCCTCCACGGCTGGGCACCCCCCAACCCAAAAACCTGCCAGGGCCTGGATACATGGGGGAGGGCTCCATAGGGGCTGGTTCCATGGCTCTGTGAGCACACACACCAGCCACATTACGGCCTCTGAGGGTCTGTGGACTGGCCCAGAAACCCCATCATCACATAAACTACCAGCCTGTCAACTCTGCTCAGAAAGTCATGTAGAATTAACAGAGACGAACTGAGAAAATTGTGCCCCTTTACGTCTGTTTTCAGCAGAGAATGCATTTTAGTTCCTCAAATGTCTCATCTACCGCTCGCTCAGAAACAAGGAGAACCAGTGGGTCAGATGACCCCCTCAACTTCCCAGAGTGTCAAGGCAGAGAGGGCGTCCCCGTGGACACCGCTGGGCTTCGTTCAGCGGCCGCCTCACCTGCCCTCTTGGCACTGAGGGAGCCATCCCGGTGGATGATGATGTCCGCGCCATTCATCATCAGGAGGCTCTGGCCTGACAGGATGCTCCCCACCAGGTCTGGGACGGGGGTCTCGTCCACTTCTGGCTCAGGCGCTGTAGCAGGAACGCTCCTCCTGCAGGTACAGACCCACGGCTGCCTCCCCATGCCCAAGTCCCTCGAGCCAGGCAGGTGCCCCCCAGCCCCGGCACCCCCCGCCAGGTCCTGACTGCCATATGCAGAAGAGGCCACCTGCCGGGCCCCTGCATGCGGAGGGAATCAGATACACCCAGCAGCTCTGACAAAAGAAAAGCAGGCTGTTTGAGGTGAAATCATCTGATGCTTCCGACCCCAACTGCCACCAACAGGCAGCCTGTTTACTGGTTTCACTGAGGGGTGAAACAGAAGCAAACAATCCAGCCAGGGGGCAGCAGCTCTGTGGCAGAGGTGGCCCCAAGCACCCGTGGCTACTCGGCCCCAGCTCGCACCCAGGCAGACTGTGGCCTGCCACTCCAAGCTCGTGCCCTTGACTGCAGCACTTCCTCCTGGGGCAGGCAGAGCGCAAGGCCAATCTGTGGCCACCCCACCACCCCCGGACCACGGTCCCTGCCAGCACACACCTGGAGAGCCCCATGGCCACGGGCCTGGCCACAGGCCGGTGAGAACGCAGCGCTGACTGCGACAGAACCCTCCTCTTGGCACTCAAAGGGGAAGCAGGGTTTGCAGACTGCTCTTCACTGCTGGAGAGAGCACACAGGCCAAAGGAATGGTGACCCCACACTGGAGGCCCAGGGAGACCCCCAGCCCCTCCTCAACTGCACACGTGGCAGCCCTTGTGCCCCCAAACTGAACACGGGCCCCACGGAGTGGCTTCATGTTGGCAACTGCCCAAGCCTCTGAGTGGGCACAGGGCAGGTGGGGCAGATGTGCAAACTAGACGTTCCTCCACGTGAGCAGGTGAGGTTGTAGAGAGTTCTTTCTACACACACCACCTATGTGAATCTGAAAAGGAGTCAGGAATCCTCACCCTCATTGTGCAAATGCAAAATCCGAGGCCACTGCCCACAAAGAAAGGAGGGAGATCCCCCTGCAGTTACCTGTCAAAGGGGTCCAGCTCATAGGGGTCTCCAAAGAGCGACAGAGAGGCCACTCCGATGTCCGCACGCATCAGCCCCAGAGAGGGGTCTGCTGGCTTGTGCACAGATGGGATGCAGGCTCCGCGGGCCGGACCCCGGAGGCCCAGGGTCCGTGCGATGCGGGAGCGGGCTGTGGCTTCATTCTGAACCAAAGTCACAAAAGGAAAGGAATGACGAGCAAGCCGGGAGCTAAAGGCTCCAGAAATACCACACCGTAGGCTGAGGAAATGCTACACCGGAGCCAAAGGGCCTCCCGTGTATTAACGATAACACTCTAGAGGTTTTGCTTCAACAGAATCAATGAACACGTCCCAACGTCCCCACCTTGGCACACCTCCCACTGCAGGTGGTGTTTGATTCTGAACACAAAATCACGAGCAGCAGAGCGGGCCACCCAGGTGATGAGTGACCTGACACTGAGGAGGAGCGCGGAGGGGACTGGCAGCCCCACACGGGCAGGCATGCCGCAGGTGCCCCCGGGTGGTCATCCCTCCAGGAATTCCACCTCCAGGAATTCCACCTCAATGAACCAGCGGAGCGGCGGCTCCCGTACTCCATGTAAAACGGAGGCGTCGGTTTCCACATGAATTTACACTGGTCAGGCAACGGCAACGACCTTGAGTATAAATTCACACAAAGATGCGGCAAACACCTGAACGACGGCCACAACCGAGCTCTTTGTGTTTCATGCATTAACGTGCTTCCAATGTCCAGCCAGGAGCTGCCGTGAGGACGGTACTTCAGAGCAGGGACATGAGACACGGGCTGCACACACACGAGGGGCCCGCTCTGAAAGCCTGGTGGCGAGAGAGCTGGAGGCCGAGACCACTCTGGCTGAAAGCCCAGCTGCACGCCCCAGCCAGAATCCCTCTCTCCATTCCCCCACCCAGCTAACAATCTGCTTGCCTCCCGGACAAGCTGGTGGCCACGGCCCTGCTGCCTCCACACCCTCTGGCCTGCCCACCCCTGGGGTGCCAAGAGTCATACACAACCCCTCAGGACGCCCGGCTCTGAAGGGTCCTGGAAAATCTCTTGTCCCAGCCCCATCTTCAATGTGTCCTGTGGAAATGTTCATTTTTATCAGTGGACCTCTAAGTAAATACAGAAAAAGGAGGCTTTTCTGTGCATCCCACCACCTAGCTGCACAAGGGAACTGACCGGCGCAGTGGGAACGCTACCCTCCAAGCCTACCTTTGACGTTTTCCCTTTTCTCTTCTTCACACGACCCTGGCGTTTCTTAGACCTCGTTCCGGAGCTCCTGCTCTTCACACACGACCTGGACTGTGTTTTCCTTCTTCCCGACACTTTCTTCCGTCTTCCTACAAAAAGCACATTGAGAGTCTATGCTTTCCTGTGGGCCCTGAGGCCCCCCACCCAGCCCCTGGGCGTCCCCACCTCAAGGATGTGCCGTACACAGCCAGGACCTGGCATATAGACAGCATGTGCACTGTACTGGGGTTTTTTTAATGGAGAAATAAGCCATAATTTAAAAAACAGCGTTTCCCCATGGAGGAGCGAGAGAGGGAAAGCAAGGCAGTGCAGAGCAATTTGCAAATCTGACTTTTATAACCAATAAACATTTCACATCATTATATAACAAAATGAAATAAAAAACCAACCAACCCTGGCGATCCAGAGTAAAAGGAAACAAATGGCCCCAGGTGTGTGTCCACCTGGTCGAACCACAGAGAACTCTCCCCACAGACTGGAAGACAGAGGACCTACCGCGCATCTCTAGGAACACGTCCTAAAAATTAAACCGCACAACACCGGGGTTCGGCCGTGGTCAGTCACCTCAGAGACACTACCATGGGCTCAAGGGCGACTCTCACTCCATGACGCTCCAGTACCCCCGGGAAACCGACAGGGGCTTCAGCCTGGACGGAGCGGATTCCATGGAGATGCAGCGATCGTGGAATGCCATTAACACATCACACATGTCTAAATCCGTGAGTCCCTAATGCTGCTGACAACCCTAACTGAGCTCTTTGCAAGGATGCTACCAGCAACTCGGTGCTTCCAAGAAAGAAACAAACCAAGGCCTGAATCTTCGTTGGCCAAACCCCCGCAGGACTGGGAGGCAGCCGGCGCAGGAGGAAAGCCTCTCCTTGCCTCCCTCAGTGAGATCACGGGGCTGAGCGAGGAGCATGAGCAGGGAGACCAGCAGGCGCTGCCTGCTCCCAACACCAGGCAACTTGCAAACACAAATCCAAACAGACAAAAGTCCCAGGTGAAGGCGAGTGACTTTGCAGCTCCGAGGACGGCCTGCAGGCCGCCAGACTGGGAGGGGCGCGGACGGCGACCTGGCTCCCTCCACCGTCCAGAGCACAAGGAGACGCTCACCAGACAGCCGCCAGCGCCACATGGATCTTGTTTGGCTCCGGATTCAAATAAACTGGGTTTTAAAATTCTATCCCATCTATGACACAATTAGAACCTTCAACACTGACAGACTACTTCACGGTGTTAAGGAATTACTATTCACCCTCTCAGGTGTCACACAGACACTGTGCTTCAGCTGAAAGAAAAAAAGACTGTATCTTTCTGAAACACATTACAAAATACCTCCAAGTAAAATGATGATGACGTGAAGGATGTGCTTCAAAATAATACGGGAGGGAGCAGGTAAAGGGGAAGAAGTGAAGCTGAGGCTGGGCGACAGGATGGCTGAGTGGGGGTTCACTATTCGTTTCTCCCTATGCCGCCAAAGGTTTGAGAGAAGCCTATAAAAATAAAAAATTCACTAGCAAAGCCGAAACAAAACAAAACAAAAAACCAAAAAAGAACCCAATGCAAAAATGAACTACCATGCAAAATGAAGCAAACAAGGCATAACCAAAGACAGAAGAACTATTCTCAGCCCGAGCACAGGTAATGGGGGTGCGGCCTGCCATTAGTGGGGTACGCACTGGGGACAAAAGGAAAACCTTCCAGTCCCGCCTTGAACTACAGCGCTGGCAAGACCTGGAACGGTTATTCTGAGGCTGTTCTCTGTGGGATGGAAACGGGGTGAGCACTGACACGAGCTAGCACTGAAATGTGGGATTCCTGACACGAGAAACGAGAGACGCAGATGGGAGACAAGTAAAACCTTATAATCTTCATAAGTTGAGTCAAGAATCGGTGTGACCTTCGGATGGATTTCCCGGCTCTGTCCACTAGACAGGGACGGCCCACCCTCAGCAGAGAACATGCACAGAGCACGGGCCCACGCTGGGGAGGCACATGAATGCAGGATCCCCACTCCCACACCCCCACAGCAACAGAGCTAGACAGCACCCGGGTCTCAGCCCAACGGTGGGGAACGCAGGCACGGCAGGGACGTCGCACAGACCCCATGGTCACGGTGAGGACAAACACCGGCCAACCCCAGGGCTGGGAAGGACGCGCAGCACTCGGCTCTCATGCTGCTGATGCGGCTACAGAGAGCCACGTAACCTTAACTGCATCTTGACCCAGGGAGCCCGTGGTCTGGTCTTCTCCTTCCTCAGAGAAACCAAACACGTGCCTACGACCCACGGGTACAAGGGTACAGGGACATTCGGAACATTCGCAGCATCTCTGTCTGCAACAGCCCTAAACCCAACACAAGCCAAGTGACCCCCCGCAGGAAACCGCGTCAACAAACTGCAGTATGTCTGTGTAACATCCATATTCCTCAACAATAAACGGAAATTAATCAACCACTGACACACACAACCACCCAGACTCCTAAATCACCATGCTGAGTGACACACCAGCACACGTTCAGGATCTCGTGAATGTCTCGTTATGTGAAGTCTGAAAACAGGCAAAACTAACATCTCGTGCGAAGAGGCCAGGGCTGCCTGGTGGGGGCTGGGGGCATCAGCTGGGAAGGGCAGGGCTAGGTGGGGCAGGAGTCCTCGCTATCAAACCTGGATCAATAAAGTTGACGCTACAAGACCTCAGATCGTGACCCACTGAATAAGCCACAGTGCTTTAAACAGATGACCGGGGGGAGCTCTCCACTGGAGCCCACGCCCACTGAAGAACGGAGCTCGAGCCTGATGCTGGAAGCCATCCCCATGCTCAGCGCCGGAGGATGACGCGAGGGAGGAACCGGACACGTGTTGCCCCAAGGCTTCTCCCCGGGAGGGACCTACTGGCACCAGGCAAGGACCTGACTTACTAGGACCAAATCACCAGAACCAACGCGGCAAAGGACAAGAATGAAGCAATCATTTCAACAGCTCCCACAGAGAAAAGCCCAGAACCAGGTCTTCCTGGGGTACTGCTGCATTTAGGGGCAAAAAGGCAGTTCTGCCACGCAGTCCTGCACAGTGCTTCCTAACCAAGGTCAGGGCGGCCGCGTTGCCCAGATGTGCGTGCAGGTCTGCAGTGGGTGTTCAGAAGGACAGAGCGGACCAAACCCGCCTGGCCTGGAGGGGCTTCTGTGCGGGATGTCTGTGACCTGAAAAAGTCAGCTTGCAGAACCTGACGTGGCTCTGGGGGTGAAGCTCCGGGGTGGGGTGGGGGGGGCGAGCACGTGGCCTACTGCTTCTCAGGGACACACCCATGTGGCCACCAGCCGAGCCACCACACCTGGGCTTACCTGCTCTCCTCCTGCGCTTGGCGGGGGCTCGGGGCGCCACGGGGCGCTGGTACACAGCAGGGCTCAGGCCAGCAGCAACGGCCTCAATGGTCTCGTCCAGCAGAGAAGACATGAGGTACCGTGGGACATGCTACATGGCAAGGAGGGTGCCGTCAGCGGGGCAACCGCCCTCGGGCTTCTCACGCATCTCCCTGTGCCCTACAGAGGACTCTGGGCAGGACCCCAGTGGGGGTGGCACCACCTGGGAGCCCTGGATGAGCCCCATGCCAGCCCCCACCAAGGGAACCACAGAAGCTGGATGCCCTCGGCCTGCCAGTACCAGGCCTAGCCGGTGTCCCCTTCTTGCTTCTGACAGACAAATGGCTGAGAGCTTCCTGCAGGCACTACAGGGCCTGGGAGGGCCTCCCAAGAAGCAAGTTCAGGGTGAGAATGAAGGATGAGGGCGAGGCAGGCAGTGAGGCGTGAACGGCACAGCCAGGGCTGATGCAGTGAACTGTGCTCGTGCACAGCAGGGTCACCCAGCAAAGGGGGGGGCGGCACAGGCTGGGGACCAGGGAGAAAGGACATGGGGCACGAGGTGGACACAGGAGGAAGTGAGGAAGGACTGCAGGCATCTGTGATGGGGCCAGCCCCCACAAGGACCTCTGACCCCTGCCCGTCAGCTTGCCGCTTTCCCTGGGTGAGCTGCCAGACTGCAAAGGAGAGCCACCACTGCCCCTCCCAGGGCTGCCCGCGGCTGGTGTTGCCACAGGGTGGGCAGCACCCAGATGGGCTCAAGTGGGAGCAGCTCTGCAGCAGGACTGGCAGCCACAACGGCGCGCGCACCCACCTGGATCCTCCTGGCGGTGGAGATCCGATTCCGGTTCACAGTTGCTCGGACTCTCTCGCTCTGCCGTGTCCTGGCAATGGCGCGGGTCCTCCCTGAGTGGGGCCGGAGACGGCTGGTGGTGGGCACCACATCAGCCAAGAGCAGGGAGACCTCCTCCTCACTCACAAGCCCTGCATCTGGGAAGAAAGGAAATCCTGGACTGACGTGTGCCCACCACGCCCTCAGCCTCGCAGGGGGCATCTCCCGGGGCCTGGGCTGCCCTGAATCCATGGACCGCCATACAGCTGCGCTGACAGAAAGCCCTACAAGTTCTCCCAGAAGACAAGAAGACCCCCTGAGCGCTCCTGGCCTGGGAGGGAGGTGGTGCCTTACCAGCGGCAGGAGCAGCTCCAGGCGCCGCACATTCTGGACAGAACCACTCATCCACCGGCACCTCCCCGAGAGGAGGATCCAGACATTCCATGTGGTATCTGCAGGAGCAAGAGGGAGGCAGACAAGGGCTCCAGCAACCGAGTGAGCCACCGACTGTCGTCTGAACATGTCCCAAGACTGCAGCGCACCCTGCTCTAGACAACTGTGTCCCCCCAGTCCCTATGTTGAAGCCCTAATACCCAAAGTGACTGCATTTGGAGATGGGGTCTCTGGGGCGGGGGGGAGTGAGGTTAACCGACATCATGAGGGTGGGGCCCTGACCCATGGACAGGGGTCCTTAGGAGAGGGAGGGACCCAGGGCTCCCTCTCCCCAGCAGAAAAAAGGCCACGAGCACACAGGAAGGCACTGCTGACAGCCTCAGCCTTGAACATCTCACCAGACCTGACCCTGCACACATGGCGCACGCCGGCCTGCTCAAGAGGTCCACGTGCATCAGACGGGAGACACTAGGCTCCTCATGTTCCTGCAGTCCTCCCCCCGGGCATGCTGGGTAGCTCTGTCCTCCAAAGGGGGCCCAACGGTCCCTGAACCCTCCACGGGAGGCATACTGTGTGGAGGGACTGACTGAGGTGGCCACGTGACTCCATCCTATGGGGGACACGCGGCTGACTGTGGCATGTGTCTTGCATCTGCCGGCACCTGGAGGCTCATCTCTGGTTGATTACGAGACCTCAGATTGTCCTTCCCCACCCCACTGTCACTTGGCAGCCCCAAGAGTTTCAAATGTTGGCACCTCACACTTCACAATCCAGTCTGAGGAGCTAATAGAGAAAGGTTTTGTTTGCTGAGAGTAGACTAAATGTGGTCTAAACATGGCCTTCCAGTTGCTTCGACGCAGTCTTCAAGGAAAGCAGTTTGGGAAGAGTCACCTCGCTGCTGGCATGGGCTGCCCGAGCCAGCCTTCACCAAGCTTCATGCCAAGACCCCAGATAGCCCCGAGCCAGACAAAAACCCATGTGGACACCCTGCTAAATCCCTGAAGACCTGAGCCCAGATTCAGTGCAGCTTAACGACCACGTACTGCTCACAGCGCTGAAATTTGAGCATCTGGTGAGCCAGGACAGGTGGAAACCCTCGCCCCATGAACCCCTCACTGGAATGCAGCCCAGCAAGCCCAGGCCAGCATCAAGTCCTGGGGAGTACCCCAACACCCCAAGTAGATCCCAGCCTCAAAAGATCCTTCCCTGCATGGTCTCAGGAATAGAAGCAGTGATTTTGTAGCTTCTCACAAAGGATTTCAAGGATCCAACACGGTTCACTTGATGTTGTCCTCAGGCCAAGTTCCAGGGCCTCGAACAGAGGCCGCTGGTGTGCGTGACAGGTGTGGGGCCCGGCCAGCCTGGTCCAGCGCAGTCACTCCACGGGGAAGACTGGTTGTGGACTCACACGGAGGGAGGGTCACACAGTGGCCGCCAGGATGGGGGCACAGCTCCTGAGCTGAGGACAACGCTCTGCCCGGCAGCCACAGCCACGCAGAACTGACCTCCTGCCCGCATGGAAGCTGCAGCGACAGGACGCAGTGACGTTCTCCATGGCTTCCCCAGTGACTCAATACTACCTTCACATTAAATAGCAAGTTTCAGGAAATCAGATAATCTGTACCTTACTTCCTGTAACAGTCAAAGGATCTGTTACACACATTCGTGTATCTACAGCCTTGTGATTCCATTTCCAAAAGAGTAATGGAGTAATTTCAGACTTGATCGTTAAGATGAAAGACAGTGATAGGAAGATTCAGCAGATGCCAGATATTAACAGTGTAAGGGTGCATGGTGGTTTAAAACCACTAGATTGGGCGCCTGGGTGGCTCAGTTGGTTAAGCGACTGCCTTCGGCTCAGGTCATGATCCTGGAGTCCCGGGATCGAGTCCCGCATCGGGCTCCCTGCTCTGCGGGGAGTCTGCTTCTCCCTCTGTCCCTCCCCCCTCTCATGTGCTCTCTCTC
>NC_138379.1:291093-303547 GCF_054177405.1 Leptonychotes weddellii | reverse complement strand
CCCACCTCCAATGGCTTCTCCTGCAGCATCCAGCTGTTCCAGGCCCAGAGTGGCCATAACACGGAGGAAGGACTGGTTTTGTATGTGAGTGCTGAGCCGCCCACTCGGCCCCAGGGCCCCACGAGACCGTATTTCTTCAGCTTCCTGCTTGCACTCAGTCAAGTCAGTAAACTATGCACAGGGATGGCAAGAGCAGGACTGGCCTCAAGGGTTTGCAGGACACCCAAGGCACCCCTCTCCTGTCCTCCAGACTCATAGCAACCAACAAGCAGGGGGCAGTCAGACATGGAAACTCCCGGGGCCCCCAGCTGGAGCAGCCTGTTAGTGGAGCATTCAGACGGCACGCAGGCAGGCAGCCACTCGCGAGAAGGGAAACTACACTGTGTGTGAGTCGAGAGGGTGGCGCCAGAGAGGGAGGGCCCTGGGAGGTGCCCTAGGAAGATAAATGCACAGAATGTGGCATTTGTCCGGGGAGCAAGCATGTGACCAACCAAGTTCCACGCAGGAGGCCCTGGGCAGGGGTCAAAGCCTGGGCCAGTCTGCAACAGGAACAAACTCGAATGCTTCCAGGGCCAGCTCTGGGCCACCAGGGCTCGAGACTTCTTGCCTCCTGCTGTCAGCCCAACCCTCAAAAAGGCTACTTGTTGCCCAAGAGAAAGTTCCAGACCTGCCAGCCTCATGGGATTCTCTCATTACCACCCGTGCCCTGAGAGGCTGCCACAACCCTCTCACCACAAGCTTACAGCAGAAAAATTCTGTGAGACATCCAGCGGCAGCCCCCTCGGGGGTCTGAGAAGAGGAGCCAGGACGGAAGGAGGCCGGGGAAAGGCTCCCAGGAGCCAGGACTTGCTGGACACAGGGATCACCTCACCTCCTAGAAGGCGGGGTCCCGCACATGTCCTTTATCTGGGCCCCTGGACCTGCTGGCTGGCCCCACAGCCCCCACTTCTCGTGTTTCCCTTGGCTTTTCTCCGTCTCAATGCATTATGTGCATCTCTGTAAGTGGCCTCAGAATATTTGGGGGGGAACAGGTAGAGAGTATAAAAGGCGGGGAATAAAAGAGCACGGGAGGGGGCGCCTGGGTGGCTCAGTTGGTTAAGCGACTGCCTTCGGCTCAGGTCATGATCCTGGAGTCCCGGGATCGAGCCCCGCGAAGGGCTCCCTGCTCGGCGGGGAGCCTGCTTCTCCCTCTGACCCTCCCCCCTCTCATGTGCTCTCTCTCTCTCATTCTCTCTCTCAAATAAATAAAAAAAATCTTTAAAAAAAAAAAAAAAAAGAGCACGGGAGGCCTGCTGGCTACCAACCAGCGGCCTGGGGTTCAGGTGTTCTGAACACAGGGTGCTTGGCCTCAGTGACCACAGCAGCGAACAGCTGTGGGTGGGAAGCACAGAACAGCAACCCTGTGGACTTCCCTCTAACAGGTTCATTTAAAACCCCAGTCTCAGAGGCTGGGCTCAGCAGTTCCGAGGGACTTCCCACTCATCAGGGACTCGGGACAGCAGAGGCGGCTCATCTGCTTCCGGAGCTGCCTCGAGAAGGGCCCCAGGCTCACCCAGCATCACAGCCATCACAGAGGAGCAGACGGTCCTCCCGGTCACTCCTGCCGCACACCTCACAAAAGGTTGGGTCTTCCTCCTCATGCTCTCCGGCTCTGGCGTTCTCCACTGGAATCTGAGAGCAGGAAAGCCCTACTGGTCACACGGCAGGAGCCCGAACCGCAGAGCCAACAACCGTGTCGGCGCGGAGCACACCGAGCGGCTCCCGCCGCGGGAAGGCCCGAGAGCAGAGGGAGCCGGCGGGACGAGCCCGGACCCCGGCGCTGGGAGCGTGAGGAGGGGAGCAGGACAAAAGCAGCAGGCCTTTCTTGAGCACTGTCGTTCCACTCAGCAAAGACAGGGAGCCCCGGAGGCCACGTGCACTGGGACAGTCACAGCTGCGCAGGGGGCGGGCTCTCTATGCTGCCATTACCCCAGCCTGGCGCGAAAGCTCTGTGGACACACTCCCCTCAAACGGTTGCCACCCCCGTCCCCCGCCCGTCTCCCCACACCGTGGGGCACAGCCTTGCTCCTCCCCTCCGTCTGTGTCAGCACCCGCTCAGCCTTTTCCCCAGAGCCAGGTGGGAGACTCAGGGTCCTCCCCAGCCTCCTGCACCGTGGCTCTCTCCCCGATCTTCTCCAGCTGAGCTCGCCTGTGTGCCACTTGGACCTCTCTACACACGTCACACTGCCCTGGCGGAGATACTCCAGGTAAACGAAGGCTGCCTACGTGACATGGGGACCGCTTCCAGGGACGGAGAGCGGAGCTTCTGGGACAGGGGAGAGGGGCCTGAACTGGCAAAACCAAAGCTGCTGCCTGCAGCACAAACCTGAGCCTACAGGGGGCCTAAGTCCCCGTGCACCTAGGGCGCTGTGACCTTTGTAAAGAAACCAGCAGGTCTACAGCTACAAGACCCATGTCTAAGGTGTGTCTGCGAGTCTCTGGGATGCTCCTCCTCAACAACAGAAGACTCGTACAGGCCCTTCGAGCCTCTACAAAGCAGACAAGCAAAAGCAAGCACCTAAGAGCAGAGGAGAACTTCTTAGCCCTCCTTGTGCGTTGACCCCTGCCCAGCACCATCAGGGGTGTGGTCTCCCCCTTGGCTATTGTGGCAGAGGAGAGAAGCTGTGAGATGTAGAAAAGGCACATGGGAGTGGGGAGGAGGAAGTCTGAGAAACTGCCACCATCCGCCCCACTCTCCTCTCCCACCTGCCCTCCCACCCAGAACTCGTGGACCAGGCAGCACCTCCATCGACCGGCTTCACCCCTTCATGCTGCAGATGACATTTTAGTGGATTTCTAAAAAGCACTTAACCAATATTTGCTCACTTCAGGAAAACAAATCAATTCCTCAAAGCTCATTCTCCCATTAGACAGGGACCAACGTAATAAGGCACTGGCGGGGAAGAGGGGTTCTCAACCACAGCATCTACACTTACCTTCTTCAGGATTTTACCACCAAACCGGGCTCGGATACAAATACATTTAAATATAGTTCGATCAACTGGACAGGAATTGGCATTCTGTAAGAAACAGAAATTGTATCAGGATCCCATAGGATCGTTTTCACCATTAATACCATACTCAAAGAACTCCTGCAGAAGTAAAAAATTCATCGTACGCTATCATCGACTCTTTACTGAACACACCCTCCAATTTGAGAGATACAGGGGCTCCCATCCTCCCCGGTCTTTGGTCTGGCCTTCCGGCACCTGCGGTGCTGTCTCATGGTGGAACCACACTCCCAACTGCTCCCGCGTGGAGTTAAGAGTCCTTCTCTGTCCTGACAGGCGCCCTGCATTTTCTTCAGAAGGCTCCAGAGAGCTGCTTGCTAGCTTCCCATCTTCAGTCCAGGTGGCGCCGTGTGTGCATTGCGAGCTGGACCCTCTTTCTCTCCGTCTCTCACACTCACATTTCTTTACAAAGAGCGCCACCATCCCTCGTGCGAGGCCTGCCCTTTAGGTCCCCACCACGCTCCTGGGGCCTGGTCTCCGTTCCTGGAGCAATTCTGGTGTAGTCACAATAGTTTTACACATCTTAATATCCAATAGGGGACTTCCCCCTTTCTCAAAAGGACCGGCAATTCTTGGTATTTTCTTTTCCTCCTCTATGAATTTCCCAACACCTCTAGGGCTCTGGATGCTCCAGTCAGGACGGGGAGGAACTGGTATCACCATGGCCATCTCTCTGAGCACTTCCCCTCCAGAAAGTGCTCTTTCTTCATTCAGTCTCAACTGTTTTAGAAAAGCTCTTTGAAGGTCTCACATGTCTTTTTATAACTTACTTCTGAGTATAACTTTTCATCTTTGTTAATCCTGTGCCCGGCAATCTTGCTGAGCTTCGCATTCTGGTAGTTCATTTGTAAGACATCTATGTTGACAAACTTATCATTTGCAAAGAATACCTTTCCCTACGTGACACTTCTACCTTTATTTTCTCCTTCCACGAATCCAATATGATACTGGCTAGAAGACAAGCAACCAGCACCCTGTCACATTCCTCAACTTACAAGGCTTTGCTTGCCCCCCAAATCTACACCTTAATCTAACCTGTGCCACGGAGCAGGGGCAAGTAGTGGCGGGGCAGGGAAGCCCTCAAAGGACAGCACAGCGAGGCAGACGTGCAGCCGCGAGGGCGGCATGAACGCGGCCGAGGTCCAAACAAACTCCCGAGCTCTCTGGGAAAACGGGGAGCAGGGCTGGGGCTATGGGGCTACGGAGCTACTGTTAACCTCGCCGGGGGAGGTGGTGGCATGGAGGTCTGCTACCTCCACACAGTGTCCATGTTGGTGAAGCTCCAGGCTGGGCAGAGGAGAGCAGACTTAAGGTGCCTGAAGACGGTGACGGCGGGGGGGGGGGGATGGGGCAGTGGCACACATCATTCCTCCGGTCCTCTTCTACGTCTTTGAAATTTTTCATGGTAAGAAGTTTAAAAAGTAGGAAGGGGGTTACTGCTTCTCAAGTTCACCATGAGAGATGCCTGGGTGTCTCAGTCAGTGAGGCGTCTGCCTTCAGCTCAGGTCATGATCCTGGGGTCCTGGGATCGAGCCCCATGTAGGGCTCCCTGCTCACGGGGAGCCTGCTTCTCCCTCTTCTCCCCACTCGTGCTCTATCTCTCTCTCAAATAAATAAAATCTTTAAAAAAATTAAAGTTCATCATGAAATATACTGTGTATTTCTTTCTCTTTTTTTTTGTTTTAAATTTTATTTATTTATTTGACAGAGAAAGAGAGGGAACACAAGCAGGGGGAGTGGGAGAGGGAGAAGCAGGCTTCCCGCCGAGCAGAGAGCCCATCGCAGGGCTCGATCCCAGGACCCTGCGATCATGACCTGAGCGGAAGGCAGACGCTTAACGACTGAGCCACCCAGGCACCCCTATACTGTGTATTTCTGATGAATTCTCTCCATCTACTTTAAGGCTGGCTCCCTTTACTGCTGGTCATCGCGACTCAGTGCCAAGCTGAATCTCATGCTCTGCATCTGAGATGGACCACAGCATACTGGGCTGCCTCTGCCAGCCACAGACTGCCCCTAGGTCATTCAAGATTTCTGCAGACAGGTCCCCAAGGGACACTGACCCAGAAATAACCCTCCTTATCCCATGGTGCATGAGCACATCACCCCACAGTGAGCTTTACTGGCCACCCCAAGAGCCAAGAGCACACCAACCAAAGCAAAGATCAAGCCAGGACCCAATTCTATGGCCCCAATTTCTACTGTAGAACAGACAGCACCACCCAGTAAGAGGCTGGCAACCGACAGGGTCACTTGTAAACGGAGAGAGGTCATCCTGAAGGAAAGAAGAACCCAAGAAAAGCTGCCTCCCTCACCTTGGACCATTCGACGATACAATCCAGGCAGAAATAATGGGCACAGTTCTCTGGTGTCCCCACAGCCTGGTCTCTGAAAGTATTGAGACAAATCGGGCAGCTCTCGGAATCATCATCAGAATTAAATGCGCCACTGGCTTCCAACTTCCCCTGAGCGTCCACCACGGCCACTAACGCCTCTGTGCCCTCTTCTCTTCCTCCTCCTCCTCCTTCAGAATCTTCGGAACCTTGGAAAAGAAGAAATGTAATTTTGTGAGTTGGAGCACCGGAAGCAAGCAGGCTACAGCTGCACTCAGGAAGGCATTCCAAATCCCACACTTAGGAGACAGACACCTTCCCTGCTGTTGTGCCCATCCCCGGGCACCTCACCTGACGCAGCTTTCAAGCTAAGAGGATGGGACACCGGCTGAGCGGCTATCCCAGCTCCGCAAGCCCCTACCTTGGTGCAGAATCAGAACCTTCCCCATCAGGGCAGCTCCCCCATCTGACAACGGCCCCTGCTCAGCACAGTGGCCTCCAGGGGGTGGCACACCCTCCAAAACCCTCCTCAAAACATGGTGTTAACAAACCATCTGCCTCCAAGTGAGACTTTTCTTACAGGTCTGTTTTTCTTTCTTTGGGGATGTAGGGACCATACATTCCAAACTAGGTAACTTCGTTATAACAGTTCTGATCAATTTCTGAGAGGTTCTGGGGCTGCAGCCTGAGCAGCAGAAAAGGAGACGCTTTCAGTTCAACATAGCAGTCGACATACACATTCAGTTTTCTCTCCCTCCCAAACGCCACTAGAGGAGCAAGTTCACTTGCACTAGAGATGTGGCAGGCAGGGTCCTCACACAGCCCCAGGACACCACCCCATCCAAGCCCTTCCAGGGTGGACAAAACCAGTGCCTCAGCTACAAAGCTGCTGCTGCTGCTGCTGCTGCTGCATGGCCAAGGGAAGTACTCCCTGTTGGCTCAACCTAATCAGGTGCATCCTTTAAAAGCTGTTTTCCCCAGCTGGTTGCAGAGAAAGAAGTCAGAGCAATGTGCGCCTCCAGGCGTGGAAACAAGTGAGCAGCTGATGTGAACTGCTGATCAAGGGGGCAGCCTCTAGGAGCTGAGGACAGTCCCCGGCCGACAGCCAGCCAGAAGTCAGGACTTCAGTCCTACTCCCTCAAGGCTCTGAATTCTGCCCACAAGCAGTGCCCTCGGAGACCCTCAGATGTGCACCGTGGCCCCACGACCCCTGATGTCAGTGAGTGAGATCTGAGCAAAGGACCAGCAACCCACATCTGGACTGCTGACCCTGGAAACACTGAGATTATAAGCACACTGTTCTGAGCTGCTGGGTCTGTGACAGTTCGTTACACAGCAAGAAGAAAAACCTAATGAAATTGGTACGCAAAAATTTTGGAAAAGGACAGGTGAGAAGCTGCATGAGAATGGGCTTTTCTCAGCTTTCCCGCTTTGCTAAGGCCCAAGTGAGCAGAAGTAGGTTGAGGCTAGGTGATCAGATTCTTCCTACGGAATTCCGAAAGGCAAAAGAATTGGCCACCTGAGGGCCACGAGACCCTTGTGCAGCACCTGGGCACACAGAGCGATACCTCTGAAGTCTGAGGGACAGTGACCAGCAATGATGGGAGCGGTAAAGACTTGCACAGATGCACGAAGCCCTGAGCCATCTACCTCTGCTCACCCCTTCTCAGGGGCTGCTGGCCATGGTCCCGACTCAGTAAGGGATCACAGTGAAGAAGGTGCAGACGAGCGCGCCAGCCTGGCCTGGCAGCGGGCCTGAAAACCCCAGTGCAGAAGAGTGCAGGGTCCCCAAGAGGAGCACGGCTCATGCCGCAGCCGAGATGGGGGTGCCTTGGGGCTGCACTGAGCAGGCCACTGTGACTCCCTGCAGAGCAGTGTGTGCTTGGCCTGGGGAGCTGGGCGTGAGGCCACAGAGCAGAGCCCTAAGTTCTCGGTTTTTGTGGTAAGACTTAAGCTGATAATGTATTTTTTAAAAGATATATTTTTTAAAGATTTTATTTATTGTCAGAAAAAGAGCACAAGCAGGGGGAGTGGGAGAGGGAGAAGCAGGCTCCCCGCTGAGCAGGGAGGCCGATGTGGGGCTCGATCCCAGGACCCTGAGACCATGACCTGAGCCAAAGGAGACGCTTAACCAAGCCACCCAGGTGTCCCAATATGTATTTTTAAAGATTTATTTATTTGAGAGACAGAGAGAGACCTCATGCACGTGTGTACAAGCAGCAGGAGGGACAGAGAGAGGGAGAGGAAAAGAGAGAGAGAGAGAGAGAGAGAGAGAAAATCTCAACCAGACTCCCCGCTAAGCGTGGAGCCTGACATGGGGCTCAATCTCAGGACCCTGAGATCATGACCTGAGCCAAAATCAAGAGTCGGACACTCAACTGACTTGAGCCACCCAGGTGCCCCTTAAGGAGATAATACTTGAAGTTGGAAACTCAACAAACCACAATCAATTTTCAAGGATAAATACTAGGCCAAGAAAAGCAACAAGTAGAAAGCTGCTCTGGGAAGGGCCAGGTCCGCAAGGTTACAAGAAATGCCCTTTCAGGAGACTCCCTTCTCTAGTTCTGACTACACTTCCCACCTGCTAAGGAGAGTCAGCCACCTTTTATGTTTCAAAGGCTGGTGTTGAGGAAACAAAGGGCATTCAGTCAAGCTGACAGGCTAGCCAACCAGGGCCTCAGCAACCCCCCTTCCTGTAGCACTCCCCACCTGCAGGCCCTGCACCTGCATCACCCTCCCTCCTGGACACTCTGTGCCACATGTCCCTTTTAGCAGCACTCTGTGCACTACCACCTGGCCACCTCCTATCCTTCACATCACAGCTTAGACGGGCCTCTCTGGAAGCTTCTCCTCACCACTCCAGGTCCACAGAAACCCTCTTCTGGAGATGCCCCTACACACCCACTCTCGCCATGTATTACCCTTGTCGTAACTGCTTCTTTATGCCACTGTCTTTGCTGCTAAGTGGTGAGCTCAGGAACAGCAGGAAACCCAGCTCTGCTGGCTTCTGCACTCCCTCCAGGCTCCACCCAGATTCTCTGGCATCCAGCAGGCCCTCAAACCTTTGCTCGAGGGACGAACCAACGTCTTCTGCAGGTAAGCCCAACGCCCCATCTCAACAGTGGGGGACAAGCAGAACTATATCCATGACCTGCAAACTCAGGACAGAATTTCATTTCCCTGTGTACAGGATTCAAAATCTGTGGACGAGTATGTCACCAATACACACAGAGTTGCAAACTCAAGTCTGCTCATGCTATTGTAGTCCTGTTCCTTCATGAGCACTGTTACCTTTCTGTAACATTCTAACACTGGTAACCACAAGAGCCTGAAAGACTGTGATACACAGATCATGGTATGTGCTTTAGGACCACGCCTCTCCTGACTTGAGGACTGTGCCAGAAGGAAAGCAGCTTGAGCCAAACTTCCAAAGTCCAACAGCCCATCAGCAGAGGCCCAAGTGTGCCCTCCCTCTGTGGAAGGTGACCACAGCTGGAATCGGACAGGATGGCCCAGCCTGGGGACCTTGGAGGCCATGCAGCAGCCAGGGCGGCTAGAAGGGACAGGGAAGGAGGTGCCGTGAGCCCAACCAGAGTCCCTTACAGCAACATTCCCTGCGCAGAAGTTCAAGGGCACAGATGCCAACCAGCGTAAACATGCTGGGAATTCCTTAATAAAGTCACTTCCTGCACTTGCCAGTTCTCTCTGGGGCTCTGGTCAGAAGAATGAGAGGAAGCCATGAAGGGCTCCACCGACCTGGCCTGTTCAGAGTCCCGGCCAGGTGACCTCGGACCACAGCAAACCTTGGCTCTTGCTAAACCTGCCCTGTACTTGGGGGGGGGGGGAATGGGTGGGTGGGTGTGTGTGAGTGAGAAGCACGAGTCACCAAGAGCCCTCTCACCCTGGAAAGACCCCACTTCATGCTGCTCCACATTCTTAGACATTTTACTCTTTAATGAAGTTGTGTTGTCAAACTGGACTCTGAAACAAAGGCACGCCACTGCCCCAACGGAAGGTGCAGCCTGGTGACAGGGGAGCCTCTCCCCAAGTCCTCACAGCCCTCAGCTGGCCAGTGTGTCGAGGCATCAACTCCACCAACAATGTTTCATAAACAGCGGTCCCTGTCACAGCGAGAGCAAATAGCAGGAGGCCACTCAAGTAGCTGCATTCTCACCGGACTGGTCCTCGAGGTCCCCGTCCTCGTCCTCTCCGTCGGTGCCGTAGCTGCGCTCGCTGCCCGTGTCATCTTCAGAGCCCCCACTGGTACTGTCACTGCTTTCTTCTAAAGCAAAAGAGGTGGAGACACAGGCCCCGAGCAAGCGTCACAACCGAGGCAGCCAAGAGCGAGGGCTGCCTCACAGAGGTACAGACGGGCTCAGAAGCACCTGCCAAAGGGACTACGAGCGGCTGCCCAGATGGGGGGATGGAGAAGTTGGGCTGGGGGGGACAGGAGCAGGGGAAGCATATCCTTTCTCTCTATGTACATCTGTCCTACTCAGCTAAACAGTAAGATAAACACACGTACCGCTCGTACAATTAAAAGCAAAGAATAACTTTTTAAAAAAGATTAAAAGTTGAATATCGACATATGTAGATAACCCTCAAAAGGGGACTCAGCACATGAGGTGGCCCTGCTGCCTCTGAGAGGTGCAAGCCGCAAACACCTGCCCCCCCACCTGTGGGTGAAAGGGGTGGGAGGCTGGCTCACCAGCATTGCTGGCCAGGGCAGCAGGGCTGAGTCGTGGGTGTCCATCCAGCCCTGGGCTTCGGTCCACAAGCTCGTCCAGGCTGTCGTCATCCATCACTGGACATTGGTAACCAGCTCTGAAATAAACCAGAGTCAAAAAGTTCTCAACCGTCCCAGGATGCAATGCTCCCCTCCTGAAAGCACAAGAGTCACTCGCCACACAGCACGACCTGGTGACGTGTCCATCCGTCGGACAGGGAGGCCAAGCCACAAGACAGAACACAAACAAAGCAACTCAAACCGCAAAGCTGTGCATACGTAGGAGAAAAAACTGATTCCCATCTACAGACCGACATTCAAAGTCAAATCTCAATTTATAATTAACCTAATTTAGCTTCAGTCTGGCAACGTTTTGTTCAATCAGGCACCTACAACACCTTGACACTCCCGAGAAATCCTGACACCAAGCACGAATGAAATGGCTTATCACAAGCTGAGGCAAAGCAGGGATTTCAACGTAGAGGGGTAGGCGGTATCAGAGGAGCCTAGGTGACTAACAGGACCCTCTCCCTGCACTCTCTTGCCATGTCACTCAGCCAACGTTGGCCAGCCTGCCCTCTGCCCACCAGATCACCACTGGGAGGCCACGTGTTAGCTGAGGCTGCCCTGCCCTCACCCCAAGTGCACCCACAGGGAGCAGAGGTCAGGCTCACCTCTCAACCACCACCTGCTCTTGGGCTCCTGATGTCCAGGTGGGGACACCCGTCCTGCCTATTCTGTCCTGCCACCGCAAGCACAACACAGACCTAGACAGGTGACCTCACAAATGGAGCAAAACACAATCTACCTCCTTTGCCAGACTTCCAACTCTGGACCCCAAATAAGGGTTCGTTTCTCAACAATGCTACTCACTTCATTTCCCAGGTGACTCTCAGAGAAAACACTTCTCACAGACAGTCCTTCCATAACTCACCAAGACAGGGTAAGTAAAGAACACGCTCGCTGGGGTACAGTGTGCTTCGGGCCAAGTCCACTCTCCATGGTCAGAGGAAAGGGGTCACACAAAAGACCAGAAGGCAGAGGGGCAAAGCAAGAACCGGGGAAGGAGGGTTTGACCCGGTAAGGCTCTCTTCGTGGATCCTACACGCAGGCTTCTTCCCCCACGGGCCGTGTGCCACCACCAAGAGCTTCACATGGCAATCAGAGGGGCCACCACCACCTTTGTACAGATGCTCCCAGAGAATAATCTCCTGGTGGGGCTAAGGCCAGATTCAGATTTTGGAGTGCCTAACTTCCCTTACAAAGCCCCAGATGCTAGGATGATGTCTCCTAAATAGTGAGGGTATATTAATTTGATGAAACTATCAATTGCCTCATATTGTTTCTACCCGGAAATAGTATACTAAGAGGTGGTTTTGTAGAATTATTCACCCCCTAAAGCTACCACCTTTCTTCTATTTAGTGTTCTAAGGTTAAGAAAATGAGCCATGGTTCCAGTCAACTAAGGGTCTGCACCCTCACTGCTTGGTGACTCAGCAACACAGCAGGGACCCAGCCGTCCTGCAGTTCCTGGCCTGACTCCTGCTGGAGGCATACAGACCTCAGGACATGACAGGGCCACAGCCCTTCCAGGAGAATGACACCTCTCCTGTGGGGTCAGGGAAGAGGACCTAGAACTCTCTGGCCATTGTCATCACCATTCCCACAACTGGACTTCACAAAGTCATCCTGGGACACCTGCTCCAATACCTACCCTGCCCCTAAAGTGTGCAGCACATTTCCTGCCCTATAGGAAGGTAAATACATTTTTTCAAGTTGGCCCCTAAAAAACATGGGTTTGAACTGCACAGGTCCACTTGCACGTGCAAATTTTTTGGATAAATACAGTACTACAAATGTGTTTTCCTTCCTTGTGGTTTTATTTTTCCCTTCAGCTTACTTTATTAGAAGAAACACGCGTTCATCAACTGTTTATCGGTAAGGCTTCCACTCAACAGTACACTCCCAGCAATAAAGTCTTTGGGGAGTCAAAAGTTATACATGGATTATCATATCCACTGCACGAGGATCAGCGCCTCCAATCCCCATGTTGTTCAAGGGCTGACTGTACTCATACACATAAACCTACCAGGAAACACTTCAGACACCAGAAAACGTAACCCCCTGAGGCCACCTAAGACCACAGAGCACAGCTGAGGGCAGTTTCTAGGGTGCAAATTCTTACCTTGATGATGTTACACAAGCACAGAGTCAAAAGTCAGAACAAACGGCCCCTGGCTTCTCCCCTGGCGCAGTAAGCCCCAGGTCCACCTGTAACTGCTCCCCTGGCGCAGTAAGCCCCAGGCCCACCTGTAACTGCTCCCCTGGCGCAGTAAGCCCCAGGC
>NC_138379.1:272701-290993 GCF_054177405.1 Leptonychotes weddellii | reverse complement strand
TGTTCTGTGGCTCTCCTGCTCTACCTCTAGATTTAGGGAGCTGAGAGGAAATAATTTTTTTTTCAAATGCACCAAAGCACCTATGATTCCAACCGTTACTAAGAAAGCCAAAGAACTTCTGGTGGTAACTGGTGCCTGTGCCAGGCCCTGAGCAAGCATGCCAGGCCCAGCACTGCACACCTGGCCAGGACTGTCATTCTTTACTCCACGTCTGCCATGAAGGATAGGAGACCTGAAAACTGTAAACTGCAATGGGAGTGAAAAAATAGGGCCAACAAGGTCTCTGCGGGGCTGACGTGGACACCAAGAGTCTATACTGGGGGGCTGCAGAGAGGCCCAAAGCAGGCTCGCCCCATGGGGGCCTTGCCACCGGCCTGGTGCAGAAACGCACTGGACGCTGCCAGCCACTGTTACTCTGACTCAACATTCTTGTAAGGAACCCTCCCCGCGGTCCTGGGAGGCCTCACCTTAGCCTCAGGTTCTAACCACAGGACCCCCGGGCGCCTGGGTGGCTCAGTCGGTTGAGCGACTGCCTTCGGCTCAGGTCATGATCCTGGAGTCCCGGGACCGAGTCCCGCATCGAGTCCCGCATCGGGCTCTCTGCTCGGCAGGGAGCCTGCTTCTCCCTCTGAGCCTCCCCCCTCTCCTGTGCTCTCTGTCTCAAATAAATAAATAAAATCTCTAACCACAGGACCCCTGGTGAGAATGAGGCTCCCAGGCAGATTACCACACGCTCCTGCAGAGACAACAGCAGCATACAATGTCCCAAATCGACAAGGTGTAACACGAACGCTGCTAAGAAGAACGCGCAGCCGCTCCCTCCTCCGATGTACTCACGTGCACAACAGGAAGGGCAATACCTACTGCGGGGGCTTGTTGCGAAGACTACGTGAGCTAATAGGAGACCGTCCCGTGAGCCGCTCGGGCTGCCGAAACGCAGACGAAGCCGCCGGCTGCAGCGACGGCCAGGAGCTGGGAACGAGTTGGCTCAGGGTCACACTTCGCTCGCGCCGGGAGGGAAACAGCGCGGGCTGGGGCGGGACTCCACAGGACGAGGCGGCTGGGCCCCCCGCGGCTGCGGACAGGCGGCGGCCCCCCCAGAAACCCGCCTGCGGCCCGAAGGGCCTCCCGGCCTGGGCGCGGGCCCTGCCCGCCGCCCGCCCGCGCTCCCCGCCGCCCGCCCGGGGCCAGCGCGGCGCAGGCCTCGCCCCGAGGGGCAGGCCGCAGACAAAGCGCGCGGCGCTCGCGGACGGCCCTCGCGCCGGGGCGCGGTCGGGACCCCGGGGCCGCCGCGGGCCCCGCACGTACCCGGGAACCTTGCGTCCCTCCCGCCGCTCCCGCGCGCTCGCCGCGCCGCCCGAGCGCCAGCCTCGACTAGGCCGCCGCCGCCGCCACCGCCGCGCGCTCCCCGACCCGGAAGTGCACGGAGCCGGCTTCCGGGGCCCTCTCCCTCGCCCCGCCCGTTGGCGGGAACCACTGGGACCAGGGCGGGGAGGAAGAGCCTGAAGTGGCGGAAGGCGCTGCTCGCCGTGGCCGGGGGCTTCGGGACTTCGCAAACACTGCTTAATGCTGGCCCACCGCCCAGGAAGACTAGTGTCTGGAAGACCTTGTGCTGTCTAGGCCCCCGCCAGTAGGCTGTTCCGTGTCAGCCCTCCCCCGCCGCGAATTGGTACAGTCCGAGCCCCGGCCCTCCGACCAGGGCGAATGGAAGCGGCCGTCCGGCACACCTGAGCCCCCGCCCTCAGACCTGGCCCCGCCCATGCCCGTGGGCACGCCCCAACCCTGCTGCCCCGCCCCACGCGGTGGCCCGGCCCTCCTCGGTGTTGGTCACGCCCCGAGCCCCCGGGGCGTTCGTCGCTCGCCTTGTGGCGCTCCGGGGACGAGCAGCTTCGCGCCCCACAGTCGCTCCTGGACCAAACACTGATGGAGTCCTATGTGGGCACGCTCCTCCAGGTGCTGGGCACAGCGGGAGGAGACCCTAGCCCCGCGTCCCATCTGGTTCAGACACCGGAAACCACCAGCGCTGTCGGTCACCACACCGCGTGGTGTGTGAAAACCTGACTCGCGCTATGATGAAGGATAAAGCAGGATAGGGTCCGGGGCTCAGGAGCCTGGGAGGACTGGCCAGTGTTAGGCGGTGAGGATGGACCTGGCAATGACGTGGGGGCCCAGAGGGGCCGCCGTGGGCAGAGCACCGAGAAGCCGCCGCCGGACCTCAGAAAGGAGGCCAAGCAGGGGTGGCTGGGCCCAGTGCGGGAAGTGGCCAGAGGCGCTAGGGGCACGGGAGGATCTCGAGCAGGATGACACGTGCAGGCTCCGCGGGGGAGGGGGGGACGGGGGGGCAAGGTGGGGAAAAGACTAGAGCAGTGAGGGCAGACACAGGGGGATCCCCAGTTCAGGAACCACCATGGGTGCAGCTCAGGTTTGGGAAGCAAGAAACTCCTGGTAGATTCTGAAGACAGGGGATTTGCTGAGGGATGTGTGAAGTAAACAGGAGGGGAACCAGGAGAGGGGTTCTGGAAGCCAGGGAAGGAAGGACCATCAAGCAGGGCCCTGGGTCGAGTGAGGTGGGAGTCACTGTGACCCTGAGAATAGCAGCGTTGGAGGCGGGAGGGCCGTGGGGGAGTTTAAAGAGGGTGGGAGAGTAACCAGCGCACCAACATCTCTTGCAAGTGGCCCTGCTGCAAAAGGAAGGAAGAGTGGAGCCAGCCAAGGGAGGGTTGTCTTTTCTGCTTACTGCCAGAGAGATAACAGCTAGTTTACACACTCTGAAAAGGATTTTGCAGAGAGGGAGAATGGATGGCGCCAGAGATAAGGAAGACTCTGGAGCAATTCCTCTCCATGGGCCAGAGGGGTGGGGTCTGGAGAGGGTTGGCTGGTGCAGCACGGTGTCTCTTGGGTGTCCTCCAGGCCAAGTACTTAAACCTGGGCACTTGGGCTCCCAGTGTATCAATCATGTAACCATGGAACAGCTTCTTGACCTCTCTGTGTGTCCGTGTCCTTGCCCATAAAACGGAGATTGAGGGCTGGGTGGGTGAGTATTGGGATTGCACTTTGGGTGGGGTCCATCATGGTGACTACCCTGCACCAAGCACCTCCCCCTCCCTCTCCTTCTCAGCGTGGAGCTTGGCATGTGCTGGCCCTTCTAGACACACGTGCCTACCTGCTGAAGACCATTGGATAGAAGGATACTACCCAGCAGAGGTTCCCACATGGGGTATAGGGGTACCCTGCTGATGCTCCTATGAAGGAGTTGGACAATCAGCTTATAGCCAACTTGGAGTCTCCTTGGAGAGGGGGCAGCCCTTCCTACCTTCATCTGCCGCTGTTCCTGGGGCTCCTGGAAAATTGACATAATAAACACATGCACCCACATGAGATATAGAAAAATACTTACTCAGCAGGCATCCTTGGGCAGTGCACAACCTAACCAGCCATGTCAACCTGTGCTTAGATGTGAGCTGTGCTCCCAGGGAACTGCCCAGAGCCATTGGTCTGGGCCCAAATTGAACATAGGTGGTACCTCGAGAGCACAGGCACATAATAAACCTCCCACCTACTGATGCCCTCCCACATGCATGTGGTCACCCCCATCAGTACTGTCACCTCCAGTGCACACTGACTAGCCACCCACCTGCCACCTCTCACATGCTAGTTCCAAGCAGGGACACAACATGTGTACCCTGCCCCATGCCCCTCATAGACCTGCACTCTGTATCCCTTGCTGGGTTTGGGGTGTGTGCTAGTGCATGCATCCTGTTCTGCTCCACCCCCACCCAGAGCACAGGCAGGAACATACATGAAATGCACAGTTCTGTACGGGAGGGTGGAGCATGACTGGGAGCTACCTTGGTTCTGTCCCGCACAGGCCAGCCCTTTCCCCTGCCGTCAGGCCTGCACACAAACACAGGGCCAGAGCGGGGGGAGGAGACAGGTACAGCTGACTTAGGAATGCAGGCCTATTAGTGTCCTGGGCCTGCCCTAACCAATGACCACAGACTGGGTAGCTTAAAACAACAGATGGTTCTCTCACAGTCCCAGAAATTACAAATCCGAAATCCAAGGCAGCTGTGCTCCCTGGGAAATCTGTAGGAAATCCTTTCTTGCCTCTTCTGGTTTCTGGTGCTCCAGGCTTCCTTGGCTTGTGGCCACATCACCCCAAACTTTGCCTCTGTCTTTACATGGCCTTCACATGTGTCTGTATCTCTCATCTGTCTCTTATAAGTACACTTGTCATTGGATTTAGGGCCCACCCAGGTAAACCAGGATGATTTTATCTCAAGACCCTTAATTACAGGTGCAGAGACCCTTTTTGCAAGTAAGGTAACATTCACAGGGTCTAGGCGCTAAGATACAGACATCTTTTTGAGGGGACACTATTCAACCCACTATAGAGGGTGATAAGGGGTGCATTTGGAACCAGCAGGACTGGGGGGCACAGCTGGAAGTCATACCAGGCATGGCAAGACAGGAACTCAGTCACCCTGACTTTTGGCTTCTCTCTGTCCCCAAACCCCAGATTTCTTTCCTCCGAACCTCTATCCTGTCCTGAAGGTGTGGGCCTCCTCAGGGATCCTGCAGATTCCTAGGGATTCCTTCCAGACCACATTATCCAGGCTTTGCTTACCCCTCCACCTCTGACTACCAGTAGAACTGAGCCAGCTCCTTGCTCCTCTGTGCTCTTTCCCCACCCATAGGTGGCCACACCCACAACATCCTGCCTTGAATTTCTATCCCCAGGATTCAGGCTCCTGATGTCCCAGGCAACGCCTATGCTTCCCTGGAGCCTCAGCACTTAGCCACTCAGGCAATGGTTTTGAAGGAAGAAATGAAGTGACCGTGATGATGGGAAGGGTGCAGCAGGGTCTGTCCTGGGGTTGCGGCACCTGCTGGGCTCCAGCCTCCGCACACGTGGGATGCAGGGAAGTCACTGGAGGGAGAACCAGGAACAGGTGGTGTAGAGGCCAGGAGGGCCACAGGAGAACCACCAGGGACCAGGGTGGCTGAGGCTGAGGGCTATGGCCCCTGGGCAGTGAAGAGTGGAGGGCTCCTTCGAAGCTCCTTGGAACCAGGTGAGTAGGGTCCCCTAGGGAAGGCCAGGGTCTGAGGCAGATGCGTGAGACTGAGTGAGGTGAGGGAAAGTGGGGAGCTCTGGCTTACTTTGGAGGGGCGCAGAGGGCTTATGAGGACTCCTGTGTCAGGAACAAAAGGGGAGCAAGCATCTCTCTACCTCATTAGGGGTCCGCATGACCCCTGATTCTGCCTCGGGGTCCCCTTTGGCCATGGAGGCGGGGAGGGGAGTGTGAAGGGAAGGGGGCCAGGGCCAAATCTCCCTTGGCTGCCACCTTGGGGCACCACCCAGGAGTCAATAACTCCAGGTCCGAAACAGTCTATTCTCATGTTTTATACTTTTTCAAAGCCCAGACAGGACGGGGCAAACCAGCGATGGCCCTGCGCCCCGCGCCGTGTCCCCTCCGGACTCGGACTCCAAGCCTTCCAAGGCGACGGATCCCACCGGGGGACCACGGATCCCCCGCCCGGCAGCCACAGCACTCCGCGGGGGCGGCGAGCAACGCGGGCCCCACGGGCGTCCCGAGGGTGCGGCCAGGCTACGTGCACCCCAGCCCCGCGCGTTCCCGGGAGCTGCCGACCCGCCGCGAGGGCGGGGGGAGCGCCTCGGGCCGTACCACCGCCCCGGCCGGAGGGGGAGACGCCCTGCACGGCAGCAGCGCGGCGCCCGCAGGCCCCGCCCGGCAGGTGGCGGCCCCGCCCCGAGGCCGACGTGCGGAAAGGAACGCGCCTGCCGCGCCCGCGAGGGGCCGCGCGGCGGTGGGCGTGGCGACCCGCCCCCACCTCGCGCCCACTGGCTGGGGCGCAGCAGGGCGGGCCCGGCCCAGCTGGCCATTGGCTACGAGACCCGCATATTTGCATACGGGCCGGGCGCGGGGCGGTCGGGGGCCGGTCGGGGGCGCCAGGGGCCAGCGGCCGCCGCCGAATTTGGGCTGAGAGCCGGCGACGGCCCCGCGCCGCGGTTGCAGGTGACGCGCGAGGGGTCCCAGACCGGCGGGCGGGGGCTCGGGCCGGGCTGGTGCGGTGGGGCTCGGACGGACAAGTTGGAGGGGAAGGAGGGGTCGGGGGTGGGGGACGGCCCCTCCGTCCACCCGGTGGCCTCCAGGCGCAGGGCAGCCACTGCCCACCGCACACTGCGCTGCTCCGGACCCACTGTGCGTGTGACAGCGGCTGATCTGTCCCTGGGCAGCGCGACCGCCCCGGCCCCTCTGTGACCCTGCTGTGTTGGGCAGGGGACAGCCAGACCAGGTGGGAGGGCGAGCACCAAGGCGGGGAGAGGCGAGGGAGCCCCTGTGGACCGGGTCTGCCTGTCGGCACTCAGCAGGGGGGGTGGGGAGGAAGGGGAAACATCGTGGGGCTTCACAGCCCTCCACAAGAGGGGGCTCAGGTTGGGCCAAATGCGCCCTTGGAGGGAACTTTTCTTTTCCTTGTGTGTCTCAGGTGCCAGGATGTGCAGAGTTGCTGGGATGGTCTTCTGAATGTTTCCAAGCCGAGGGCAGCCCTGGGCAGGCACGGGTGTTGTGGTCAGACCCTTGGCCCTCAGGACCGGAGCCCCTACTACCTGCCTCTTGAGGGCCACCTCTGGAAACTTTCTTAAGGAAGATGGTGACGGATTTGGCTTTTCTGTACATTTCTGCCACTTCAGCAAGGCCACTAAAGGAGTCAGAATGCCAAGGACCCACTTGTGGTGCCCAGCGACATGCCCTCCCAGAGGTGGGGGCACCTGGTAGAGCCCCCAGCCTGTCTGCAGGGCCTGTTCCTCTGCTGGGGGTTTTCAATCCACTCTGAAAATCTGCTGGTCCGGGAGCACACCCCTAGCAGCCTCTAGGCATGCAGGGGCCAGGATGCCTGCAACAGGCCCTCTCCCAGACAGTGGGGGTTGATGGCTGGAGCTGGGTCTGCAGTTGTCAGCACAGCGTGAGGGAGGGGCAACCTTAGCTGAGGCCTTGCATGCACTTGGACTCACGTTTGGAGGGAGCCTGTCCTAAAGGTCACTGGTGTACTGAGGGTCACACCCAGTAGGCTTGGCCGGGCAGGTTCTGCAGGAGACAGCGAAGTTGTGGGTGGCCTTAGGGTTGAGAACCAGTGGAGCTGACTGGCTGCCACAGGGCGATGACTTGCTGTGGGTGACCCCCAGTGTTCTCAGCCAACCCACAAGAGTACCTTTGCACTGGGGGGTGAGCAGAACTCTGAGGTCAGGAGGAGCTCCAGTGCTATCCCCCAATGCAGCCTGGCCCTACAGACAGTGATGAAGGCTGCCTCTGCAGTTACATCAAGCCGGGTCCTGTCTCATCCTGCATGGGCAACTGGCCTGACCTGGCTTGGTCCTGCTCTGCCATGGCGTGGATGTGTGTGTATGTTGGTGGGGGGGAGCTGGGTCTCTCCTTAGGTCAGCATAGCCCACATCATTGTTTTCAAAGTGCAGCTTAAAGCTCCAAAGTAAACTTTTCAGCAATTCCAACGCTTCCTTACTGATTTGAAGCACCTGTGGCCACTTTGGGGATGTGGGATTTTGTCCACCTGGAACAGCCACAGAGGAGGAAGGTTCTGCCCCTTTCCCCACCCTAGAGCACAGCGGCTACCTGAGGACCCAGGTCCCAGGAAAAGAGGGCTCATCAGCTTTCTCAGCCAGTAGCAGACCAGGAACAGGTCCCTGGCGAGGTCTCAGAAGGAACAGGTGTTCCCTGAAAACAAACACAGGAGACCAGAGGTGTGTGAGCTGTGCTAGCATCGGAACTGATTCCCTTTGGGGGTGGGAAAGCACATGACACCGGGAGGCCGTGGGCTAGTCCCCAGCTAGCACCTGGCTTTGCCCTGTGCTGGCCAATGTGCTCAGCTTGGGAGATGACCCGTGCTGGGGCTCGGGGCAGGTGCCCAGAGGTACATCCAACCCACCTGAGCACAGGTGAGGGCTGTGGGTGGGGAGAGCAGGCCCCTTGGACCTGGTGGTGACTGCCTGTAGCTCCAGCCCTCCCATCCAGGGCACAACACAATCAGCATTTGCATTCCAGGCTATACCCATGTGACCCTGCACTTGGCCCTGTCTGGAATGGGCTGCTGTGAGGTAGACGGTGGGCTCGGGTGGGAGTGTAGGTAGGAGCCGGGTAGGGCTGGGGGCTTTGGAGTCAGGAGCCTGGGCCAGAAGTGCCCTGCTGCTGCCTGGCCTGTCCAGTCGTCGCTCCCAGTCCTGTTCCATCTTGGGCAGGAAGTATCCAGTCCTGGTTGCCCCCCCCTCCCCCACAAGATGCTCTTGATGGTGTTGCCTCTTGGTGGCTTCCTTGCTCCTTGTACTCAGGACTTCATGTCCCCTATGGTTGGCCTCAAAAGAAGTGGGGAACACCAGGCCCAGCTCAGGGGCCACTCCAGAAGGCTGAGTCCATCCCAAAGTTGCTGACCCCCAAACTCAGCACAAAGACCCCTATCATCTAGGATGCCTCCATTTCCTGTTCCCTAATATCCATGGTTGCACCGAGCCCCTGGGTTCTGACCATCACAAAGAGCTCCAACCCCAGCCACAGTGCTCACAGGTGGGACCTGCAGCCCACCCAGGACCAGGACCGTGATTTGGACATCACTCTGCCCTAATTTTGAGGCTGCAGGCACACAGCAGAGCCTTCACACCCACCTGGGAAGCAGAGGGGGCCTGTTGGGGGGCTGGGCAGCCACACCCTCATGGGGCCTACACAGCTCTTCTGGGCGAAGCTCCTTGGTCCTGGCCGACCAGGAGTCTGGGGACCTGCCCCCACAAGCTCTCAGTAAACCTGATAGGCAGGTCTGGCATGTCCAGGAGCCATCCCAATGGGGTGGCAGTTCCTGCTACTGGTGAGGAGTAGGCCAGAGGAGGGCACCCAGACCAGGGCTGAGGCTGCTGTTAAGGCCCCATACTGTCCAACTCTCAACCTAGGCTTGGGCTGCCAAGGAGAGCCCCTGGGTGCAGCAGCTGGAAATGTGAGGCCCTACAAGCCCCAGCTTTGGGCCCAACTGACCACTGGTCCCTGGGAGACACCCCCCCTCCTCAAGAGCCCTGGTTGTGGCCAGCCCCGGGTAGCTTGGGGTACTCCCCAGTGACTCTGGCTGGTCTCAAGTTTTAGGTCCCACAGACCCTGTCCAGTACAGCCTCAGGACACACTCAAGCCATTCTGGGCAGTTTATTGAGGTTTTAGGGTTGGGGTAGGGGAGGCGGCACGCCGTGTGTGCATGCAGGCTCAAGGAAGGATACTTCCCACATGCAAGCACACACCCACAGGCCGAGCAGTGTCCACACATCTCCCAACCCCAATAAGGAGCCATGGCCTTTGGGGCGCAGCGAATTCTGAGCTGGTCCCGCCCCCTGCTTCTCCAGGGGGCTTGGCAGACTTGGCAAGGACTAGGGCAAGTGTCCTCAGCCTCCCCCTGCCCCCCACAGTGGAAACCCCGGGGCTCTGAGGTGTTCTGTCTCAGACCCAGGGCACCAGGGCTTCCCACTGTATGGGGGAATGAATCCTCTGCGACCGCCAATCTCCTGTTGTCCGGGTCGGGCTGGCCTTGGCTGCCCTCGCTCATGTCATTGGAGCCCAGGGCTGGGCTGGCAGTGGATGTCCATTCTAGGGCAAGAGCTGCTACCTCCAGGAGTTCTGCCTCATTGGGGCAACTGTGGGGAGGGCACAGGCTGAGGGGACTGAGGAGGCCCCAGGAAGACCCTGTCCCACCGAAAGTGGGGAAAACACGACATACTCTCTGGACTCAGGCCGGACACTAGAGCAGGATTCTGAGGGGTCCTTGTGAGGGGCTCTTCTCTGGCTGGAGGCAGAAGATCCTATGGGGAGAGTAGGTCAGCTTGGAGCTGGGCCAGGCCTCCCACCCACCTGGCCTCCCTCCAGAACCACTCTGACCTGTGTGCTGAGGGGGCCCCTGTCTGGCCGGGGGGGTGGTGGCAGTGCAGCCCCCGTCTGCTGGATGAACTGCTGCAGGTTACACTGACGGAGCTCCCGGTTCAGCTCCTCAAGTTCCTGGGCTTGGGCCTGGGGCACAGGGAGCCCTCAGGGGACACAGCCATAGGGCTCCATGGCCTCATGCTCTCCCTAGTCTGACCCTGAGACCAACCCCCAAATCTGCTCACATTGGGGACATCAGCAGGGGCTCAGGGGCCTGTGGGCTTACCTGCAGGGCGTGCTCGGCGGCCTCCAGGGCCCTGCTCACCAGGGCCAGGCTGCCTTGTACCTGTGCGCTCTGCCGTTCCTGGGCAGCCAGGTCCTGGCGCAGGCGTTCAGTTGCAGATGCTGTGGGTGAGGGGGGCCCAGGGGCCTCAGAGGCCAGATGTAGTTCAGCCTCCAGGGCACGGGCCTGGGCATCCAGGGCCTGCAGCCGGGCAGCATGCTCAGCAGTGGCTGCGCTCAGGGCCTGCAGGCGCGCCTGCCCCTCACGCTCCCGTGCTTGCTCCCGCCGCAGCTCCTGCTCCCAGAAGGCCTCTTGACCCAGCTCCACTGCGTTCCTCCGCACCCTTCGCTCCAGGCTCTGCAGGTCTGCACAGGAGCCTGGGATTGGTGCTACTGGGGCCACAGGCTCAGGCAGCGCAGGGCTGGGGGCCAGCCCAGGGCACCCCAGGCTGAAGGTCAGTGCTTGGCGCTGCTCGTGGCCCAGGGCTGGCCGTGGCTTTGGGGGGAGGCTGGCTCGGACTGGGCAGCGCTCAGGAGGTGGGCAACTGTCTGAGGAAGGCCTCCCAGCAAGGCTGGGCCCTGTCCGCCTCAGGACAAACTGGACATCACTGGCAAACTGTCCACAGGTAGCCTGGGCACCCACTGGACACTCCTGGGGCAGCAGCTGCCGTTCCTTTTCCCTGAGACGCTGCACGAGCACAAAGCGGCCCGTCTGGCCTGGGGTAGGAGGAGACAGGTCAGCCTATGCACCCCCCCCAACACCCTCCATCCACCTGGCTTGAGAAGTTAGGGAAGGGCAAGAGGGATCATCAGCCAGCCCCACCCTCGATGGGGGAAGGGGCCCGAGGGCCAGGCCCCACCTCAGGTGCACCTGTTGGGCCATCTTGCCTGAAAGGACTCACCTATTGCTTGGGCTAGTGCTATGACCACTTCCTGACAGGTGGTTTGCTCCGAGACCCCACAGACCACGCGCTGTATGCCATCCACCCACACCTTCAGCTCCATCGCTGCTAGCCCGGAGAGCATCCCTGTCCTGCAGGGAGGACAAAGGCCACAGGGTCAGGCCCTGCCTGGCCCCACCACCGCCTGGCTCCTCTCACCTCCAGAAGTGGTTCAGGGCTACTGCCCCCTCCCCATGCCAGTCCTGC
This sequence comes from Leptonychotes weddellii, assembly GCF_054177405.1. Taxonomy (NCBI): domain Eukaryota; kingdom Metazoa; phylum Chordata; class Mammalia; order Carnivora; family Phocidae; genus Leptonychotes; species Leptonychotes weddellii. The sequence continues at coordinate 279,640 of NC_138379.1, read as the reverse complement.
TCTCCTATGCCTAGCCCCACACGTAGGCCATACGGTGTTGGGGTGGAGGTAGTCAAGACCAGCCCCCCCAATGGGTAATCATTGTGCCCTCCAGAAGCACTTTGAAGCTCCCCGACTTCCCAGCTTCTTGCCCCGCCCCACTCCCGGAACAAGGCGAATCATTAACCAGATCCAGAACTTCCTGCCTCCCCAGTCACCTGGCTCGAAAGGCACTGCCCCTCCCACGGGACGCCGGCCTCAGGCACCCAAAGGCGCCCTCATGAAAACACGGCTTCCCGCTACCATGGGAACGCCCCCTCGCCGCGACTCAGACCTCGGCCCTCCGGAGCCACGGAACTGCGCCTGGGCGACCCTCGCCGGCGCGGGCAGCCCCCTTCTCTCTCCCGCCAGCCGCTGCGCTCGCCCCCCAGGCCGCCGTCGCTGCTGCGGAGCCGCTGCAGGTGCGACGCGGCCCCACGGCGGCCCAGCCCGCGCCCCTCCATCGGAGTTTCTGCCCGAGGCAGCGCCCCGCACGCAGGAGGACCTGGGGCCCTGCGCGGCTCACCTGGGCGCTCGCTGGCCTCCGGGACGCAGACTCGAACCGGCTGCTTCCCGGCGCCGGGCGCCGCCGCAACCTGCCGCCTCCAGCGCAGCGGGCGAGCCCCGGCTCGCCACTCCATTGGCCCGCAGCCCGAGCGCCCCGCCCCGCGCCTCCCTACTGGCTCCCAGGGTCGCCCTGCCCGCCCTCCCCGCCTTGAACCAATGTCCATTGGCTGCCCCTCCTTGCCCCGCCCCTCCCATTGGCTCCCCGCCCGCCCCGCCCTCGGCGGCGCCCAGGTGTGGGCGGAGCTCGGCGGCGCGGAGGGGCGGGCCGAGCCTCGTCCACGCACGCCTGAAGACCGCGAACTACGCGGAAGCGCGTCCCCGGCCGGCTGGCGGCGCGTGGGACAGGTGTCTGGCTCCGGTCCCGGGCGGACTTCCTCAGAAGCCTCCCAGTCCGATAAGTCTCTTGCCTAGGGTGAGGGCACAGGCCTAGGACCCGGTAGCCTCTGCATCCAGAGGGGCAGATGCGGCGCCCCAAGGCCAGGGTCCCACCGACCCGGCTCCCTCAGGGCCGGTCGTCAGGACGCACAGGGGTCGGGAGCTGGGAGCCCCCGCGGGAGAGCGATGGTGCTCTCTGGCTGCAGCCAGGCTGACAGTCCTGGTGGGGAGAAGGCTGCCCTGAAGTTGCTGGGGACAAAGCAAGACAATGACCCTGGGCTCTTTTCCCCCACCCCTCCCTGCCCCCAGTGGGGCCCAGTGCCTCCTCGAGTTGTGGACACACGCGGGCACCCTGTGCCTGGCAGAACCAGAGCCAGCTCAGCAGCCAGGGTCCCTCACAGCCTCTGCTGTCTGTGGACCAGGCTTTCAGAGCCTGCTCTGCCTCCTCACAACAAGCCATGGGGGGGGTCCTCCTGCCTGCCTGTATCCTCCCCAGCACAGGAAGTCCTACAAAAAGGCAGAGTTGAGAGTCTTAATGAATGAAAGTGAGGTGGGGGGGTGAAGGCTGGAGGGCATTGGTCTGTGTGTCAGGTCTGGTGCCTCATTTTTGTTCTGGGGCAGAGAGAACTGTTATCATAGTTATGAGAGGGTCCCCAGGGCTCCCCAAGGTGGTGGAGATGAACTGGAGAAAGAGAGGCTTCTAACTTGTGGGTTAGGTAGGTGGGCATCAGCCTCTGAGTGCCAAGATGCTGTGGGAAGCACTCAGGAGGGGCTCACTGCTGGATAGAGTCCAGTAAGCCCCCATACGCAGGGCAGCAATGCCTCCAATACCTGCCGGCTGCCATAGTTAAGCTGGGGAGGGACCGTGGGAGCCTCCTCAAGGTTGGTTGGGGGCGGCAGACTGCGTGTGTGACCATGGCAGGCCCTGCTGGTCACTCTATGGTCCCCCGGGCCTGCTAAGGCCAGCTGGGCAACAACCCAGCCTTTCAGAGTTTCTCCTTCAGGCTGGGTCGGGGTGGGCCCAAGGCTCACTCAGGGCCCTGGTCTGGGGTTTCCCTGGAAGCTCCTGGTAACAAACAGCCCCTCCCCTTCTGAGTACTGGTATCCATGGCAACACTCTAGCGCCTTTCTTTCCCTAGGCGTGCTTGGATTTCAGGCCTCAGGTGAGTGTTGGGGGTAAGGCCCTGGGTCTGGGGGCATCACAGGCAAAGGACCAGTCCCTCTGAGGACCCTTGCTTTAGGTTGAGGGACAGGACCTCAGGTCCTAGAAGGCAAGGGTGACAGGGGGACGACAACAGGAAATGTGCAAACACTCAGGTGACATGTTGCTTGTGGGGGGTGACCTGCTGCCTTGTCCTGGTCAGAAACACACAGATGTGAGCACACATGTGACCAGCAGTCTAGTGTCCTGTGGGGGGTGTGCGCACACACGCGTGTACACACACACAGACCTCTTTGGAGTGGTACTGTCTAGGGCTGTCAGGCATAGGCAGACGCTCATGGCCACAGGGGCATCCATACGTAGGACACAAGAATGACAGCCACACCGTCCCTCTCAGCTCCCCCAGGAACATCAAGAATGGCCCCTGAGTCTTGCCAAGAGGCTGAAGAAGCTGAGAAAGAGGCTTCCTTATCCCTGGTGGACCAAGAGCCAGTCAATGGCCACCTGGAGCCTCCAGCTGGCACACCCCAAGAACCAGTGGCTACCACATGCCCACAGGACACCAAGCCCAGCTCTCCACGGGTGGTCTTCTCTGTCAACCTGCAGGAAGGAAGGGAGGGAGGGGTGGTCAGCCACTTGGGCCTGGTCAGCCAGAGGGCAGGGTCTGATCGCTGGCATTGCAGGTTGGCCCCTGAGTCCCTGGACCCTCGAACCCTGCGGCTGCTGTGGGGTCAACGGGAACTAGAGATCCAGGCCCTGCGGTGGGCCATCCAGAACCACCAGGATGCCCGGCATTGCCACGTCCTGCACGAGGTGGCTGGACTTCCATCTGAGAGGTGAGCAGCCAAGCACTAGTCCCCCAGCCCAACCCAGCCTCTGTTCTGGCCCAAACTCCTGGTTTTTGTCTGACCCCATCCCCAACCACTGGTCCTGACCGACACTCCAACTTGATTCTTACTCTGACCTTTGCCTCTAGCCCTAAGCCTTACCTGGATCCTGACCCTCTACCCTAACCCTGAAAAAGTGAATATATTGTGAACGTGCCCAGATCCTAACTCTGAACACATTTTTAGTCACTGAACCTAGACCCCACCTACAACCCAGACTTCTCAGAGCCAGACCTGGCCTAGCCCCCTGGAACTCTGTGCCCTTGGGCCCCCAGTGTCAGTGAAGAGGGGCCCCTCCTTCTCCCTTCCTTGGCTACTGACCTCGAGTTGGGGGCTGCTGAGATTGCCCCTTCCCCCAGGAGCGCATGCAATCAGGAAAAGTTCCTGCAGAACCAGGTCCAAAAGCTGACTCTGGAGTTGAAAGAACAGAAGAAACAGGCCCAGCTGGTGAGGGGCAGGTGGGATCAGGGAGTTGGGCAGGGGACCCAAGCTGGGGTGAGGATCAGGGGCCAGGTAGGGGTTGGCCTTGGGGGTCGGCACCTGGAGAAGACCCTGCCCACCTATGCACCCTCCTGGAGCAGGAGAAGTCCCAGCTGGAGGAACGTTTGCTGCAGACCATGACCACGATGCAGCAGCTGGAGGCTGAGCTGCAGGCCTTCCAGAAGTCCTGCCTCCTGCAGCTGGCCCGCTCCTCCTGGGTGGGTCGCATACTACGATCTTCCACTGGCAGTGTGGAGGTAAGCCCCACTCGGCCCACCCTCCTGCCTCCCGTGTCCCCCTCCCCAACCCTCCTTGGACATCCCCTGGGTAGCCAGTGTCTCTCCTTCGGGTGCTTTTGCTGGGGGGAGGGGGGCTGGCCTGCCTGGGAAACCTGTCTCCCCTCAGGACCACGGGGCAGGGAGGAACCCCCTGGTTCCGCCAAGTGGACGCACAGCAAGTGTGTCTCTCAGGTGCTGGTGAGGTCAAAGGAGAGAGGCTCTTTCCCCAGCCCCTGCCCACTGGCCTCCACTCCCCCTGTGCAGGTGGTAACTGCAGAAACCCTGATGGACTTCAGTGACCTCTCTGAGAGTGAACAGGGCCCCTCCACCGGGGAGGTAAGCAAGGCCCCCATGTGCTTTCACAGCCGGCAGCCCTGCAGGATGGGAGGGCCACATGCCTGTTGCTTCCTGACCAGGGTTTCCGGCTGGAGAACGTGGACTGGAACAGCATTGCCCAGCGGTATCCCAACCTCTTCATCAACATCGAGTCCAGCTCAGACCAAAAGTAACTTTGCTGGTCAGGCAATCCTCCAGGGGTGCAGGGCAGGGGGGAGAGCGTGCCTTGGCATATGTGGGCCAGAGTCCAAGTTCTACCTTTAGTGTGTCTGGACAAGTAACTCACACCTTCGAAGGTCAGTTCTCTCATATGTAGGATGAGGTTCACAGTGAAGGAAAAGGGCTCTGGAGCCCTCATGGTCCTTCCAGGAGCCTTTTCCCTAGGCCGGGTCCCGGGGTGCCCCATCCATCTTGAGGAGGCTAGATGGGCACAAGGCTAGAGTCTAGAAGCCAAAGCCAGCAGCTGCGAGCAGATCAGCACTGTGGCCCACAGGCATCCACGACCCCTGCCACCCCCGCGGTCCCCACCGTTGGACGAGTGGGGCTCGGAGCTGCACAGACAGCGCATGGAACAGCGTCTCAAGAGTGTCGAGTGGAGTTCCCTGCCCTTCGTGGGCACTAGCAGCTCGGGGGGCGCGGACTCCGACTCCAGCAGTGGCCAGCTGGCTGAGCATTATCGCATGCAGAAGGTGACAGGACACCCACCCGGCACGCCAGGCTGCCATTCTTCTGAGCTGACAGAGGCACGCTCGAGGAGCCTCAGCAGGGAAATGCAGACACAGCCTGAAGGTGGAGTGGAGCGGGCCTCCCCAGTTACCACCCCCCCCAACAGGGTTATGATCTCTGCCCAAAGCCCTAAACACCGTGTCCCCCAACAGCTTGGTCTTCACAACTGCCCAGAGCAAGGCCACTCCTAGGGATTAGGGTGGTCTTGGATGATAAGTGCTGCTGTCTCGGCACTCTGGCTCCAAGACCCCCCTGCCCCCCCAGGCCCATACTTGGAGTTACATCTCTGCTTCCCTCAGCCTCCAGGGTCCAGCCCTCCTGCTCTGGATCTGACCCCGGGAGCTGTTCCTCTCCCAAGTGCACCCTCAGGGTGCTGCAGGTCGGTCTGGCCTCCCATGAGATGTCCACAGTGGATGCTCCATATGGAGGTACCCCTTCCAACAGGTCCCCTTTCCCTGGATCTCCAGAAAGCCCACCGGGACCAGCCTGGCAAGACTGTCCTGATGAGGGAGTCCTGTGCAGATCCAGAGCACCCACATTCTGCATGCCATTGGAGGTGAGGGGGTGACCCGGTGGGTCACAGCAGGAGTGGGTCTCGGCCAGGGCGCAGTGGAGGGGTGCCCACGCCTCTCTGCACAGTGCCCCTACTCTCCCTGCTCCTCACCCCAGCCCAACGGGTTCCTGCCTGAAGATCGTGGCTGTTAACGGTCGGGAGAGGTTTGTGCGCGTCCTCAACCAGTCGCTGGAGGAGACTGCGGACCTGGGTGGCCTGAGGCTGCAGCAGCACCTGCATGACTTCCCCGTGTGCACGTACCGCTTCCCGCCGGGCACGCGGCTGGCGCCGCGGCACCACGTCACGGTGCGCCCCGCTCCCCGCGAGCCCCCGTGGCCCCGGCTCAGGCCCCCACCACTCCTCACCCACCACCCCATGATGCCCACCAGGTTTGGGGTGAGGGGCCCCGCAGCACCAAGAAGCAGCTGCCCTCTTCCTTGGGCCAGGAGCCCGTGCACTTCCGCTCCAGCCGGGGATGTGTGACTCTCCTCCTGAACCCCAAGGGCAAGGTCAGTGTGCACCCCAGCCGGAGGTGGGGTGGGGGTTGAGCCCCACGGGACGGGGGTGACCGCTGTGCCCCTCCCGGCCGGCCCCGCAGGTCCTGAGCGAGCATAAGGCCCCCCACTGCGTGTCCCCCATCTCGAGGATCTTCGCTGACAACACCGATTTGTCCATAGACCGCTTCCCGCTCTCAGAGCCCGGGCGTGGGGCTGACACCTGCGAGCAGAAGCCTGGGCCTCAACACTCCCACGCCGGCAGGGTGCGGGAAGCCCGGGCCAGACGTCGGAGGCCCGGGTGGGCACCGCGGGTCCCTTGGTCCCAGGCCCCACCCTTGCAAAAACCGTCTCCCCAGACTCCCTGTTAAGGACCATTCCCCTACCTCAGGTCCAGTCCCCTCTGGGGCCGCTCCCCAAGCCGGTCCCTGACCAGGGCCACCACCCACCTCCCCAGGTCCCGTCCTCTCCAGGCTCGCCCCCTAGTAATTCAAGACCACTCCCAGGCCCCCCGCCTCCCCAGCCCCTTCCTCTCCAGGACTGCCCTTCCCGCGGGCGGGCTCCGGATCTCACGACCCCCTCGCCCCACCAGGACACGGGTCCTCTTTCCCCGGCTGAGCACCAGCAAGATCTTCCGCCCACGGGAGGTGCCAGCGCAGTCCGAGGCCGCAGAGACCCTCGCGCCGGAGCTCCTGCCCTCCATCCCCGGTGAGCACGCAGTGATGCAGAGGGAAGGAGGACGGGCAACTCGCCAGGGAGGTGGGAGGCCCGCCTGACCGATCGCGTCATTGTTCCCCGCAGAGGCTGGGCTGTGCCTCGAGGACTGCCAAGCTAGGAAGGAGCACAGGGTCCGGGTGAGTGTGCGCGCGCGGGCTGTCCCGCGCCCCTTCGCGGCCCTGCCCCCTCCGTGCAGCCCTCCCCCGCCCCCCCCAGCCTCGCGCGCCTCTCAGGCTCCGCGCCCCTTCCCCTTCCCGGCCCGCCCCCAGCCCCGCGCCTCTCAGGCTCCGCGCCCCTTCCCCTTCCCGGCCCTGCCCCTCTGTGCAGCCCTCCCCCGCCCCCCCCC
>NC_138379.1:182533-272201 GCF_054177405.1 Leptonychotes weddellii | reverse complement strand
CCCCCCCCCACCCCCCCAGGCACCTGCCAGCACATGGAAGGCAGAGGGTTTGTCTGTCGTGTCCCTGTTCCATCCTGGCCCTTTTGACTCCCCAACCCACAGGAAGGTTATTCGGCCAACCTTTAAGCCTGTGTACCTGCTGCCCCCTGCTTACAAGGCCCCGTCCCAGACTTGCCCACTCAGTTCTACCAGTCAATTCAGACCCTTCTTCTAGGAAGCCTCCCTGGACCCTGCTGGCTGCGGGGTCTCTCTGCCTTGCAGTCCCTCCTGTGTTTGTTCCACTTGGCCGTGGTCACTCTGAAGCCAGTGTCCTGAGCCCAGCACAGGCCCTGTGTGCAGGGTAAGGGCAGCACCCTCCCTGCCATAGTCTGGCCCATCTGGTAGCCTCTCTCTCCATTGGCCTGTGCTCTGCTCTGTGCCCAGTGGGCCTGTCCTGGCCACTCATTGCCACCCTGCCCTCTCTTTCAGTCCAGACTCCCTGCTCACAACCCCCTCTGTCCAGCTCCTGTGGCCTGATGATCCCATGGGCTCAGGGAGGAGGACTTGAGATTGGAACCCCTTAAGTGTAAGTGCCCCCCCCTCAGGAGAGGACCTCCCTGTTGCAGCCCCTCTCAGAGTCCAGCTGAGGAAGGGGGCCCAAGCTGATGAATGCTAGTCTGGGGCAGTGTGTGGGGTCACTCTCAATACCTGGGACCAGGCATAGGGGGCTGGAGGGAGTCTTGGGCCTAGACTTGTCCTCTTGCTCTTCAGGGCCCCTCCATGGGCCCCAGGGGGCTGTGGCACCTTCTTGCTGGGACTCCAGGGACCTACCAGGGAGGGGGCTAGAGTGGGGGGAGGGGGCTGCAGCCCTGCCCTTAGAGCCAATTCCAGATGAGTGTGCTCCTGGGATGATCCCCCAGCCTCAGGCTCCCATGGCCAGCCCTCCCGCCAACCTGGGTACCCAGGCAGTCCCCAGTCATGCCCTCCCACCAAACAGGACATGCAGTGGTAGGTCTTGGTTGGGGTGAGGGGCACCCACCACAGGCGCAACTCCCTGCAGGCCGGAAGCCTCGCCAAGGCCAGGGGGTCACTGCTGTCTGTAGAATCAGGCCCTGGAATAGAGGCAGCCAGCTCCTTCAGCCTGTGTGGGGGCAGCTGCTCCGGACCTGCCCAGGCCTAGGGAGAGAGAGGGCTGGTTTGGGGGCACAGCCTTCAAGGGGGCTGGGTGGGGAGTGCCCTGAAGATAGAAGGAGGGGGGTGAGAGCTGGGGCCTCTGGCCAGCGATGGCTGTGGGGCAGGGTACTGTCAGGCCAGGACGCTGGTCCCCTGTCGTAGTCCTGGAGTCCTGACCCAGCTGGGGGTGGCAGGGCCTACCTGGCATTGGTGTCGACGCTCCCGCAGGCCTCTGGTGGGGTTCCCGCAGAGGACTCGGCTAGCCCCTAAAGAGGAGGATATGGCTGGGCCTGGTTTCGGGTTGAGGGACTGCAGGGTCAGCTTTCTGCTGAGATGGGTTAGTTACCATGGGTGAGGTTGCTGGTGTCATCCTCTGGAGCTGGGTCCTTGGGAAGCAGGCTTTCAGGCAGAGGACCCCCAGTGACCAGTAGGGAGAGTGGCCATGGCCTGGGGGCCCATGGCTGGGTCTCGGGCAAGGAGAGCTCGGAGCTGAGTTTCTGAATGGGGGCTCCATGGGGATGATCTGCCCGAGGGTCAAGATCAGAGGTCACGGAAACCCACACCAGCCGGCCAGCCCAAGAGCCCCCCCTCCCCCAGAACTGTCCACAGACCAGGGACCCCTGCCACCCAACATCTGGGTGTCTGGAGGCCCATGCCCCAGCAGGTGCTGCTCACAGGGAGGTTATCCTGGCCTGGGGGCAGGTGTGCAGGGCTCTGGGAAGAAAAGATTCAGGCCGAGAAGGGTTAGGAGATGTGGCTGTCCATCTCTGCGAGGCCTAGGGGTGTGCTTGGGGTACAGAGCTCTCTTCCTGGGGATGGTAGGGGTGGCAGCCTCTTCTGGGGCTCAGTCAGTAAGGTCTCCAGGCTGGGTGGGGCAGCCCTTGCTAAGAGGGCCAGTGAGTGGCTGCCATACCCAGCCCAGGGAGCAGGCCATCCAAGACACTGCCCTCCCTGATGGCCTCCTTCACCATGAGCCAGTCCTGGTCCAGCTTCCGGGAGGCCGGGGGGCCTGTGTGTGTGGCTGGTACCTCATCCAGGACCTGCAGCTGGGGGATGAGCTTCCTCACCTCTGCCCGATAGTTGTAGCCCCGCGGCACCTGCAGGGGGGAGGGTGTGGCAGGCCTGGGTCCAGTGGGCCCTTCAGGCCAGCTCTATCCTGTGGCTGCTTTCTCCAGACCCTCTGTGGGGCAAGGCAGGGGAGCTGAGGGTTGGTGATGCCGGCCCACCCTGCCAGGGCGGGCCTGGGTCACTCTGGGCCAGCAGGGACTTTGGGGACCCTGGGCTCTCACCTGTATGTGATCTCACTCTCTGGGCTCACAGCCAGGGCCCAGTGGTGTCCTCTGGCCTGTGGGGCTGCCCTGAGCTCAGAGCTGCGGCCCAGCTGGGCAGCCCTGTACACCGATCGCACAGCACAGAGCCTAGCAGGGCAGGAGGCATGAGCCCCAGGTGCGCACGGGCCCACGATGTCTGAGTGCATTCCCACCTAGGGCACGCCCAGGCCTGCGGGGGACGGAGGGGGCTTCGGACTGGGCCTGCACGCATGTGTGTGTGTGTGTGTGTGTGTGAGTGTGTGTGAGTGTGAGATTCCATGTGCAGACTGAACCGACTTCACGTGGGTGAATTATGGGCCGGGGGGCAGCGTGTGTGCACATGGCCCTGTGGGGCCCTGTGGGGTCTGGTCCGGGCCCAGAAGGTCTCCAGCAATACAAGAGAATGAGCTCATGGTGAACAAGTCACAGGGTGCAGGTGGGCCGTGCCCTGGAGACGTGACCTGGGGATGCTCCCGTGCTCAGGTGGGCAGAGAGGCCCCTGGGACCGTGGGGGGGCACAGAGTGCCTCGCCCTCCTGTGCACGGTGGGTGCCCACCACACGCACCTTGTTGGAAGGGCTGGGCGCTGGCCGCAGGCACACCAGGTTGCCCTCCAGGGTGAGCGTGGCCAGCCTCGGGCACAGCTGCAGGAAGCGCACCTGCCCCAGGTCCTCCACGCTGTTGCCCTCCAGGTCTAGCACCTCCAGCTGCTGCAGCAGGCACAGCGGGCTCAGGTCTGAGACGTTGTTGAAGGAGACGTAGAGTTCCTGGGGCGGCAGGGGGCTCAGCCAGGGCTTGGCCTGGCACCCTCTCCCCAGCCCAGGGCACCACAGACCCACCTTCAGGGCCGGGAAGGAGCCAATGCCATCCAGGTCAGTCAGGCCGCAGCGAGCCAGCCACAGCACCTGCAAGTGGCCCAGGGAAGTGCCCAGGTCTCTGTAGAGGGCAGGGTTGGCTGGTCAGCACTGTTCCGGGCTGGAGGCCTTGTCTGTATCCATGAAGGCCCTGTGCCAGCCCTTGTGCCCTTCCACCACCCACATCCGGCTCTCTCCAGGCACAGGGGTGCCTGTGAACTGTGGCCCGTGTGTGGCAGCCTCCAGGCCGGGAGCCCCTGCCTCCCTGCATTCCCTCCTTGCTGCAGCCTCCTGGTCTCCAGCACGGGGAGAATCCACCTTCTCCTTCCCCTGGAGGGCCCGAGGCTGGCGGGGGCGGGGGGGGGGGGTGGGCGGGGCCGGGGGGGTAGGCAGGAGTAGGGTGGTGGGGCCCATGCTGGACAGCTTGGCTGGGCCCCACCTACTGCCCGCTGCAATGCGGGCGGACAAGGTGGCTCCCTCCCCAGTGGGTTCAGCCCCGGGGCCTTCTCCCTTCCTCTCTCTCTTTGGCCTTTCTTGGGGATGGCTTCCCCACATTACAGCCCCTCCCCCAGCCAGCTCTGCCTGCAAGACCTCCTCCACCCCTGCCCAAGCCCTGGACGTGCCCCTGTCACCCTCTCTCTGCCTACCTCTCCCCTGCAGATGGGCAGGCCAGGGCTCTCTGGGCCCCGCCCCTGCCTTTGGGGTCCTCTTGTCCTCGGCGTCCCCTGACGGGGCATGGGCCCAGTGTTCAGACCCTTTCAGTTGGCTTCTGGGATGGTCTGGATGGTATTTCTTTTGCAATTTCCCTGTGTTCCCTGTTCTCACGTATAGAGCTCTGCCGCCGGCGTGTTGGTCCTCCGAGAACGACCCTTGTCTCTGGTCGTCTCTGTCCCCTTTACCTGTTGTTGCCTTTCATTCTGCATTCCGGGAGATTTCCTCATTCCGACCTTGCCCCTGACATTTTTATGTCGGCTGTCCTATGTCTAATTCTGAAGTGCTCTTCATTGCTGATCCTTTTTCATGGCATGTTGTTCTTGTCTCGAAGATACGGAGAAGCCACATCTGGTCTCTCACGACATTAGTTGAAGAAGTTTGGAAGTTTTACTCCCCTCCTGGCATTGTCTGGTCTCTCCCGGGACCCTTTGTTTTGACCTTTTCCTCTGTGCTGCAGGGACCCTAGTATTTCTAATTATACTACTAATAGCTTCTTGGGCATTCAAACTGGGAGCGAACATGTGGAATCCTGCTTGGAAGATATGAGCCACTGGGGGCCCTGGCGTAGGGGGCTTCCCTGCCCGGCACGAGGTGATGGTGGGGGCCAGTGGCTGGGGGTGGGGCAGACCCGTGCGTGACTCCCACGCTTGCACCTGCGGCTGCCTGTGGGGTGGGCTGCCGGGTCTCCCTGTGTTCTCCGAGTGCACCCTGCATTTTTGTGCCGAGGACTTGGCCCCTGCCCCTCCCCCTGCTCAGATGCGCCTACGCTTGTCTCCTCCTGTCAGCCACGTGACATAGGATGACACCCTCAGGCCCCTCTTCCAGTGCTCACGCTCCCTGCCGGATGTCTGACCACCCTTTCACCTGGCCAGAGCCCCCTAACCTTTCAGTTACGGAGACGCCCCGTGTCCCCAGCCTGTGGCCCGGAGTGGATTTTCCCATCATCTTGTAATTGGGCTGAAATGTGTGTCTAGTGACTTCTTCAAGAGGGGTTAGTCAAACTGTTTTCCTTGGGCTCTAACTCATTCAGAAACGCTGGCTGGGCATGAAAGTCTTGGTTCATGCCTTCTTTCCACGGTTCCGTCTTCAGGCTTTGAGTGTCTGTGTGGGGAAGTCTGAGGAAAACTTCACTCCTCGTCTTCTTAAAGGAAGATGCGGTCTCTTCCCTTGGCCGCCTCCAAGTCTCATCTCTGTGTCGGTAACTCTGTCAGGGTATGCCTGCCTTGCTGTTGGCGGGTCACGTTTGATGATTTCTTTCAGGCTGTAGTTGAACGTCTTCTTTTACGTCTGAAGAGTTTTCTTTAATCTTTAAGCATTTGTTCTGTTCTATAGTTTCGGTTTGCTTCTGCCATGATCGGTTATGCACGTGTCAGACTGTCCATCTGCCCCCCGCCTCACAGGCTTCTAGACTGCATTCATGCACAATGAACTGTGCTCATGGTACCATTCCTGTCTTCCCGTGCAATCTCTCGACGGGGTTTCCTGCAGTATTTCTTTCAAGTTTGTCTTCATTTCTGAGCTGGTATTATTGTTTCATTCCATCTGTGTTCAGAGTCTGTGCAGGGGAGACTGGGTGCTATGTGCCCAGCTGAAAATGGGGAGTTCTATTTTTATTGGGGAATAACTAGCAGGTTTTTTTTTTTTTTTGCTTCATCTCAGATTAAATAGGAAAATTACCAACTGTTTAGAGCTAATGACAACAAAGCATACAAAATTTGTGAACCCTGCCTAAAGGTGTACATAAAGAGAAATTTAGGGGCGCCTGGGTGGCTCAGTCGTTAAGCGTCTGCCTTCGGCTCAGGTCATGATCCCAGGGTCCTGGGATCGAGCCCCACATCAGGCTCCCTGCTCAGCGGGAAGCCTGCTTCTCCCTCTCCCACTCCCCCTGCTTGTGTTCCCTCTCTTGCTGTGTCTCTCTCTGTCAAATGAATAAAATCTTTAAAAAAAGAGAAATTTACATCCTTAAATACATTTATCCAAAAAAAAAAACAAAACACAAAACTGGAAGGATTACAACAATTAAGCTGAGTATTTAGCTTAAGGAGCCAGTAAAAGAACAATAGCAAATTGCAAAAAGAACAAGAAGAGAAGACATAATAAAGATTAGGATGAAAGCAGTAACAACCAGACAGATTGTAGAGAAGACCAGCAGAGCCCAGAGCCGATTCTTCAAAAAATTAATGGACAACCTCCAGCAAGACTGATGAAGGCTAAGAAGGAGACAATGCAAATAAATACACACCATCTTAAAAGAGGAATAGTTATAGCCAGAACAACAATTAAAAAAAATAGAAGACCACTATAAACAAAGTACATGCCAACATTTTTGGAACTGTAGATAAAGCCGGCACCTAAAGAAATAGAAAACTGGATGCTGACACCCCCCACCCCACCCCCCGCCAACCCTGTAAGTCCTCAGATCTGTACTGGTTTTAGAAGTAAGTTCTAATTAGCCATCATGGAATAGACACTCTCGATCTTCCACAATTTCTCATACAGGAAGTTTCGAAATTAGAGCAGCTGAACAGAACAAGAGGAGGGAGAGGCAGCCTGGGAGTCAGGCCTTGACCCCAGAACCGGAGGAGCACAACGCCAGGGGGTTGAGGGGGGGTCCCTCGTGAACACGGGCATGAAAATGCCCAGCAGATAGGATTTCAGTGTTACGGTGCTTGTAACTCAGCGCAATCGAGTAGAGTCCCGTGCACTGATCGCCCAGAGGTGAATTATCACTTTCTGACCATGCTGACAGGGCAGAGAGACTCAGACACACACCCACTCAGATAAAAGACAGACCAAGAGTGCCCACTGCCGTCTTGGTAATTCCGAAAACCAGCTCCAGAAGGTAAGAAAAAGAAGCATGAGGGCTGGAAGTGAAAGACAACCCTCATCATCAAAACGGAAACCCCAACGGAATTAACAAACTATTTGAATTAATTTGAGTTTGGCAGTATTGCTAAGGCGAAAATAAAGACACAATATTGCCAGATACAAGACCCATGTATAAAACTCAACCGTGTTTCACTGATTTAAAAAATGTGTTCTAGGGGCGCCTGGGAGGCTCAGTCGTTAGGCGTCTGCCTTCGGCTCGGGTCGTGGTCCTGGGGTCCTGGGATCGAGCCCCAGGTCGGGCTCCCTGCTCTGCGGGAAGCCCACTTCTCCCTCTCCCGCTCCCCCTGCTTGTGTTCCCTCTCTCGCTGTGTCTCTGTCAAATAAATAAACAAAATCTTTAAAAATAAAATAAAATTAAATTAAAAATGCGTTCTAAATCAACATAATGTTTCTCTACACTTGTAATAATCAACCAGAAAATAGAATAGGAACAGGACTTCCTTCATGATCATAAAAATACTATAAATGTGTGGGAATTACTTTTGTTCTGGTTTCAGGGGACTCTGGTTTCACAGGGGACCGGTGTCCTGCCCCGTTCCAAGTGGCAGTGGGGTAGCTTAGGAGGTGTGCCTGGTTAGCTCGTGCCAACCCCAACTCCGTCCTCTTCCCAGCGGCCGGTGTAGGTGAGTGTATACACTAGAGCTCTGCCCCGAGAAACGTAGGAAGAACGCCAAGAACCTGCTTGTTCTCAATAGTAGACACAGGAGGGCATGTCCCCTGTTACAGGATGAACCAAATGCATGTGTTAAAGTCCTAACCCCCAGCACCCCAGAATGTGACCCTATCTAGAGCTACAGTTGTTGCAGATGTAATTAGTTAAGATGAGCTCACACTGGAGTGGGGAGGGCACTATGCCATCTGGTGTCCTTATGCAAAGGGGACCTATGGACACGGACATGGACACAGGGAGAATGCCGCGTGAACGTGAAGGCAGATTGGGCTGATGAGTCTACAAGCCAGGGAACGCTGAAGATTGCCGGCAAAGTCCCGCAGGAGGAGAGGGGAATGAAGTGGGTTTTCGCTCACAGCCTCGGAAGGAGCCAGCGCTGTCCACCTCGATCCTGACTTCTGGCCTCCACAACTGGGAAAGAATACATTTCTGCCACTCAGGCCACCCTGCTCGTGGTGCTCTGCTCATCAGAAATCTAACACACTCCCTCAGTCCCCCTGCGAGGATGCCTGTGCCTACAGAAGCCGTTGGGTACTGGGAGGGGACATGCATGAGGATGGAGGGCCACATGCTGTAGGGAGACTGGCTGAATGAACCTGACCCCAGGAGCCAACGCTGGGCTTCTTGTCGGTTCCACGGGAGACTGAGGTTCTTGTCTGTTCTGTTCACTGATGCATCCTCAGTGTTTAGAACCGGGTTTGGCCCAGATACGCATTGTTGGATACAGGTTTCTATGCCTTGCAGCTGAAAGCTAACTGATAGCATTCTGATAACAAACTTTGTAGGCAAGTTTAAAGACTCTATTAAAAATATAAAAGAACACATGAATGGAGAGCGATCTCATATTCATGAATGTAGATGACTTAGCAAATAATCCAAATTAACACATGAATCTTTTTTAATTCCAAAAAAAGAATTCCAGAAAGATTCCTGTGTGTGAAACCCAACCAACAGTTCATAAACTTCAAATGCAAGCTAGGTCATTTTGGGAAAAGGAAGACTAAGACGAGGGTATCCGACACGAAGCAATGAACACAAAGCCGTACCAATACGAGGTGCAGGACCAGACCGACAGATGAGACGGAGAGCTCCCATTGTCTCATCCACATGTGGGCCCCCTAAGTGGCAGAGTGGTGCCACCATCGGCAGGGAAACGGGATTGCTGGGTAGATGATGTTGGGGAAACAGAGTCCCTCCATGGCAGGAAATAAAGCTGGGTCCCAACCTCATGCCACGGTTGAAGGTGACCTCACAGGTAAGTTGGATGAAAGTAAAAGGTGAGACCATAAAAGCGAATAAGAGAAAAAGTAGAATATAGCCCCCTGACTTTGGGGGTGTGAACGAACTTCCTAAATAAGATCCCAATCACCAACCAGAATTGATGGGACAAATCAAAACGAAGGGTTTCTGTTCAAGTGAAGGCCGCCACAGCCGGGGTGAGCGGGAGCACCTTGCAAATCTAAACCACACTCAGCCTACGCAAGAACCGGAAAGCAAGAAAAAGAACCCACCTGAAGAATTGGTACAAGGCATACGAAGAAGCAAGACTCGACAGCATCAGCAGAGAAATGCTCGCGGTTAAGCTGTAGTGAACGGCTAGTGAGTGTGCTTCTTCACACAACGAGTACTGAGGATCGGCCGCTCTTGTGTGCCGCTGACTGGGGGCAGAAGCCTCCGAGGCCGGCAGCGCCCTCCTCCCGCGTCCGCGGCTGTCTGGAAGCAGCCCCACCGAGGGGACTGTTCTTCATGCCAGCCGGGGCCGAATTCTCTCTCAGCTTCCGATGGACGGACAGACGCTACGTTAAAATTATTTTCCAGTCCTTAAGATGCTGCCTGAGATTTTATTTTATTTTATTTTCAAGTAATCACTACGCCCAACATGGGGTTCGAACTCTGGACCCTGAGATCCAGAGTTGCGCCCTCTTCTGACTGGGCCAGCCCGGCGCCCCTCCTGCCTGAGATTTTAATGTCCTGAAAATGGCTGTTATCAGCTAAGTCGTAATAGGAGCTTACTGGACTGTCATGTTTCATTAGTTCCCTTTTACGAACTTTTGTCCACCTTCAGCCCATGGACATTAGCAAACATCCCGTGGCCAAGTCTCAGGATCTGATAATAGAAAGAACCGCAAGACTCATTATGTTTCTCACTATTGTCGCCAAGGGACAGAACATGTTTTCTTGCAGTTTATGATCTAATCATTTTTCTTGGAATTGAATATTTTGTGTTGTCACAAATGGTGTGTCAGATTTCTTAGTTTTATAATACCTTCCACTTCTCTTTATAACCTTCATCCTTTATCTTACATGCTCTTCATGTACCTTATTCTTCATTGAGCTCGTTAGTACGCCTTAACAAGGAAGGAATAAACACGGCTTTTCGTCTTTGTTAAGCTCTCCGTCAGAACACTGCTTCACCACGCATGCGAGGCGTGTCTCCGAACACCGTTGCCAGACCCTCGTGTGCAGGTGCAGCAGGTGCCCCGATGCCTGGCTCACTGCTTCTCTGCCCTGCATCTTGGGCCACGCACTGAGGGCCACGTGGTCTTCCAACTTTCTTTGCTTCCATTTCCAGATCGTCAAGTGTTCTATTAAATTCTTTTTGATGTTTCTTTTTAATTTTATTTATTTATTTGTCAGAGAGAGAGAGAGCGAGAGAGCGAGAGCACGAGCAGGGGGAGGGGCAGAGGCAGAGGGAGAAGCAGGCTCCCCGCTGAGCAGGGAGCCTGACGCACGATTTGATCCCAGGACCCCGGGATCATGACCTGAGCTGAAACCAAGAGTCAGACGCTTGACCGACTGAGCTGCCCAGGAGCCCCAAACCAGCAGTGTTTTCATGCCACCCATTTTGCTAGAACACCTAAAATGGTCTGATATTACTTGGGCTTTGTTCTTTCCAGCCGATGAGGTAAACAAAGGACATCGATCTGTGCTTAGTTTTGAATTTTGTCTTTTAAGTTGATTATTAAAGTGCTGTTGTGTTTTATGTGAGGCCGTGCTCATCTGCTCTTCTTGCTGGGCATGAGGGCTGATGGGCACCAGCATGACCCCCAGGTTCCCAGCCCCAGCGGTACCGGGACACCCCAAACCCTGAAGGCTTGGGTGGTGTTGGGGCACCCACTGGAGACTGCTTGCTGGCTGGGGAGCCTTCACTGAAGGTCGGGGCACCTTCCAGGCACCCCACAGTCAGCCACATGACCTGGTGTGACCGGCCTGACACTGAGCACAGGCTCCGGGTGGCATGGGTCACCTTCAGCCGGGGCCTCCACCCAGCTGGGGTGGGTGACATGAACTACATGTAGCAGAGTCAGGCTGGAAGGGTGGGCATTAGGGCCGGGAGATGGAGACAGCAGGACACCCAGGAGCCTCTCAGTGGGGAACCCCCTTGCCCAAGAGGGGCACTCACCTCACAGAGCCCAGGCAGCTGCCGTTGAGCTTCAGCTGGCTGAGGTTGGGCAGGTGCACCCCTGCGTGCCACAGGAGGGAGAGGTGGGTGACAAAGCCTTACTCCCTCACTCACCTCTCTGCACCCTCGTCAGTGCCCCGTGGCTGCTCTGAGTCCTAGTGCAACCTCAGGGCCCTGTGCTCACGCCTGCGGCCTGCCTCCAAAGAAGCAGGCACGAGCAGGTGCACCTGAGCGGACCAAGCCACCCGGAAGGCCAAGAGGCCACGGGACTCAGGAGTCTGCTTGGAGGAGGGGAGCCTCATTGGCATGGGTGGGGCCACCACCGCTTGGGTCCTGCCGCCGAGCCACGTCCCAAGCCCAGCCACGGGAACCCCAGACCAGAACCTCCATCAGCTCGCAGCACTGGGTACCAGAGCACAGGAACCCCCTAGCCGGTGTCCCTGTGCACCCCAAAGCCCCGGCAAAGTGATCTGAGTCAGACTCTTTTGAAGAAGGGCACTGACCCTGCAGGACAGTCCTGATCCCTTAAAAAGGGGTGCAGCATGGGCCTGTGGAGTACGGGGTGGGCCTGTGGGGCGCAGGGCAGGCCCGTGGGGTGCAGTGGTGCACAGACCGGAGCCTGGCTGGCAGCACTGGAGCGGATGGGCCCTCAGAAAGAAGTTGGAGCTTGCCCTTGGCGGGGGGTGGACAGGGAGGGGCTCTCACCAAAGTTCCCCAGGCTGTTCTCACGGGTGTTGACACACATCTCCAGCATGTTCACCAGTCGAAGGTCGTCTACCTGGGCCAGGGCCCGCTGCGGAAATCGATGAAGAGTCAGCCCTGGGGACTGCACAGTGGTCACTCCCTCCCAGGGACGTCCCTGCCTTTGGCTGTGAGGCTGTGACCGGTGGCAGACATTTCCCTGCCCCCTCTATGCTGACCTCAGCCGTGGATGGCTTGCCTGGTGGGGTATGAGGGCACAGAATGGGAACAGAGCTAGTAACTGTGCTTGGCTGGTGGGCCTATCAGCAGAATAGGGCCTGAGGGGTGCCAGTGTCTAACGAGACCCACGGAACAGGCCCCAACGTGACAGTGGATTTAGGACTGGGTTGAGGGCTGATGTGAGCGCTGCTGGGGCGGGAAGGACAGATGCCCATGTCCTGTGGCAAGGACATGTCTCCTGAGATTGTCTCCTGGGGCGGCCTGGATGGCAGAAAGCATGCATGAGGAACTTGTCACATTGAGCCGAGAGGTGCCAGCACAATGTGGGCGGAGTAAGCTTGGCTGCACTTGATAAGGTGCTGTGAGACACAGGGTTCAGAGGGCAGGGAGGGAGCCCAGGAGATTTGGAACCTGTGGGCCTGGAAAATAACGTGGTCTCTCAATCCCAATCAGCCAAACAAAAGGCTGCGAAGGTCTGCAGGTGGGATGACCCAGGTAGTCCGTCTCGGGGAGCAAGCCAGGTCGCTCCATGCACCTGCAGAGGCTCTGGGGCTCTCAGGGGAGGCCTCCGGGAGCTGGTGGCCCTGTTTACAGTGACTGAGTCTGCAGAGAGAACTGTGTCCAGACACCATCGCAGGCTCTCGGCACCGGCATCGACTGGACTCCACCGTGTTGAACAGCATGTGTGGTTGTGGACCTCTGATCACCAGCATGCCGTGGCCTGGACTGGGGTTCATGGAGACCGTCCGAAACGACAGTGTTTGGGGCCATGTTCTCCAGCCAGGAGCCAGGCGGAGAAGGAAGGCGGTCCCAGGATGGACAGAAGCCCCACAGGGACAGAGCAATCTCTAATCAAAGTGTGTTCCCGCACAGGGCGCCCAAACATTTGTCCAGTGGGTGTCAGTGCCACTGGACTTCCTTCTCAAGGGGGGGAGGCCGGTGAGTTACCCTGCTGTTCCCACCCTGCCGGCTGGCTGTGGGGGCCACACTGCTCTTCATGCTTCCCTGGGTCCTTCTTCGGATGCACCCAACGCAAACACTTTCTCCCAGGACGCAGACTCACCTGATGTGTGGTTAGTGGGGACTCGGGGGGTGTGAAGGCTCTGAATGTGGAGGCAGGTGGGCCATTGCTCATAATTGTCACTCTTCCCCTGAATTAGAACTGTGTGTCCGTTCCCCGGCCAGTGACAACACAGACCCCAGAGCAGGTGGCCTTGTCCATGCTGGGCTTGGCCAAGGGGGCCCTCAAGTGTGCATGTGTGGTTCACCTGCTGCTTACCCCCAGGTGCTGACCACGAGCAGGGCAGCCCCATGTGGCCCCTTTAGCCTGGATCCCAGTGGGAACCCAGTGCAGACCCCAAGCCTGAGGACGGAAACCTGTTGTTGGAGCCAGAGCCTGGGTGGTCTGTGGTCAGCGTTATGTGGCCATAGATGACATATGGGACACAGAAACGCACCAGGCCAAGGTGTTGGGAAAGGAAACCTGCCAAGGACTGCCACAGGGTGCCGTAGTGTCAACAAGATTCACCCAGGAGCAGTCTGAGTGGGCACTGCCCTGAGGATGACAAGGGGCATCCATGCGGACCTGAGGAGACAGATTCACAATACTGTTTGCACCCCACCTGGCCTGATTTTGTAGGGATCCCAGGCTGTACAAAGCCTTCTGTGTGGCAGGGACATCTCCTGGGGGGGAGGGTGTCCCACTATCCATCTGAGGAAGACACAGTGACCATACATACTCCTGCAAAAACCCTCCCTGTTGGGCACCGTCTCCCACAAATGAACACAAAACGAAAAGGAAATGAAACAGAGATTCCGGTGAACACCAGGAATGTCTGCAGCTCCCGGCCTGGCTCCTGGTGTGCGGTACTGGGGGGGTGACAAGGCTAGGCCCACCTCCGGGTCCAGCCAGGGTGTGGTGGGGGTCCCTGCTCTACCTGCACCTTGCTCCTGGCACTCCCTGCCATGGCCAGGCTGGACCCTCCCTGTCCTGCTGTCCAGGGCGGGGAGCTCTGTCCCCAGCCAGCAGCTCTGTCCAGTAGAGGAGACTCCAGCTCTGTGCAGAGGTCGGCCATTGCCCAGAGTCTCTTCTCAGGGTCAGGCTGTTGTCAGTGCAGCCTGGCCTCCCTGTGGCCCCAGGAGGGCCACCCCAAGCTCTGTGCACACCGGCCCCTCCAACAAGCCCACCTGCTGTGTCTGAACCCAGACTCATATGTGCGGAGGGACAGGACCCCAGAGCTGGCCGGTACAGAGGTGGCCTGCAGCTGTGGGCCTGTCTCTGTCCCCTGGGGCAGTGTGGGGGGCTGTTGAGGAGCTGGTGGGAGGGCTGTCCTGATGGGCTCCATGCTGGACCAAGACCCTGGGACGATATGGGCCTGCAGGCATGGCTGGAGGGCCGCACACACAGAGGAGCCAGCTTGGAGTCTGGGGAGGGGGGCCTGGACCGAGTGTCCCTTCCCCCTTCACTGATCAGGCAGTGCGGATGCTTCTGTGAGTTAGTTGGTTAGGAGGACGGGCAGAGACCTCGGGTAGCCAGGCTCCCTTCTGCATGTTGGTGAGCATGTCATCCTCGGGTCTCCAAGGGACCCCTCTCCAGGCACCTCACCCTCTTACCCTGTGCAAGGGTGCTGTGGGCCTAAGGGCTGCCTGTACCCGGTGGGGCCTGCCCCCTTAGCATGGCCAACAGTGGGTGGGGTGCGGAGCTGCCCAGAGTGGGTGCTGGGTGAGAACCGGGAGTCAAGAGGGCTCTGCATATCTGGGTGGGCCGCTGGGTGGGAGTGGGGGGGCGGCAGGTTTGGGAGAAAGCCTTCACCAGCTGCCCCAGACAACGGTCAGTGAGATCCTGGAATGGCCCCCACTTAATCAGCCCGCCCCGGATGGCAGGGCTCCCTCGTTTTGCCTGTGGCTTCGTTTATTCCTGGCGGTTTGCATCTCTGTGTGCCATGCACGCGCATGGTCTGCAGCCCTGCCTCCCACCAGAACAATGGCTGCTCGAACCAGGGGCTTCTCTGGTTCATGGAGCCGTTCATGGAGCCCAGCACACAATGCGTACTAGGCAAATACTTGTGGAGTTCCTGCCTGGCTCATTCCTGAGTGCCTGGGGGATATCTGCATCACCAAGCATCTGCGGTTGGCCGTGAGGGTGGAGCAGGTGCTGGGGACACAGCAGGGCTGAGAGCGTCCATCGGCCAGGCAAGGCTAGGAGAGCTGAGGACTGAGTGCAGGCTGGACAGCGACCCTGCAGTGGTGCCCCATGCGGACCCCTGAAGCCTGAGCCCCCAGCCCCCCAGCACTCACCAGTCGGGCAGGTGACCGGTACTCCTCCACCAGCTGCTCGCCACGGCTGTCCCTATGGCTGCCTGGGTCCTTGCTCTGTGGGCGGGGATTGTGCAGGCCTTGCCAGCTCAGCTCCCGCACTTGGACAGTGGCTGTGCTCGGCCAAGGCCCGTGGGCTCTGTCCCAGGCCTGGTCCATTCACATCCAACCTGCTGGGATAGGCAGAGGGCAAAGCTACTAAGCCTTTGCACTTCCTCTGATCTGCAGCCTGGCTGGGACCCTGCACAGCAAGCCTTTGGGGCTCATCCTGCCTGGCTCTGATGGGTCTCTCACTCACTTAGTCTCAGCCTGCCTGGGGGCTCATGATGGCCTCGCCATCACCCACTCAGCCTTAGCTCACACCCCACTGGGGTCTGGGTGGGTCACCTCCTTGTGTTTCTGCTCATCCCCCAAGGTCCACAACAAGGGTGCTGGTTCCAATCTTCTCTATCTGAGGTCCTGCCTAGGCTCTGTGCCTGAGGGGGGCCAGTTGGCCCCTGGTCATCTTTGCTCCGTCAGCTGTGACCAGCAGCAAGTCATTGGCTCAGGCCCAGTGCTGTGCCTCCCCACCAATGATCTCCAAGCCTGGGGGCCCAGGACCAGGCTCTCAAGCATCCCCCCCACCCACCCCTATGCCCACTGAGCCCCCTCACCTGGAGGCAGCTGCCTTTTCCCACCATGGGTCAAACATCCAGATAAGGGGGCAGCATGGGTCTTCAGGTGGCACCTGCAGGAGAGAGTTGGGGTGGCATCCTGGCCAGGTCCCTGTGCCAGGGGACTTGGGACAGGCCAGGCTGAGGTTATAGGGCCCATAAGTGAGCAGCTGTGGAGATGGTCGGGGCTGTCAGTGTGGGCACTGGCCCTTAGGTCAGATAGGGGACCTGGACTGGCTGATAAGACAGTCAGATGGTGACTGACTCCATCCTCTTTCCAAAAGGGGTCCTGGGTCTGCCACTCTGGACTATCTCTCATGGGCTGGCCTCCTTGGCACCCTGTCCCTCCTGAGCCCCCTCACCCTCAGGCTCCAAGGGAGGTTGTCCAGGGTGTCCCTGGACACCTGCACGAGGCTCACTTGGCATTGCTCCCTTTTTTTTTTTTTTAAGATTTTATTTATTCATTTGAGACACACAGAGAGAGAGAGAGAGCATGAGCAGGGGGTGAGGCAGAGGGAGAGGGAGAAACAGGCTTCCCGCTGAGCCAGGAGCCCGATGCGGGGCTCGATCCCAGGACCCTGGGATCAGGACCTGAGTCGAAGGCAGACGCTTAACGACTGAGCCACCCAGGCGCCCCTTAAAGCTGCAGATGCCTGGCCTGTCCCCTGACCCTGGAATCATCTCTAGGGTTAGAGCCAGAAGTCTGCCTGGAATGTTCTGGGCACTTCCCTCCAACGTGGGCTGAGCCTAGGTCTCAGGGTCCTAGGATGAAGCAGCAAAGCCAGTGGGAGACTCAGTGGTACCCCTAGATGTCCAATCTGGTCCTCCAGGGGCGCTGCCCACAACCCCTAGCCGTGCTCCGAGGGGTTCCCAGTCACGGGATAGGAGGGACCCCAGGCCCTGCCCCTGCGGGGGAGAGGGAGGCAGGGACCCAGACTCGGATCTGGCAGTTTCCATAGTGGGGACTGAGGAGGGGACCCAGATAGCTGATGAGCCAGGCCAGGGGCTGGCATTAGCCTGGGCTGTGGGGACAGAGAGGCCCACAGGTTTCCAACTTGGGAGGTTTGTGGGGCTCCCAGAGTGGCAGGGCAGGGTGGGGCTGAGCCATGAACAGACAGTCCCAGCCCGTGCATGGACGCGAGGGGACAGTGCTGGGACCCGTCCTCGGCCTCAGTTTCCCGCCAGGAACGGGGGAGATACAGCGAGGCCTGCGGCCCCAGGCCCAAAGGCGTGCTTGGCTCTCACCTGAGGGGTCGGTCTCGGTGCCACGGCCCTGGGCGCCCTCCGCTGCCGGGCGCTCACTCCGACTCGGGGTCGTTCTTCCGGTGGCGGGGTTGCGGGGCCTGGGCACCATGGCAACGGGGCCGGGGCATCATTTGAATACTCAAATATTCATGAGGCCGCGGGAATCTCCGTGCCTCCGCGGTCGAGCCACGCCCCTTAGCAACGGTTGCTAGGGCAGGCCGGCGGGGGCGGGGCAGCTGCCAACCCGGTTTGGGATCTGGAGGGTAGGGCCCCACGCGCTGGGCGCCCTGTGGGCTGGGAGGGAACCAGGGGCGGAGGTGAGACGCCATCAAGCCGCGGGGGTGGGGGGGCCGGACAGTCCGGCCAGGTGTCCGCCCCTGAAAAGGCGGTGTCTGGTGGAGACCAGCGCCCACCTTTCCCAGCTGGGAGGGTTGTCCCTGAGGCCCTGGCCTTGAGGGATGTACCCCCGCCTCCAAGTGTGGCCGATGCCAAAACAAAAGGAAGCGCTGTGGCAAAGGACCCCCTGAAGACGAGGGAAACCCAGACCTGGACACCCGGAGGGGAGTTTGGAGTGTCCACACTCGCGAGGGATGCCACCACCCGCTTTCATTTATGCGCCTTTACTTCGCGTCTATGCGCTTCAGGCGCAAGCCCGGCTCTGTTCTAGCCACCGCGCAGTGCGCGGGACGGCCAACCCGACACAGCCACGGCACGTGGGGTCGGTGATGTGGTGGGGGCGGGGGCGGCCCCCGAAGGGGTCCGCCAAGGTCGCGGCCTGCAGGGGGTGAGCTCCAAGAGAGCAGCACCGAGCCGGCACAGGAGGGGATAGGGGATGGGAGCAAAGCAAGGTTGGGCTTTCTGTGTAATGCACCGTTCTGTCTTTGTAAATAAGAAGGGTGTGTTTATGCACTACTTTGAAATTTTAAAAAATGTGAAAACCATGTCTTTTTGAAGGTGCGTTTGTGCTTGGGATGGGGGGAGATTTCAGTACACCCCCTTGAGCAACTTTTGGGTGGGATTTGCTGGGTACCATTTGTTAAATTGGGCCACACGGTAAGCTTCTGCAGGGTTGGAACCACTGGGTTCTCCCGGTCCGGAGCCACCTGACGGGAAGAATGGTGTAGGGCAGTCAAACCTCCGGCCACTGGGGGTCCCAGAGGCTTCCGGCGCGGCCCGGGCCTGCTCTGGGCGCCTGACCCTCGTCCTGGGGGGCCTCTCCGTTTTGCTCCAGGCTCCCCCCCGCCCAGCCCGGGGGGCGTCCGCGGTGCTGACCCTCCACCCTCCCTGTGGCTCGTCCCTGGACTGGCCCTTCCGCTCCGGGGTGGGCCCTCGGTGGGCTGCCCGTCGCGGCGCGGGGAAGCCCTCCCGGGCAGGGCAGGGACTTGAGCCGGACCGCAGCGACCCCGCCCCAGTCTACAACAGCCCGCGGTCCCGCTTTCCTAAGGGGCCTCTATTCCTCCGGAAGAGTTCGGAACCTTTCCGGAGAAGCCGTCGCCCCCGAATCCGCGACCCCCGCGCCCTCGCTGTCCTCCCGCCCGGCAGAGCCCAGCCCCCCTAGGCCGCGGCCCACGAGGGCCTCCAGGGCCGGCACCGCCCTCCGCGCCGTTTCCCGGAAGCCCCGCCCGGCCGCGGCCCTTGACGGGCGGGCGGGTCGGCCAACCGGAGCAGGGCGGGACGGGGCGGGACGGCTCCGGGGCGGGGCCCGGCGCCCGCGGCCAATGGCAAGCCGCGCCAGGCTGACGGACGGGCGCGGGGCGGGGCGTGCGCCCGTCTCCCGACCCCCCTCCCCTGAGTGTCCGCCGCCCGCGCCCCGCCGCCCGCAGCCGGAACCGCACCCTCCGCGGACCGAGCCCATGCGCTGGGCGAGCCACGCGCCCCGGCCCCGGCCCCTTTCCCCGCCCCCGCCCCGGCCCCGGCCTCGAGGGCAGTCGCGCCAGTGAGCGGTGAGTGCGGCGGGGGCGGGTGGGGGGCGGGCGGCGGCCCCAACCGGGGCTGCGGCTCGGGGCGTTGGAGGCGCGGCGGCGGCGGCGGGGCGCGCGGGGGCGCAGGTGAGCCGCGGGCGGGCGGGCAGGGCGCTGCGGCCGGGACTGCGGGCGGCGGCGGGGGCGCCGTGCCTCCGCGTCCCTGGCCCTGCCCTCCGTGGGGCCCCAGCAGTGCTCTTGGGCAGCGTGCGGGGGGCCCCCCGAACCGAGGTCCGCTGCGGCCCCCCTTTAGTCGCAAGGCGCGCTCCCAAGGGCTCGGGCACCAGGCGGCCATCACGATACACAGCAGGCGAGTCGGGGGTTAGGAAATCACTGTCCACTGGGGACAAGAGCAAGGGCACCCCCTCGTTAACCCTTACAAATTGGGACACCCCAGCTGGAGGCCTTGGCCCAGGCTTTGATTCTTTCTCACCTGTGCCCCCGCTCCGCACCTCCGTTGGGTCTGTTCCTCTCAGTCTGCTTACCAGGACCCCCCCCCACCCCGCCCCACCCCGCCCCACCCCGCACCCGGCTGCCTCATCTGCCTCCTTTTCTCCAAAGCTCATATGGTAACAGGATACCGCGGGGTTCCCCTTATTTTCATGTGTGCCCGTCTTTTCCTTGGAGAAGGGTGCAGGGGCTTCTTTCTCTGCCTGTCACGCTGAGCCTGGAACAGCGGCTGGCATGCAGTAGGCGCTCAGTAAATGCTTGTCCAAAGCAGCAACATGCTCGGTGGGGCCGGAGCCGGTTGTAGGATGGCACTGGCCTGCCTGGGCATGCTTCTGTGCGCTCCACTGTGGCAAGACCTGTTCTTGCAGGGAGGGGACTGGTAACCTCAGCCTGCAGGGCCTCCAGTTCAGGCTTTCTGCCTACCCAGCAACTTCTAATTTGGGTGCGTGGTTGGGAGATGCTCTCAGCTGTCAGCTCTGCCTTTGGGGGGCCAGCTCCGTGCTCTCTCACAACCATAAGTGCAGCTGAAGGTGGGGGCCATCTCCCACCCCTGGGCTGGAGGTGCCACAGGTGGGCGGCTGGGCCACCATTCTGGCGGCTTCCCCCGTTCCCTGGTTGTCTGGGGCCAGAGGGTGGGGCGGGCCAGCCCAGGGAGCTCCACAGGCCTGCTCTGCGTGGCTGGGCCATGGCTGAGTGCAGCTCCCTCAGCAGGTGGGACAGGAGACCACCACAGTGCCCCGGGCTGCATCCCTTGAGGAGCGATGACAGAATATAAGCTTGTGGTGGTGGGCGCTGGAGGTGTGGGGAAGAGTGCCCTGACCATCCAGCTCATCCAGAACCACTTTGTGGATGAGTATGACCCCACCATCGAGGTGAGTGTTGCTGTTCCTGTCCCCAGCCCTGAATCCTGATGTGGGCTTGTCTTCTGTGTGCTCCATAGGAGGACATCCCCTCCTTGTGGGACCTGGGGGCGGGGCGGGAAAGGTGCCCAGGAGGGGCTGGTGGTTGGATCGCCCCATCCTAGGAGAGGTGGGGGGGGCCCTGAAGCACTGTCCTCCTGCAGGACTCCTATCGGAAGCAAGTGGTTATCGATGGTGGGGTCCCTGAAGCCCTAGGAGAGGTGGGGGGGGCCCTGAAGCACTGTCCTCCTGCAGGACTCCTATTGGAAGCAAGTGGTTATCGATGGTGGGGGCCCTGAAGCCCTAGGAGAGGTGGGGGGCCCTGAAGCACTGTCCTCCTTCCTGCAGGACTCCTATCGGAAGCAAGTGGTTATCGATGGTGGGGGCCCTGAAGCCCTAGGAGAGGTGGGGGGGGCCCTGAAGCCCTAGGAGAGGTGGGGGGGGGCCCTGAAGCCCTAGGAGAGGTGGGGGGGGCCCTGAAGCACTGTCCTCCTTCCTGCAGGACTCCTATCGGAAGCAAGTGGTTATCGATGGTGAGACGTGCCTGCTGGACATTTTGGACACGGCGGGTCAGGAGGAATATAGTGCCATGCGGGACCAGTACATGCGCACTGGAGAGGGCTTCCTGTGTGTGTTTGCCATCAACAACACCAAGTCTTTCGAGGACATCCACCAGTACAGGTGAGCTGCTGGCCGGCCCTCAGGGGCCTCCCTGTCCCTGTTTCTCCTTGTGTCTCTCTGTCCGGGGCCTGGATGCAGCTGTGCCTGCAGCTCAGCGACTGGCTGCCCCCTTCTTCCTTGCAGGGAGCAGATCAAGCGAGTGAAGGACTCCGATGACGTGCCCATGGTGCTGGTGGGGAACAAGTGTGACCTGGCTGCCCGCACCGTGGAGTCCCGGCAGGCACAGGACCTCGCCCGCAGCTATGGCATCCCCTATATCGAGACGTCGGCCAAGACTCGCCAGGTGAGCCGGCTCCCCACCACAGCTAGCCAGGGACCCGCCCCGCCCCACCCCTGCCAGGGAGCAGTGCTCATTGCCCCCTCTCCCCCCACACAGGGCAGCCGCTCTGGCTCTGGCTCCAGCTCCGGGACCCTCTGGGACCCTCCGGGACCCCCGTGACCCAGCGGCCCCTAGCGCTGTAAGTGTCCCCGGACGGCAGGGCAGCGAGGGAGGCCAGGGCCCAGGGTCTGGGCTGACACAGCTCCAGGGAGAGGCGGAGGTCCCTGGAGAGAGCTGCCCTGAGCCAGGCCGGAGCGGTGACCCTGGGGCCCTGGCCCCTCGGCCCCCAGAGAGCCCCGTGGGCCCTTGTTGGCCCTGCCCCCTTCACGGGCTGGTGGGGACAAGGTTGCTAGGTCAGACAGGAGTGGGACACGGGGTGTTCAAGCTGGGAGCCAGACCAAGGCCCGCCCTGTGGGGGAGCTCCTGAGGAGCGAGCTGCCTGATGGGGGTAGCCCTGGGGCTGTGGGATGAGCAGGGCCCGGCTGCCCACGTGTGGGAGTCGGGGTGGGGAGAGGGAGGGGAAGGGCCGGGATTCTGCATGAGCTGGAGGCCGGGGTCCCTTGGTCCCCCTCCCCTGTCAGGCCCCCAGGCCGAGTCCCACTCTGAGCCGGCCCCTTCTTCCTAGGGCGTGGAGGACGCCTTCTACACGCTGGTGCGAGAGATCCGGCAGCACAAGGTGCGAAAGCTGAGCCCGCCCGACGAGGGTGGCCCAGGCTGCATGAGCTGCAAGTGCCTGCTCTCCTGACGTCCCTTCCAGGCCCCCCCTGACATCCCCGCAGGCCCTCTGTGCCCCAGCAGCGCAGGCAGGGGGCGTGGAGGTGCCAGATGCCGGGAGGAGGTGCCGACGGAGGAAGGAGGAGGGGAAGGAAGGAAGGAAGCGCCACCGGAGCCCGGCCAGCCCAGGCTCCCTGGACAGAGTGACCGCAGACCTCCCAGGACGCTTTGCACAGACTGTGGTGAACTGAGGCCACCGGCACCCTGGCTGTCACTCTCCTCCCAGCCCCGTCCTGGCCCTTTGGCCACAGGCTGAGTCGCAGTAAATTATTGGATGGTCTTGACCCTGGCGTCTGGCCGAGATTGGAAGGCACCTGGGACCCTCAGCTTTGTCTGCCCGGAGGCCCCTCTGCAGGGACCCCTGTAGGGGCTGGTGAGGCGGCCTGGGCCCAGCCACCCTGTGCTGTCTGGCTGGCTGTCTAGCGCCTCTTGCACGCAGCTCTGGGGCCGCAGGACCAGGCTGGCTTTGCGTTTTAACACAACACTTTATTGAACTTTCAGCAGCAAACGGGCTCAGAACCAAGGGTGCAAGCCTTCCTCTGGGGAGGGAGACCTGCTTCTTTAGGGGAAGGCTGAAATCACAGGGGGGCGTGGGCGCTCGTGTGCCCCACCTTGGAGCCTGTGCTGACTCCGGGGGGTGGCACATTTCTGAGTTTGGGGCCACCAAGAGGCGGGTGCTGAGGACGGCCGACCTGAGCTGGAGCTCTGGGGCTCCCAGGCAGGGTCCCAGCACATCTGCATGGCCTCGGCCTCTGCCCATTGCTGCCGGGTGACTCGGAGAGCCAGCCTCTGGCGGCACCTGCCTCCTGCTGTGGGGGAGGGGGAGGGGGGCCCCACCGGCCTGCGCCTGCTGAGCCTTAGCTGGGGTGGCCGGTGGTTCCCAGCGCTGCCCTAGGTCGGAGACATGGATCTGTGGGGCATGCCCAAGTCCCAGGGGGCCACACACAGCTCTGAGAGGGCTCGCCCAGGCTTGGGCCAGAACCCAGCACTGGCCAGGGCCACGGGGGGCTCCGTCCCATCCGTCTTCATTTTGTTCATGGGGGGGCTCGTGTCGTCTCTGCCCCCCAGGGCCTGGGGCCAGGCCAGTTGAGGTCCCCCCAACTCAGGGACTTGTGCACCTGGAGGGGTTGCCGCCGTCCAGGCAGGCCAGTGTGTTGAGGCAGGGCATGGTGCTGGCTGCCCAGAGCCCCAGGGCCCCCACGCTCAGCATCACGCTCTGCTCCAGAGGCCAGGGAGCATCTAGCAGCCCTGTGGACGCAGAGGTCGGACGGTCCCAGGCAGGTGCGGGGCCTCGGGGCTGTGGCTCAGCGCGGCCCTGGCTCTGTCTTGGCTGTGCTGGTCACCCCCGAGAGGGGTATGAGCTGCAGTGGCCACAGGGCAGGAAGGGTGTCCTGGGCCCTACAGCTTCCTCTTTCCTGGGCTGGGGGGACCCCGTCCCGAGAGTCCCAGGGGCATTCTGGGGCCTGGTCTGTGGTGTGCCCACTGGGGTGGCCCAGGCAGGGGCTGAACGGAAAGGGACCCAGTGCTGTGGCTTCGAGCCCACGTCGGGGGGCCACCTGCCTGCACCCTCCTGGTGCACTGGGAGGTTGGGGAGGGAATTCCATTGCTGTGGGGACAGCCGGGCCAGCAAGGGGTCTTGGGCTGGGGGCAGCCGGGCCAGAACCTGGGCCCTTGGCCCTCCCGGCTGCAGGGGTGCAGTTGAGGGCTCCGTGGACATTCCCTCCTGCAGCAGCTCCTCGGCCTTGAGGATGGCCTGGCCGGGAAGGGGTCCCTGCTGCTCATGCTGGGTGGCTGGGCCCGGGGAGGCCGGCCCGTCCACTCTGGGGAGCGTCTCAATGCAAGAAGGGAGGCGGGGCTTGGGTGCCGGGGACACTTCCTCCAGGCCCAGGGGCTTCGTGGGGAACTCCTCAGGACCGGCTGCAAAGAGGCAGGCTGCGTCAGCGTCCCCGGCAGGCTGTTTGTCCCCAGCTGGCTGGGGCCCAGCGTGTGCTCGTGGCTCCCTGCATGTCCACCCTGGCCTGCCCCTGACAACAGCCCTCCAGGTGCTGATGCCCAGCCGCTGCAGTGAGCGCCCGGACGCCCGGCCCCGGCCTGGGTTCCCCAAGGTTGGAGCAGAAGAGGAGAGGGACAGAGATGAGGAGGAAAGCCCCGGGGGCTCTGTCCCCTGTGTCCTGCCCCAGGAGGGTGAATCAGGAGGGGATGGGGCCCTGAGCCCACCTGGAGGGGGCAGGTCGCACTTATCCTTCAGAGCTGGCCATGGAGGATCGAAGGTGTCTGAGCACCACCTCATCCTCCAGGGCCCAGGGCTGGGCCAGGGTGTCCTGCAGAAACTCCCGAAGACCTTCCAGGGGCAGCTTCAGGAGGCGTTCTGGGCAATGGGTGTGAGTCAGACCCAGAGGGACCCTGCCCTGCCACCCCAGGGTGCCTCCCATGGACAGCTGCTGGGGTCCAGCTGTCCCAGGAGCGCCACGGGCTGCCCGTGGCAGGGGGAGGTCCCATGCAGGCTGCTCCTCTCTGGGGTGCCCCGCCCAGCCCCCTGCCGGCCTCCGTCCTCCACCGAGGCCTGCACCTCGCTCGGGTGGTGGGCCAGCCCCCCCTCCTCGGGCACACCTGGGCTCCCTCGGGCTCGCTCACTGCTGTGCATCTTGAGGATGGTATACGCCATGGCTCCCCGTCCAGGATGTAGGCATCCCAGAGCTTCAGAATGAGCAAGAAGGGGGTCTGTGGGGACAGCAGGTGTGGGAGGGGCAGTCTCGGTGGGGCCCACTGGCTGCATCGGATGAGGCCCCCCAGCCCCTCCTGTCGGGGCTCCAAACAACCCCGGGGGGTAAGGGCCTGGCAAGCATGACCCGCAAACCGGGGGGCCACAGATTCTGCCCCACCCTCGGGGGCCACAGGCCCTTAGAGGACTCCAGGCTGGCTGCGGAATGGGGCAAGGGCCTGTCCACTCCCCAGGCTGACCTGACTTTCCCAGGGGGAGCTGAGGTGGACATAGCCCGTCCCCCAGAACCACCTCAAGGGGGTCTCGGGTTCTCCAGGATGGGTCTGGGCTTCAAGCCTCAGCCTTCGGGCTTCCGGGTTGGGTCTGGCTGCCCTGGTCAGTGAGGCTCAGCTGGGGCCTCCCCGGGGGCCAGGGCCAGGGGCAGGGAGCAGGGCAGGGAGCAGGTCAGCTTGGGTGGCCTTACCTGGTCGATGAAACACTGGAGGAACCACTTGGCGGTGTAAATACCAGTGCACATCTGTTCCTCGTCCTGACGGAAGTGTGGAAGGTGCTCAGGACCCACCCAGCGGCCCCAAACCCCTGGGCCAGGGCCCCATGGAGCCAGGTGGACACACTCGCCAAGGCCCCGCTCAGCCCTGAGGACGCTCCTGGGCCCAGCAGGAGAAGGAACAGGACAGGGCCACTTTGGCAGGGTTCTGCTCGCCCCCCACCCCAGTCCCAGGCCATGGGGACAGGGCCTCTGGGGAGCTTCTACTTGTCAGGTGCTTCTTTAGCTTCGGCAGCTCTTGTGCTTTAATAAGGCTGTGATGGGCCTGGAACCTTAGCAGTTTGGGGAGCCCTGGAATGAAGAAGCCTGAGAAGGCCCCAGGCCCCCTAACCATCAGGGCTTTCTCCTGCACCAGGTGTGGGGGGGTGAGTCCTGGCAGGGGTCTCCTCTCCCATGCCCTGACTGCAGAGTGTGCCCACAGCCCTCCCGAGCCCTGGCTGGCCCCGCTCTTCCCAGGCAGTAGGACTGCTGGCCAGGCCTGGGGGGCAGGGGCAGAGGACCCTCCTCCTCACAGAGACCCCGCTGGGTGGGGGCCCCGGGCTGAGGACCAGGCCCGGCTGACCCGGCAACCCTTTGCTGTGGCGGTGGCAACAGGGGCAAGGGGGCCCCAGCCCCGAGGGGCAGGGAGTGCCGCCCACGGGGAGGGTAACGGGGGCGTGCAGGGCCATCTCCTGGGTTGGGATCCAGGCTGGGGCCACGGGAGCAGTAGATGTTGCCACCTGGGCTTCGTCTGGCCGTGGGCTGGAAGGGGGCCTGGGGGGCAGGCTGGCAGCCAGGCAGGAGGCTGCAGGACCCGTGGGAATGCGAGAATGGTCTGCAAATGGTGGGGCCAGTGGCCAGACTACAGGATCCCGAAGGCCCCCCGGGGAGGCGGTGCCCTCTGCCAGCGGGGAGGCGGGCTGAGTGGGGGTCCTGGCCTGCCCCGCTGCTAGAGCTGCCCTGTGGGGGGCCTGTCCCGAGCTCCAGGTCCCATCCAGGCGCCCTGCCGGCCCCTACCGTGCATGGCGTGCCTCTCCGTGGTCATCAGCTGAGCCAGCGCCCAGAATGCAACCTCCTCGCACAGCAACATCAGCAGGACCCCCACGATCTGGCTCATGCCCTGGCAGTAGCCCACCTCCTGCAAGAGCCAACCCCGATGGAACGTGGCCACCTCAACGTGGTGGAGGTCAGGGTAGGGGAACTTCTCTCCCTGCTCAGGTTCTGATTCCCAGTTCGGTCCCTTCAGGATCGAGACCCGAGTTTTAGGGCAACAGCGACGCACGCTAGAGTACCTGGCAGCCCCAGCGCTCGGACTCAGGGGCCGTCCCTCCCCCTGCAGTCAGGTCTGCACCCCAGCCCCGGCCTCAGTCCTAGAGTCGAGAGCCCCTCCCTCGTGCCCCTGGGACAATGGGAGCTGGAGTCCTGGCTACGCGTCCTGGTTGGTCAGGAATCTGCAGGACAAAGGGCACCCGCGGGGCAGCAGGCCTGGCAGCGGGGAGACTCACTGGGTTGTAGACAGAATACGCCGAGAGCACATGGAACAGGGCTTGCTGCCTAGGAAAGGGAGAGCAGGGTGGGTTGCTCCTGTCTGAGCGAGGCTGGCCAGGTGCGGAACGCTGCCCCACGGACCTGGGTCTTCAGGGCAGCTCGGGGGCTGACGTGTCTATGGGGTCAGGTCTCCACACAATGACCGGCAGCTAGCTCAGACATACCACGGGATGGAGTTTATTTTCATTCTGCTGTTTGCCGTTTGCCTCCATGAAAGCGCCCGCTGTGGGATGGGCAGCTCCTGGGTTTTCACTGAGCCCCCAGCTCCCCCCTCCAGCCCTGGGGCCACTGCCCCACCCTGAACGGCCCCTTGGTGGCCAGGCGCTCCCCCTGCACCGCTCCCCCAGCCCCTGAGGCTTCTCCTCCCCGTGGTCTGGCTTGTTCCTGGTGCTGTGAATGCAACCATAGGATCTTTCTTCCCCGAGCCAAACGAAGCCCAGGTGCTCCCATAGCATCCAGCGCGTCCATAGCGCGGTCCTGTGTGTCCCTGAAGCGTATTCCCTGTTTTGGAATCCCAGTGTCTGTTCACCTAAGAGCAGCTTGGGCGCTTCCAGGTTGAGTCATTGTGCACAGAACCTTCACGCAGGTTTTACTTGGATAAAAGATTTCGAACCAGTTGGGTCAGTAACTGTGAGCACTTTGGGGCATATGGTGAGGCTCTGCTCAGCTCTGTAAGAAGCCGCCAGCCTGCCGTCCAGCGTGGCTGCATGACCCTGCACCCCAGCTCCCGCTGCCCCCTTGGGCGCCAGCGCTGGGTGCCCCCAGCCTTCCTGACCGGGGTGTGTGGCGGGCGCTGATGTCTCGCGGTGGCACGAAGGCTCAGCTCTGTCCCCAGACACACCCTGGATGAATGCACATTGTGTGTGTGTGTGTGTGCGTGTGCATCTTCTTGGCTCAAGTGTCTGTTCAGGTCTTGTGTCCACTGTGCGTTGGGTCATGTGTTCCATCACGGAGCGGCTTGTCCTCGGTCGGCAAGGGCCCCGCATTAGATGTGCCATTCCAAATCTCTCTCCCGCTCTGTAGCTTTCCTCCCTGCTCTCTGAATGGTGTCTTTGCAGAGGGCAAGTTTGTGATTGAGATAAACTCCAGCTTGTCCACGATTCCTCTCCTGCCTATTCCTCCCAGCTGACCAGCCTCTTCCTCCGTGTCCACGGCCTGTCCCTTCTCTGGCGTTCTGGTTTTCCAATGCCCAGAATGCGTTACCACCACCCTGTAACGCGGGTAAGGGTTGAACCTGGAATCCCACATGGGAATGTAGCTGCGCCCGAGTGCACAGAAGGAACAGGCTGCTTTTGAGGTCGGGGGCAGATCGGCCGAAGTGGAGACTATTTACCGAGAGGCCCTTATAGAAACCTCACGATCCTGTGCCCAGGTGTGCCGCCGGGCAGGGCCCACCCTCACATCAGGGCCCTTCTGTGTGAGGTCGCAGCGCAGTAGTCATAGGGGGATGGGGGTTTGGGGTGGTGCCTGGGGGCATCAGGCTGCCGGAGGCTGGCTTGCCCTGGACCAGGCGTCACAGGTCAGCCGTGACCTGGCCGCACTCTGAGGGCCAAGGCCGACGCAGCGGCCACCCAGGTTCCGGGGCACAAGGCACCCCCCTCGGTGGGGGAACGTCGGCGTCTCCTCATGAGACGGGTTGGGGATGGCCCCCTGGAAGGCTCAGTCCACGCCTGCCTGGCAGCTGCCAGCCTTCCCTTCCCGGCCTCCAGGTCAGCCTCCCCAGGGCCCCGGGCTGTGAAGCACACCGCCAGCCGCCGGCCGCGCAGACAGAGCTCCTTCTCCCGCGGCGATCCAGCGGCACCCCACCTGTCTGGGCGCACACTGCCTTCCCCACCTCCCGCTGGGCCCCCGCATCGTCAGGGTCTCCCCCGCACCTGGCGACTCAACACCAAACCCGGGCTCCTGAGGAGGACAGACCGTCCAGAGACCCCGACGGGGGCCGGGGAGGCGCCAACACCGTCCGCACACTGAGGCGCTGCACTAATTCCTTGCAGGCTGGAGCCGGTGGGGGGGGCACGCCTCCACCGGGAACCTCCGTTTCTAAGGCGCATACAGAGATGACTATAGTGTCGACCCGAGGTCTGGGCTTTGCTGGGACACACTTGCTGCTGGGGTCGCGGCTGGTGAGCACAGGACCTGGGCTGCACCGGGGACGGCATCTGGGGGTTCATCATACCACTGATCTGTACAGTGTCAACTGTCTACCATCAAATGCAAATACACGCAGAAAAACACCAAGAGTGGCTGTCCCTTTGACCCGTGTGACCCTCATCGGTCCATGTGTGTCCTCGTCCAGCCGAGGCTGGGCTGCCCGGCCCCCAGCCCCGCAGTGCCCCCACCCATGGCCTCCACCCTCTGTTGCTCCTCACTAGCAGCTCCACGCCAACCTTGGGGGTTCCGCTCCCACAGGGACGCCGCGAGGCCCCGTCGTGGCGCCCTCCCCATCGACACAGACCCAGGGAGGGGGCCACTGGGTCATCCCAAGCACGTTTCCCATGCGGCCGGGTTGTGTTTGCCGCCAACGTCCGCCTCTCCTCAGAGAGCCCGCCCTGCCCACCCAGAAGCCCCCTGGGCCGCCCCTGACCCCCAGAGTGTCCCCTGGGGCCCCCAGACCCTGCTTGTCCCGCAGTCTCACCTGACCCCGTAGCGGTCCTGGACCATGACATGGTTCCGGAAGGTCAATTTGCCTGATGTCCTTGGAGAAGAGCTGGGCCTGCTCCTTCATCTTCTGTGGGCAGAACTGGGAAGGAGGAGCCAGCTTCAGGACATGGGAGCCTAACTGTCCCCAGCTGCCCTCCGAAGAGGGAGCGCCGCTAGCCGCCCCATGAGTGTGTCCTGCAGAAACCACCTTCCTCCTTTGTCTCTGAGGCGGGGGCCCCGCACACGGGCCCATCGTGCCCGTGATGCCCGCGTCAGGCCTGGAGCTCAGCAGCCCTGGGAGGGGAGGGGACTCTCGATGGTCAGCCTGACGCTCCTCCCCTCCCCCCGCACAGGGGCCCGTCCTCCAGGACTGAGACCAGCCTGGGGCCTGAGCTCGCCTCTCCCCACGCGTTCCCCTAAGCTCCCGCCAAGGCCTCACGCAAGGGCCATGGCTCTGCTGGGTTTGGAAGGGCTTACCTCGTAGACCCCTTGGTTGGTGGACTTCACCTTCTCAATATCAAGCAGGAGGGTCCACACCTGACCTCGCACCTGCGGAGGGACCCTTTTATACACCCGACGATGCATCTACAGGACAGAAGGCAACGCTGCTGAGCCAGGCCCGGGACGGCTCTGTGATCCCCAGGAGCACGAGGCCTCCAGAAGGTTCTGGTCTTAGTTCCATGGCGTCTCCAGAGAGGCTGGGTCTCCCACAAGGAGGAGGGGACAGTGGCCCTGACCTGCCGGCCCCTCTGGTGCCCTCCTTGGGCCTGGGGAGGCTTGGGCTCGGGCAGGGGGACTCTCGTGGGTCTGGGGTTGGGGGGAGGCTGAGGGCTGTACGCACCCCCCCCGTTGGGACACAGTGCCGTCTGCAGGCACGCAGCGCTGCACCTTCTCGCTGACCCAGTGGTCCTCCCAGTTCCTCAGCATCTTCACCCACTTGTCGGCTCTCCGGGTCTCCTGGCGAAGTTGCTGGAACAAGACAAGAGGGCAGCAGATGAGCCGCCCGCTGTGTAGACTGGCGCCCGGGCAGCGTCCAGGGGCCTTCATGTGAACAGACTCAGAGAGCCCGAGGGGCACAGGGCCGCTGCCACTAACCGCGGCTCTGGGGCTCAGGCTTGGCCCCGGCAGCGCGTCGCGTGCTGGGACGGGGGATTTGGTGAAACAGCCCTTGGGACTACTTTGGGGACCGGGTCTGCTGTCCCCTGGCCCCATGCCCACCCAGCACGTCCTGCCCGAGCCCCAGGACAGGCTCGTACCTTTGCCTCGTGGGGGCTGGGGCCGGGCATCTCCTCCCTGGAAGGCAAGAGAAGCAGAGCCTGAGGACAGGGCCCCCGGCCCCACAGCCCCAAGGCTCGGCCCAGAAGCCCCAGGAGGGGTGGGCTGACCCCAGGGAGGGCAGGGGCTGCCCTCTCACAGCGGGGCAGCGTCCTGCCTGGGGCTGTGAGAAGGGTTGTTGCCGGCAGGTGGGCCGGGCGGGGGCATCTGAGCAGCCCCCACGAGGTGACTGCCCCCGTCCTGGGATGGGCCAGCCCAAGACCTGTCAGGGCAGCCAGGTGCCCCCTGGGCCCGTCTGACTGAGGACCCCATGCCTTCACAGGGCCTGACTGCTCAGCGTCCAGCCTGCCTCTCCCTCACCTTGGCCATCACCCCTGCTGTCCCCTGACGCCATCCCTCTTGTCGGTCACTTCTGTCCTTCTGGCCCATGTCTACCCCTTGTCTCGTCAGAGCCCTGAGCATGGCCCACCCCTGACCCCTCCAGACGGCCACTGTCCCTGGGCGGGGAGGGACTGAGGCCCCGGGAGCAGCCCGGTGACCACGCATGGATTCCCCAGCCAGGGCGAGGTCTCGTGGCAACCATCGGCCCAGCGGCCTCCTTCCCTGGTCCCAAGGCCACTGTGCTGTCCCCCCTCCCTCGTTCCCACCCCTGGGCAGCTTCTTCCTCCTCTTCCCTCCTCCTGCCCAGGCTGGTCGGCCCCTCCCTCTGCCTCCCACCCTCCCTCCTGGACCTGGCCTTGTGCCGGGCATCTTCCTGCCATCCTGCAGAAGCCTTCAGGAGCTGTGGCGGCCCTGGCCTGGTGGTGTCACCCAGGAGCACCCCTCCACCCTCGCCCCAGACCAGACTGCCCTCCTGCAGAAAGGACACCAGTGTCCCAGAGCCCCTCACCCTCTGGAGCCCCTGCTGAACTGACTGGACCCACCGTCTGAATGCAGGAGGCAGACACCGGGCCTCCCCGAAGCAGGCATGGAGGCCACTCCTCCAAGGCCCAGCTCCATTCCTGCCCGCTTCCTGGGTTTGCCTCCTGGGTCTCTCAGCTCCAGCCCAGGCCAGACTCTGGCCCTCAGAGGGCTCCAGGGGTCGAGGCCCTGAGCTGGGGAGATGGGTCCTGCCTCCAGAGAGGCGTTCCTGCAAATGCAATCCCCCCTTGAGATGGAGGAAAGAGGGCCCCGGTGACTCACTGCAGAAAGCCATGATGGTCCGTGAGCCTGCACAGCGAGAGCTCAGCATCTTCCCATGGGTCCCGTGGAGACCCTGCTGGGCGTGCCTGAAACATAGGGGGCCCGTGGTGGGGGTCCTCTCAGAGCCAGGGGCATGGGGGAAAGGAGGGAGCAGAACGGCTCCTCTGTCCCCTGCAACCTCAGGGAGCCCAGGATCCGCTGAAAATGGCCCAGCAGGAGAGGCAGGACCTGTCTGCCCCACGGGAGCAGCCTGACAGCCCCACCTGCTTCTCCCAGCGATGATCCCCGCCACCCCCACCGGCTTGCCCCGCTCCTATGGGCAACAATCCCACCTGGGTCTCCTCTGCTGGACTCTGGCTCTGATCCCCGCCTGGGACATAACTGCTCTTGCTGCTGAGGATTCCCTTTGGGCCAGAGCCGCTCCTGCCTGCCGATGAGCCCCGCCTGGGCCTCCGGTGCACCTGCTGCCGATGAGCCCCACCTTGGTCTCATTGGCTACTGATGACTAGGATTCCCGTCTGGGCCTCATCGGCTACTGATGACTAGGATCCCCGATGGACCCTCGCCTGCTACTGATGCCTCCCTCTGCCAGGTCTCACTTGTTGCTGACGACTCTGGGCCTTGTCTGGGCTGGACGGGCCCATCCTTGGCTCTGGGCCCCACCTGGGCCTCCCCTGTGCCTGCAGGCTCTGGGCCCCACCCCTGCGGTGGGTGCTCCTAGTGTCGATGGTCCCTCGCTGGGCCTCACCTGAGTGTAATTGGCTATGATGTTGGCCCGTTCCAAGGCCAGCAGGGTCTCTAGGTCCTCTTTCATGGTGCTGGAAACCAAAAACATCCAAATAGGACCCTGCATGAAAACCTCCAGAGAACAAAGGGGTCTGCTCCCTGGGGGCCGATCACCAGTCTGTCTGAGCCAAGAGTGGAGGAAACCCTCTAGCTCTGAGGGGGGACACTTGTTGAGCTGGCGGATCCCACGTGGGCTCCCACTCTGTGGCACTCCCACACCCAGACTCCCTTCCCAGCCACTGTCCCCGGACACACTTCACGCCGAGATGACAGGGTCTCTGCACCCCGCTACCAGGAGCACATGGGGGGTCCGGGAGCTCCGGAAAACTGCTGACCTGATGCTTGGTGTGGGGTCCCCCAGCCCGGGGCCGGCAGCGCGCGGCTGGCTGGAACGGCCAGCCAGCGAGTGTTCCTGCGGGCTTGCGGGGCTCAGAGGTGTCTGTGAGATCCCCCAAACACAGACGACAATAGGCAAAAAGCAGTGAGCTGGACGTCATCCTCATGAACAACTTTGCCAGCAAGAGTGAGAACAAACTCCCTCCCTGGATGGCAGGATGGTGAATGGCTGAGGAGGGGTGTAGGGGAGAGCAGGAGGGGCTTCGTGGTCCCTGTTGGGGAGGGGCCTGGGGCTCCTGGCCCAGGAGGCCAGGACCCGGGCAGCAGGGGGGACAGCCCTCCCCCACGGAGCTGTGGAAGGGCTGCACGTGCCGGCTCACGGTCAGCGCCCGGGGGTCCAGTGTCCTCGGCCACTGCCCGGGAGGCCATGCCGCCCCTCCGGAGCCCGAGCCCCCACAGCGGCCCGAAGGGAGCGGGGAGCAGCGCACACTCACCTGTGACCTGTCGCTGTGGGAGCCGCACCTCCTGCCTACACGGGGGTCGTGGGGCGAGCGGGTCCGTGTGAGTGAGGCTGAGCCAGAGCCAGAGAGCGCGAGCACATCCAACTGCCTATGGACACAGAGCCGAGGGCATGCCAGGCAGTGGCGGAACCCCGGGGTGCCACCGTTCTGTCCAGTGGGGTCCCGCGTCATCAGTGCACGTCGGCGGGGTCCGTCAGCACCGAGCCCTTCCCCTTGAAGGTCACGCTCCTGGGGAGGGTCCTGGCACCCCGCATGGTGGGAAGGGGAGGCTTGGCTCCCTCCCACCCTCCTTAGCTCCCATGCTCAGGTCCTCCCGGCACCCCGCCCTTCTAGGCAGACTGTGCGTCACAAATGTCCTCCCACCCCAAGGGTTCACAGCATGCGTTGTCCACGTCAGAACATTTGAGGGGCTCCTGGGTGGCTGAGTCAGTTCAATGTCCGAGTCTTGATTTCAGCTCAGGTCAGATCTCGGGTTCGTGGGAACAAGCCCTGTGACGGGCTTGGGCTTGGTGAGGAGTCTGCTTCAGATTCTCCCTCTCCCTCTGCCCCTCCCCCCTGCTCACACCTGCGAGTGTGCACACTCTCTCTCATAAATAAATCAATCTTTTAAGAAATTAACATTTAAGAACATTTGAGAAATCTTTATCATCTCTGCAGAGGTGCCTTCATATTTGTAATGGCTGTGTAAATGCCTTTCACGGATCCACCGTGATTTCTGTCAGAAACCTCTATTTAATATTTATTGTAGTCGACACACAATGTTACATTAGTTTCAGGACTACAACTTAGTGGTTCAGCAATTCTGTACATTACCCAGTGCTCCCCACGAGAAGTGTACTCACCATCTGTCCCCATTAAAAGTTATTACAATAGTATTGACTCCATTCACTATGCTGTACTTTTTAAGTTTCTTTTTTTTAAAAGATTTTATTTATTTGATAGAGAGAGACATAGAGAGGGAACACAAGCAGGGGGAGTGGGAGAGGGAGAAGCAGGCTTCCTGCCAAGCAGGGAGCCCGATGTGGGGCTCGATCCCAGGACCCTGGGACCATGACCTGAGCCGAAGGCGGACGCTTAACCGACTGAGCCACTCAGGTGCCCATGTACTTTTTAAATTTCTGTGACTTTATTTTATAACTGGAAGTTTATAGTTCTTAATATTCTTCATCTATTTTGCCCATCTCCCACCCACTTCCTCTCTGGCAAATCAACCAATGTGATCCATCACATTAACAAAGGACAAAAACCATATGATCATCTCAATAGTTACAGAAAAAGCATTTGACAAAATACAACATAAAAAGCATAGTGGGTTTTGAGGAAATGTACATCAACAGAATAAAGCCCATGTATGAAAGCCCACAGTTGATCTCATACTCAGTGATGAAGGCCTGAAACCGTTTCCCCTAAGACCACGAAGAAGACAAGGAAGTCCCCTCTCAGTCCTGGAAGTCTGAGCTGCAGTAATCAGACAAGAAAAAGAAAAGACATCCACAGCAAAGGAAACAGTTGACAAAACCAAAAGACAACCAACACAATGGGAGAAGATATTTGCAAATGCCTTATCAGATAAAGGGCTAGTATCAAACATCTATAAAAATCGTATCAAACTCGGGGTGCCTGGGTGGCTCAGTCGTTAAGCATCTGCCTTCGGCTCGGGTCATGATCCCAGGGTCCTGAGATCGAGCCCCGCATCAGGCTCCCTGCCTTCTCCCTCTCCCACTCCCCCTGCTTGTGTTCCCTCTCGCTGTGTCTCTCTCTGTCAAATAAATAAAATCTTAAAAAAAAAAAAAAATCAAACTTAACACCCAAACAACAAATACTCCAGTCAAGAAATGAGCAGAAGACATGAACAGACATTTCTCCAAAGAAGACATCCAAATGGCCAACAGACACAGGAAAAATGCTCAACATCACTCGGCATCAGGGAAATACAAATGAAAACCACAATGAGATACCACCTCACACTGGTCAGAATGGCTAATTAACCACTCAGGAAACAACAGATGTTGGTGAGGATGCGGAGAAAGGGGAACCTCCTACACTGTTGGTGGGAATGCAAGCTGGTGCAGCCACTCTGGAAAACAGTATGGAGGTTCCTCAAAAGGTTAAAAATAGAGCTACCACATGACCCAGGAATTACACTACTGGGTATTTACCCCAAAGATACAAATCTAGTGATCTGAAGGGGCACCTGCACCCCAATGTTTATAGCAGCAATATCCACAATAGCCAAACTATGGAAAGAGCCTAGATGTCCATTAACAGATGAAGGGATAAAGAAGATGCGGTATATATATACAATGGAACATTATGCAGCCATCAAAAAAATGAAATCTTGCCATTTGCAATGACGTGGATGGAACGAGAGGGTATTATGCTAAGCGAAATAAGTCAATCAGAGAAAGACAATTATCATATGATCTCACTGATGTGAGGAATCTAAGAAACAAAACAGAGGATCATAGGGGAAGAGAGGGAAAAAATAAAACAAGATGAAATCAGAGAGGGAGACAAACCAAAAGAGATTCTTAATTTCAGGAAACAAACTGAGGGTTGCTGGAGTGGAGGGGGGTGGGAGGCATGGGGTGGCACGGGGTGGCTGGGTGATGGACATTGGGGAGGGTATGTGTTGTGGTGAGCGCTGTGTGTTGTGTAAGACTGATGAATCACATACATTATATGTTAATTAATTGCATTTAAATAAAAAATGTCCCAACAGAGATGCAGATAATGCCATTATCAGATAAGGATTTTAAAATAACCTTAGTTAATGTTCTTAATTAAGTACACTGTCAAAAGACAAGATTAACTAATTCGGTTAGGGGGAGACGTGGAATCAAAAGCAAACAAATGGAAATTCCAAAAGTGAAAAATAGAATAACTAAACTTAAGGATTCAGTGGATGTGGTTGACAAGAGATTCGATACAGATAAAGAGAGAATTGGTGAACTAGAAGGCTGGTCAAAAGAAATTACCTAGACTGAAACAGAAAGTCAAAA
This sequence comes from Leptonychotes weddellii, assembly GCF_054177405.1. Taxonomy (NCBI): domain Eukaryota; kingdom Metazoa; phylum Chordata; class Mammalia; order Carnivora; family Phocidae; genus Leptonychotes; species Leptonychotes weddellii. Next base: position 235,454 of record NC_138379.1, on the reverse strand, counting down.
GGATATAAAGTCTAGTAAAGAGTATAAGAGACATGTGGGATAGAGTGGAAAGGTTGAGCATATATTTAATTGGATTCCTAAATGAAGATCAGAAAGAGAAGGGGCGGGGTGTCTGGGTGGCTCAGTCAGTTAAGCTCCTGCCTTCTGCTCAGGTCATAATCCCAGGGTCCTGGGATCGAGCCCCGCATCGGGCTTTCTGCTCAGCAGGGAGTCTGCTTCTCCCTCTTCTTCTTCCCCTCCCCCTGTTCACACTCTCTTGCTTGCTCACTCTCTCTCAAATAAATAAATAAAATCTAAAAAAAAAAAAAGAAAGAGAAAGGGGCATCCAAAATATCTGAAGAAATAAGAGAGCTGAGAATATCCTCAAACTGATGAAAGATATCAAGCTACATATTCTAGAAGCACTATGAGCATCAAGAAGGATAAATACAAGGAAAAACACATTGAGGCACATATAGTAAAAGTGCTAACGGAAAATAAAGAGGAATTCTTTCAAGCACCCATGAAGACATGCTGTCTTCAGAGCATGACAATAAGACTGACAGAAAGTATAAAAGCCAGAAGACAATGGAGTTGTCTTCATTTTCAGACTACTGACAGAAATAACTGTCAACCTATAATTCTTTTTTATTTTTCTTTTATTTTTTTAAAAGATTTTATTTTATTTATTTGACAGAGAGAATGTGAGAGAGGGAACACAAGCAGGGGGAGTGGGAGAGGGAGAAGCAGGCCTCCTACAGAGCAGGGAGCCCAATGTGGGGCTCGATCCCAGGACCCTGGGATCATGACCTGAGCCGAAGGCAGATGCTTAACGACTGAGCCACCCAGGTGCCCCCCTTTTTGAAAGATTTTATTTATTTATTTGACAGAGAGAGAGATAGCAAGAGCAGGAACACAAGCAGGGGGAGTGGGAGATGCCCAGTGACTGAGCCATCCAGGTGCCCTCCAACCTATAATTCTATACCCACTAAAGAGTATCCTTCAAAAATAGAGGAACACAAAGAAATTTTCAGAAAAGCAAAAACTGGCAGTATTTATCACCAGTAAACTCATGCCAAATGAAACAGTAGAGGGGTTCCTCAGGCAGAAAAAAAAAAAAAAGTAACCCCAGATGGAAGTAGGAAGATGTCAGGATTGAAGAGCAACAAAATTCTAAATGAATACTGACTACATAAATTAATAATAGTTTATAAATATTTACTTATTATCATTTATTATTAATTAATGATTATTATTCACAAAGGTCCTTGTACTGTCCAGGTTGTGGCTAAAGTATAAACTTATATTAAGCTTTAATAAGTCAAAGACACATGTATAATCTCTAGAGTAACTATTAAAATAATACTAAAAGAATGCAAAACTACCAAACCAGAGAAAATAATAAAATAAAAATCCAGAAGATGGCAAAAGGAAAAAAAAAAGAGAAAAACAGAAACAGAATAGGCAGAAAAAACAAAGAGCCCAAAATATATCAATGATTAAATTAAATGTAAACAGTCTAAATTTTCCACTGAAAAGAAAGATTGTCAGACTAGGGAAAAAAACCAATGTCAACTACATTCTACTTATAAGAGAACACCTTAAATAAAAGAATCTACGAATGTTAAGAGTAAGGGAATGGAAAAAAGCGTACCATGTAAGCACTACCCCAAAGGAAGCTGGCATGGCTGTGTTATCAAAAACAGACTTCCCAACCAGCGTCCCGAGAGATGCACGTCAGCCATCCATCACAGCTGCTAACTCAGGGAGGGAACGGGCAAACTTGGGCGTGCTGCTGTGGCCTACTGCTCTGTCCAGGGGAATCCTGCAGGGCTGGACAAATCAAAGGCATAGCTCCTGGCCAGGTTTGCCAATATTGTTGAACAAACCTGGTAAACGCATTGCAAGAGAAGCCGAAAACTCAAGACACAAGGGTTTGGGAGGGAGGGAGAGATTTATTTTGGATGCCGGCAGCCAGGGGAGGTGGCAGGCTCAGGCCTGAACAGCCAACCTCTCTGGCGTCAAGATGGACCCTGAGAGTTTTACAGGAAGAAGTTCAGGGGGTACGTGCAAGAGAGCAGGCAGAGAGCACGTGATCCTGGGTTGGGGGGATTGGTACACGTTCAGCGTGTGGTCCTGGCTTAGGGAGGGGACATATGGCGGGTGGTCTTCTAGGCATTCTGTTGCTCTTAGGGCTTTTCTGGCCTGGCAGGTGGAATGTTCCAGTCACTGTAGAACACCTCATCAATGCTTCAAGCAAGTGCAATAAGAAATCAGAAAAATGGGTTTCAGTTAGTTAGAGTATGAGTTAAGTGCTTGCTGACATAAAGAGGAGCATCTCAAAAGATAAAGAGTCCATTTGCTGAGATGGTAAGATGAGGCTCATGACATAGTCTAGAAATAGAAAAGCACAAACCTAACATAACTGAAAGGAGAAACACAACTGTGGCTAGAGAGTCAATATTCCTCTCTTAAAATAGTTGACAAGACAAAAGAATCCACCAAAGATGTAGATTTTATATTTTTATTTATTTGAAGAGAGAGAGGCAGAGGGAGAGGGAGAAGCAGGCTCCCCGCTAAGCAGGGAGCCGGATGCAGGACTTGATCCCAGAATCCTGGGATCATAACCTGAGCCGAAAGAAGACGATTAACCAGCTGAGCCACCCAGGCGCCCCAAAGATGTAGATTTTAACCAAAGATTCACAAACCTGACATGACTGACATTTGTATTACAAAAACCATCACGGAAAGAAATAGAAAAATCTGAATGGTTCTAGAACTACTAAGGAAATAGAATCCATGACGTAAAAACTTCTTCAGAGGGCGCCTGGGTGGCTCAGTTGGTTAAGAGACTGCCTTCGGCTCAGGTCATGATCCTGGAGTCCTGGGATCGAGTCCCACATCGGGCTCCCTGCTCAGCGGGGAGTCTGCTTCTCCCTCTGACCCTCCCCCACTCATGCTCTCTCTATCTCATTCTCTCTCTCAAATAAATAAATACAAAAAAAATCTTTAAAAAAAAAACTTCTTCAGAAGAAAACAAAGACTTCACTAATGGATTTTATAAAACATTTAAGGAATAGTTAGCACCAATATTACACAAATGCTTTGAAAAGACAGAAAATGTGGCAACATTTCCCAACTCACATTAAGAGGCCTCCACAATCTTGGTGCCCAAACTACCCTCCCAGGTATACATTCAACAGAAACGCTCACATACACTCGGCAAAGGACGTGCATGTTCATAGCATTGCTACCCGTAATAGCCCAAACCTACTGTTTTGGAAACACTTAGCTGTACATCAAGAAGGACTGGGAAGTCAAACATGGTATATCCATGCAGTAGAAAACATAGCAGGGACACCAACTAGACCACGGCCGCTCACAATGAAATGGACGGCTGTCACTCACTGTTCAGCAAAGAAGATAACATGCAATATAATTCCATTTATATAAAGCCCAAAAACAGGCAAAAATGAGCCTGTGGAAGTAGAGATAAGAAGAGGGTTTTTTTTTTTTTAAAGATTTTTATTTATTTATTTGAGAGAGAAAGAATGAGACAGAGAGAGCATGAGAGGGAGGAGGGTCAGAGGGAGAAGCAGACTCCCCGCCGAGCGGGGAGCCCGATGCGGGACTCGATCCTGGGACTCCAGGATCATGACCTGAGCCGAAGGCAGACGCTTAACCAACTGAGCCACCCAGGCGCCCAAGAAGAGGGTTTTTTTAAACCCCTCTGCCTTTGCACGTGCTTTCCTCCGTACCATGTGAGCTCAAGTATCTCCTGCACAAAGTGGCTTCCCTGGCCTCACCAAGGTAGCTGACCGAGGCCTCTGGTGCCCACTACTGCACAGCTGTGCGCAGCTGTCCTCACCAGCTCCTGTGGGCAGGCTGGTGTGTCTGACCAGGGGTCCTATAGGAATGTCTAATCTTTGCAATGTTTACATGCAGGAGGGGAAAGAATGTCATCCCTGCGCTGAGACCACCGTGCCAGCACAGGACACAGGACTCCCGAAGCACACGCTGTTCCCTTGACTGGCTGCTTCCTCACTGTATGACTGAAACCAGCAACTTAAAGCCAAACCCTTCTCACTTGTGCCAAGGACCCTGAGCCTGAAAAGGGTATGCAAAAGTTCCCCTACACCTGCCCCCGTGTGAACTTCCTCCTGCCAAATGACAGAACTTAGCCCATACATTAGAGGGCCCTCTACATTCCAAACCTTAGGACAAAACCCATCTGGTCATCTCTGGTGTAAGTTACAAACTATCACTTACATAACCACTCACACAAACTCAGAGCAGCCACCGATCAAGCTAATCCTCAAACACTTGCTACTCCATCCTAAATGGGTTCTATTTCACCTGAGGGGTTGTTGGGGAAAATCCAGTGTGCTCTCTATATTCACTATGAGCATTTTCTGTATGCGCCTTACATTTCAATAAACAAGATATTTTTTAAAGGAATATATTTACAGAAGCAGAATAGGAACAGGGACTCCACCCAAAGATACACCTGGGCAGCATCTCACAAACATATACTGGGGTTTCTCTCCTTGGCCCCCCCGTTCCTGTTTCCTGAGACCCTCTATGTTGGGATGCTGCAACAGGCATTGAGGAAAAGGCAAAACGAATCCAAAGGCTATTTCAGAAAACATGTAGTTTGGTGGGGACTGAAGCCTATGGGGCAGGTGGGAAGGGGCTGGATCGAGAAGACAGAATGAACACTGGAAATGAGCAAGAGTGGTCCCCTCTGGGAGGGGACAATGTGAAACTGGGTGGGGGGAGTACTTCTATATACAAAAAATCCCAAATCCCACATCAGCTGAACTAAGTTTAAAAATAAAGATGGGACGCCTGGGTGGCTCAGTCATTAAGCGTCTGCCTTCGGCTCAGGTCATGATCCCAGGGTCCTGGGATCGAGCCCCACATCTGGCTTCCTGCTCAGCGGGTAGCCTGCTTCTCCCTCTGTCTGCAGCTCCCCCTGCTTATGCTCTCTGTCTCCTTCTCTCTCTGACAAATAATTAAATAAAATCTTAAAAAAAAAAAAAAAGACATAACTGGGAGAATCAGGTGAGCTCCAAAATAAAGACATAAGTTCCTGTGAATCCCATGCAGCCTGCCTTGTGGCCCACGTACTGTCTGGGAGAGGGTTCAGCCACATGTATGGTGGTAACCTTCATGCTCGGCTTCATAGGGTGTCTCAAAGTCGACAAGCACCTTCTCTCATGTTCCTCACTGATTCTCACAGCAGACAAGTCCTCACATACCTATGGGATGTCACAAAGGGGACCAAACAGCCTCAGGGCGAAGCGTTTGTTTTAAATAGTTCTCTTTATCAAGAATTTTGGGAAACAAATCTAATAGGTTATGGCATAGAAGAGAATAAAATGAAAGTAGACCACTTTAGCAGCTTTCCAAAAAATGTAACTCTTTTGGTAGGCAAGGAAGCCAGTCCCAGAGTCAGCCCAGTGGAGCCCTTCTGGTGTCCTGTGATGAATTCTAAACCTCACACTCAGATTCCAACTCAAAGTGCCTTGTTTTTGCAGCACACACTTGCATAAACAATATTTGGAGCTCATGTGAGCATTTACCTGCATTATGTCAGAGAATCCTCACTGCCCAGAGGGAGGGATTGGGTGGTGCTAGTGTCCAGACGAAATGACCAAGCTGGTCATCACAGGGAAAGGTCACCCCAGGTCAGCTGGTTCCAGGCCCTGTGCTCAACCATCTCCTTTAAAGACCACCAGAAGAGCAGTTTAATACAATCTAACGATCAGCTCTGGCATGTAGTTCGCTTACTTGCAAACTTCATCTGCCAAAATGTCAATTCTGAGAATTGGGGACTAGCCCACCACTTACTTGTTGATAAGCACCCAAAATATAAGTCACAATGTTTATGTACCAAAGTTCATGATGTTTATTTGTGTAAGAACATTTCCAATCAGTGCTCAGACATTTACTCACTTTAGGCACAATTCCAACAGCCTTTGATAGTATTTCCCATTAAACACAAAGAAATGAGGGGCGCCTGGGTGGCTCAGTCAGTTAGGCGGCTGCCTTCGGCTCAGGTCATGATCCCAGAGTCCTGGGATCGAGCCCTGCGTCGGGCTCCCTGCTCAGTGGAGAGCCTGCTTCTCCCTCTCCCTCTGCCTGCCTCTCTGGCTACTTGTGTTCTCTCTCTCTCTGTCAAATAAATAAATAAAATCTTTAAAAAAAAATAAACACAAAGAAATGAACTAAAACAGGGACAGCAAGACTGGGCGCATCAGGCAGCAGGCACACTTTAAGATGCCACAAGAGCATCACTGTATTTCAGCAAAAACAGTTGATGGTGGTTTCTTCTCCCTCCTCTGAACAACCCAGCTGTGTGATACCCGGAGGGTACCAGTGACCTCTGCGTCGCCCCACCTGTGGCTCCAGGCTGCAAGCTCGGCCTGGCTTACCCCTTCTTCCTCCCAGGCACCTGCAGCGGTGCTGGCCCACAGAAGGTCTCCCAAAGTGTGTGCAAATTAGTTTTAGAAAAGTTAATCACAGTCAATGATTCACGGCAAGTGAATAGTATAATTAAACAGTTTCTATTAAAGTTGTTAAAATGAAACTTCAGCACTTGAAGAAGTAAGTTCTCAGGAAAAGCCATTTCTTTTTTTTTTTTTTTTTTAAGATTTTATTTATTTATTTGAGACAGCACACGAGAGGGGGGAGGGTCAGAGGGCGAAGCAGGCTCCCCGCCGAGCAGGGAGCCCGATGCGGGACTCGATCCCGGGACTCCAGGATCATTACCTGAGCCGAAGGCAGTCGCTTAACCGACTGAGCCACCCAGGCGCCCGGAAAAGCCATTTCTTTCTGAAGCACCCTCGCATCCCTTTTGCTGCAGCAGGAACTGGCGCTCCTGGAGGACAGGTACCTTGCTCCTTACTGCTCCTTCCGGACCTTTCTTCCCCTCCTCAGGACCCAGCTTTCCATTTCACATCCTCGGCTGAGCACCACTTGTTCACTCGGTGGACACGGGCCACGCCCCTCAGCTCCTGGTCCCTCCTCCCAGGCCCGGCCTCCCCCTCCCAGGCTTCCCCCCACCAGGGATTTCTGCCTGCTCGGCTCAGTGTTGAATCCTCAGCACCTACAACACAGCGGGCACAAAGGCGTTACACAAGAAATATTTATTGAATGAATGCATTTAGTGAGACACAGAATTATTAAGTTTTTGACAACGACAGATAAAGGAACCATTGTCCACTGATTACGAACGTTGCCTTAATGAATAACGCTTTCATCTTTGTGTCTACCTACCTATGCATACTGCCCAGCTCTACCAAGTAGTCGGTGCTCCGCAGAGTACCGCTGTGCAGAATGTCCAGCCCCAGACTTTGCCCCAAGTCGCCGAACCGAGCCCCCAGCCCCGCCACGTTAATGTTACCGCCTGGGCCGGACGTCCCAGGCACACCTGCCAGGCGGGACACCGGGAGGGCCGCACCGGGACCACCGCTCCGCCCCGCCGCCACGTCCCGCCAGGGAGAGCGAGCGTCCGCCCCATGCGAGGCCCCGCTCCCGAAGCGAGGCCCCGCCCCGACGCAAGGCCCCGCCCATAACACTCAGGCCCCCGCCCCGCAGAGCCTGCGTCCGCCCCACGCGAGGCCCCGCCCCCGACGCCCAGGCCCCGCCCCACCGCCCGTCCCGACGCGGCAGCAAGACCGCGCCCCGCCAGGCCCCGCCCCTGTCGGGCGTGGACCCTCCCTCTCCCAGTCCGTGGTCTGGAGGTCAGTGACTCCTGCGGTCTGTGCCTAGGGTCCGCTCTTACCGGCGCCCGCCTGTGGAGGCGCGCCGGGCGCTCCTGCGGCCATGCTGCCCGGGATAAACGCGCGCTCTTGAAGCGACACTGGAGAGCGGGATGCAGGAGCATGGGTAGCGGGGTACGGCGGGAGGAGGAGTGGGGGGGGGGAAGCGGGTCGGGGCTGGAAGTCGGCGCGTGCCGGTGACGTCAGGGCGTCCAAGTGCGCCCTCGCGCGTGCGCACCTGCCGCCGGCCTGCTTCCCGGGGCATGCTGGGAGTCCCTGCGCTGGGGCACTGGGTGCGCGCCTGCGTGGTCTGCGTCTTGGTGGTTCTCCCCATACGTTCTGGAGGTTCGATCTGATCCCTTGGTCTTTTGGCGCCCAGCAAGTACACAAGTAAGGGCTGGCTAAGCCGACATTTTACCCCAAGTTGAGTAACCCTCGACCGTTATTCCCCAAAGAACAGCCCCCCCACCCCGGGAGGACAGCCCTGGCAGAGAGGACTTTCCCGGGTCACCGCACAGGATGCTGGGCTTTGGGCATAGCCGTCTCCACTCCCGGCAGCTCTGCCCGAGTCTGGGCACCCGAGAATCCTGGGGAGAGCTGGATGGACAAATCACGTGGGGACGACAAAAACGTAAATGGGACAGCACCTCGGGGGGAATTGGCTGAAATTTAAAAGGGGAGCCCAGGCACTTTGCATTATTGGGCTGGCATAACTGGCTCGCAGGTATGGGGACACGGGAGTGTGGACAAAGCTGGTGGACTTTGCAGCGTTTCCGGTCGGCAGGTGGGCAGTGTCTTGGAAGGATCTCAGAACCAGGCAAGCCCCCCTCTTGGGTGGTGTACCAGGAAGATAACCACGTGGGAGAATATGCTGTAAAGCCAGAAAAATCTGAAAGCAGTCTAAATGTCAATCTATAGAAATTGGTTGCGTAAACTGGCTGTTCAGACAGTTGCATGATGTGGCCATTAAAAATTAGACTGTGTGGGGCGCCTGGGTGGCTCAGTGGGTTAAGCATCTGACTCTTGGTTTCGGCTCAGGGTCCTGGGATCGAGTACTGCATCGGGCTCCCTGCTCAGCAGGGAGTCTGCTTGTCCCTCTCTCTCCCTCTGCCTGTTGCTCCGCCTGCTTGTATGCTCGCTCTCTGTCAAATAGATAAAATCTTTTTTATCTTTTTTTTTTTTAAGGATTTTATTTATTTATTTGAGAGAGAGTGAGAGAGAGAGAAAGAGCACAAGAGGGGGGAGCGGGAGAGGGAGAAGCAGACTCCCTGCTGAGCAGGTAGCCCGATGCGGGACTCGATCCCGGGACTCCAGGATCATGACCTGAGCCGAAGGCAGTCGCTTAACCAACTGAGCCACCCAGGCGCCCAAATAAATAAAATCTTTAAAAACACATAAATGTTTTACAAAGTTAGACTGTTACATATTGATTAGTGTACCTGTATATTCATTATACATTGTATACATAACTATTCTGAGGTGAAAAATACAGCAGCTCATAATGCATTAGTTTCCTGCTGCTGTTGTAACACGCTGTCACAGATTTCTTATTTTACAGTTCTCTTGAGATCAGAAGTGGGAAATGGGCATTAGGGAGTTAAAGTATCCATAGGCCTGGTTCCTTCCAGAGTTTCCAGGGGAGAATCTGCTTCTTAGCCTTTTCCAGCTTGTGGAGACTTCCTTCCTCCATCTTCAAAGCCCAGACACTCCAACCTCTGCTTCCATTGTCCCATCTCTGATTTTGACCCTTTTGCCTCCCTTCTGTAAGGACTCTCATGACTACTTTGGGCCTACCCAAGTAATTCAAGACCATCTCCCCATCTCAAAACCTTTAACTTAGTCACATCTGCAAAGACCCCTTTGCCATGTAAGGTAGGGATTCAGACATAATCATCTTTGATCATTATTCTGCCTACCATTCCTAATATTTCTTATTTTTTAAAAAAATGTGTATTGTGCGTACAGAGGAGTAGGAGCACATATACAGATGTCAGAGCTTTGTGTCTGGAAGGTGGGCACGCTAGGGCTTTCCATTTTATTTCTATCTTTTTTTTTTTTTTTTGATTTTGTTTATTTATTTGACAGAGAGCGAGAGGGAACACAGCAGGGGGAGTGGGAGAGGGAGAAGCAGGCTTCCCGCTGAGCAGGGAGCCTAATGCGGGCCTGGATCCCAGGACCCCAGGATCATGGCCTGAGCCGAAGGCAGACGCTTAAAGACTGAGTCACCTAGGTCCCCCTCGTCTGGTTTTTCTATAAAGAGCACATACTGCTCATGTGGTAAAAATCATGTTTTACAGCAAAGGAAGCCATCAACAAAATGAGAGGGCAACCTATGGAATGGGAGAAGATACTTGCAAATGACACACCTAATAAGGGGTTAATATCTGAAATATATAAGGAACTCATACAACACAACACCAAAAAAACAAAAAACCCAAAACAAGTAATCATTAAAAATGGGTAGAGGAGGGGTGCCTGGGTGGTGAGTCGGTTAAGTTGTGGGATCAAACCCCACATCAGGCTCTGCATTCGTGGAGTCTGCTTGAGATTCTCTGCCCCACCCCCACCCCCGTCCTCGTGTTCACTTTCTCTCTCTAAATAAATAAATCTTTTTTTTTTAAAAAGATTTTATTTATTTGACAGAGAGAGAGGGAACACAAGCAGGGGGAGTGGGAGAGGGAGAAGCATGCTTCCCGCTGAGCAAGGAGCCTAGTGCGGGGCTCGATCCCAGGACCCTGGGATCACGACCTTAGCCGAAGGCAGACGCTTAACTACTGAGCCACCCAGGCACCCCAATAAATCTTTTAAAAGTTGAAAAAAAATGGGCAAAGGACCTGAACAGACATTTCTCCAAAGGCATACAGATGTCCAACAGACACATGAAAAGATGCTAATCATCACTCATAATCAGGGAAATACAAATCAAAACCACAGTGAGTCATCACCTCACACCTGTCAGGATGGCTAAAATCAACACGACAACACGTGTTGGTGTGGATGTGGAGCAGAGGGAACCCTTATGCACTGTTGGTGGGGATGAAAATTGGTGCAGCCACGGTGGAAAACTGTATGGAGCTACAATCCAGCAATTCTGTTTCTGGGTGTTTACCTGAAGAAGACAAATCATGTGAAAGTTGGTTGGAGCTCTCCACCCTCACCCCTCTGCTTCATTCTCAACCACCCTCAGGCTTCAGTAGCTTCTGCCAGAAACCCAGCCCCACCCTCATTTTCCTGCATCAAGGTGGAAGAGAGCTGCTCACTGCCTTCACTTGATGACTTGTCAACCTGACCACTAGACCTGCTCTGAGGGAGCTTACGGAGGGGTGGTTGCCTCTGCCTTGGCCCGTGTCTCTCAATCCACTGGGTTCTTTGGGACCCTTGGCCCCGTGCTGGTGGCCCAGACCCTCTTGTCCATTGGTGCCCAGCAAGCCACCCAAGCAAGGACTGGCCCAGCCAAATATTCTCCTCAAATTGAATAACCCTCACTTAATTTCCCCAAAGAACCCACTACCCCCCGGCCCCCTCGTCCCCCACCCCTACTGTGCTGCCCTCTGGTGGTCACAAAGATTACGCCAGGTCTGCCGCGAGCACCCGTGTTTGTGAAACTGAACTCCAAGGCACCTTCCTCCCAGCCTGCCACACCCACCGGAGGCCTGCTGGCACTGGGGAGGAGACCTCCCTGACTCCGCCCTGACTCATTTTTATCCTGCGTTATCCTCCGCCTTGCACTCTCCACAGTCTAAATGCTATTAATTTACTTTCTGATTTCATGCATTCCCCCCATTGGACTGTGAGCTCTGTGGGGCCTGAGACCTTCGCTCTGCTTTGCTCACCAATGTAGCCCAAGCGCCGGGCATAGTGCTTGGCAGTCCGTAGGTGTTGGGTAGGCCTTGGTTGAAGAAGCGAATGCGTGTGTGATGAGAACGCATCCAGCATCCCTGCTCTAACAACGAGCGTACAAGTCAGTAGACAACGTCAGCCCGTGCACACGGGACAGGTGACCTAGTCGGCAGAGCGGTGCCGAAAGCTCCCAGGCCCCCGTCAGGGCGTCTTGTCCCGCATGTTTACAACACTTAACAAGGGACCCTCGGAGGTCTCTCCCCGCCAGTGATGGTTGTGCTAGCCGGTGTGGCCGGGTAAGCCCTGACAGTCGGGCTTTCTCTCTCTCGCAATGCAAGTGCTTGAGTTAAGATTTGCTTGCGGAGCACCCGCTTCAAAGACGGCTGTCTCCAATAATCGCACTGCCCGGGAGTGCGGCTACTGTGCCCTGGGGGGGGGCGCGGGGCGCGGGGCGCGGGCGGGCCCCCCCGGTCCTCTGCGTTGGTGGCGGGCCGCCGCCAGGCCCATCGCCCCGCCTGCGGCCCGCCCCAGCACGTGGCCCCGCCCCGGGACGTGGGGCGGACCGCACCCCTGGCCCCGACGGAAGCGGAGGCTCGGCAGCAGGTGAGCTGCGCGGTGCCAGGGTGCGGGGAAGCGGCGCGGCGAGCGGGGGTGGGGATCCCCGCGCGCGAGGCCCGACCGGACGCTTCCTCGCGGAGTGACTCCGCGCGGGCCTGGGACACATGCGCAGCCTCCGGTGCGCACGGAGGGCGGTGACGGCCCTGGGCGGTCTCGCGCGGACCCCGGGGCGCCCCTGGCTTGGGGCTCAGTGGGCCCGGGACGCGCCCCTGTCTTCCAGTTCGGCCGAGGGCGCCGCCCCCTGCTCTGTCCCCTCGGCGCGGCCCTGCGGACTGGCCCGCTCTCACACGTGAAAGCATTAAGTGTCCTGTTGGGACCCGAGGGAGCAGCCCAACTGGTGGGGGTCCTGACTCGGGGAGAAGCAGTGAGACGCGGCGTCTTTGGGGGGCGTTTTCAGTTTTCATGGGGTTCTCGAAGGGATCCGTGACCCATAGAGGTTAAGGAGTGTCCCCCTAGTCCCAAGGACCAACCAAGAGGTTCCCCCAGGGTCTGGTCAAGCCGTGGGGTGGGGGAGGGGTGCGCTCAGTTGCTTCGTTCGGGTTTCCCGTTCTCTTTTTTTTTTTAAATTTTATTTATTTATTTGAGAGAGAGAGAGAGAGAAACAGCATGAGAGGGGAGAGGGTCAGAGGGAGAAGCAGGCTCCCCGCTGAGCCGGGAGCCCCATGCGGGACTCGATCCTAGGACCCTGGGATCATGACCTGAGCCGAAGGCAGACGCTTAACCAACTGAGCCACCCAGGCGCCCTCCCGCTCTCGTTAACCTCAGATCACCTCGGGAGAGCCCAGCCCCCAGATGTCAGACTGGATTGGGAGAGAGGGTCCCTCCGACCTCGCCCCTCCCAGTCCCCTTCTCCAGTGATGACGACTAAGGATTCTTGAGAAGGGGATTTACTGACCACACCCTTGGCGCCGCTGGGGCGGGTCTGGTTTTTGCTCACGTGGCCGGGGCAGTGGGCTGGGCGGACTCTGGGTTCCTCCTTTTGCTGGCTGTGTGACAGGGCCAGTTACCGAGACCTCCTCCCCTCTGTTTTCGGCTGGCTCATCAGTTAGGATGTGCACACGTGAATCTTGCCTGCTGGCTGGCACTCAGAGCCTTTACTGGCAGTCCCGGACTGGCTGTAGGCTCTGAACTGGCCTGGGTCCAGGCGGGGAGTCCTCACTTCTTCAGCAAGGCCAGGCCCTGCTAGGCACGGCCAGGAACAGGAACACAAACGAGGCAGTATTTCTAGGAAACTGGGGTTTCACAGAACCAGGAGCCTCACATGGGGTTGAGTCATCCTGTTTGTCCTGACCTTTCTAAAGGGCAGCTGAATGGCATTACTTCCAGGTGTGAATCCTTCTTGGGCTTTCTGATTGCGCTTGAATGAAACCCGCTCCCTTCCCTGTCTCCATCCCAGCAGGATGCTCTCTTCTGCTGGCCCCCACCTTCAGGGCCTCAGGAACATCCCAGTGCAGTCAGCGCCCACCCAAAACTCTGGTATCAGTAGACAGTTAATCATTTCTTCAAGCTCTGTGCTGTTCCTGGTGAGGTGTTTCAGGGCCTGTGACCTCCCATGCAAGACTCATTTGCCAAAGTCCTGCCTGATTTCTGTGTGGGCCTGGGCTGACCCACGGTGGGGCAGAGGATGTGTCCTGGCCTGTTTGGAGTTCCCAGCCCCCAGAAAGGGATTGTGGACATAGGCACTCTGAGTGGCCACCCATGAGTGCACCCCCAGAGTGCAGGCAGTGGGCCTGGGGTCCCCACTTTACCTCCTCAGCCCTTTCCAGGGCACCTGTCGCTGGTGCCCCTTGAAGAACTGTTAGCTCACCACAGGCACCTGTCCTCCCCGCCAGCTGCCTCAGGGTGGTGAGGCCTCGGGTTCTCACAAGCCGCTCAGGTCCATGCTCCTCAGATGCCAGGTGGGGGGCTCTCTGGCCAGGTGGGGCTGTGGCACTCCTCGGGTTGCTGGTCCTTGTGCTCCACTTGCTTGGGTCTCTACACTGTGGTGTTACCCAGGCAAGTGAGAGGAAGGGGCTTCAGATGGCCAGCACTGGTCCTGGCTCTCCTGGGTAGGAGGGGCCCATAAAGGCTAAGTGCAGGAGACCGAGAGGTGAGGCTGCCTCCATTCCCACAGCTGTGTCCCCAAGCTCTGTGGTCTGTGGTGCCCTTTGTCAGGGGAGCCCAGTGGCTGCAGCGTCCCCTTGCTTGCCCCCATGTTTGCTCCTGGAGGCTGAGGTGGAGAAGGGCACTGGCCAGGGAGAGGCTGTGGCTTCTGAAACATCAACCCCCCAACCCCCACCCTTGGGGGTCCTATTAGGACTTTTTTCCGTCTTCTGGCTCTCTGGCCTATCAAACGTTGAGAGAGTTTGGCTAAGATGTTCTCCCCGCTCTGCCTTCTACCTAGAAAACACTTCGCCTCGAACCATGAATCTCGACATCCAGTGTCAGCAGCTGAGTGATGCCCGGTGGACGGAGCTCCTGCCTCTGATCCAGCAGTACGAGGTGGTCAGGTAGAAAACAGCCCTGTTGGTGTGTGTGTGTGCGGGGGTTAGCAGGCAGGCTCTCCACCTCACTGCCGTGGCTCTGCAGCCTTCGGCCACCACCCACGAGTGGGCTGGGTGTGCTCCGAGAGCACTGGGATTCTGGACTCACAGTGTAAATTTTATATGATTTTCACATGGCATGAGATGTTACTGTACTTTCTCCCCACTATTTGAAAATGTAAACCTTTCCTGGCTCAGGCTGGGGGGGCAGGAGGTGGCCTGGAGGCTCTGAGGGCAGGTGGGCAGAGCAGCCTGTCTCTTTCCTGTGGGAGTGGGAGGCGCTCGCTGCCCATCCACTGCCCCTGCTGGGAGTCAAGACTGGGTTTTGTTGTTGAGCTTCTCAAACCCACAGGTTCCCCAGGGTGTATAAGCAGGAGATGAGTGCCTGCTTATTTTTCTCTTTTTTACTTACTTGAAATAGTTGTAGGTTTATAAAGAGTTAGACAGGAAAACGAAGAGCCCCCCCCACGGCTGCCTGGACTCGGACGTCACCAGCTCTTCCCCTTGTGTCCTTTCCCTGTGCCCGGGTCTGTGCAGGATCCCGCTTGAGGCATTTAACTTCGCGTCTCCTTGGCCCCTTCCCTGTGACAGTCCCTCTGTCCCTCCTTGTCCTTGGCCATCTGACTCTTGAGTCTGCTCAGGCTCTGGAGATGTCATGGCTGAGACACAGGTTTTTCGTGGGAATACACAAATGCTGTGGTGTCTGCCTGGCATCTTGTATCCTGTCGATTTATGGCACCATGGGGTCACCCCTAATGGTCACCATGACCACCTGCTCTCCACTCTAAAGTCACTGCTTTCTCTTGGTAATTGATAAATATTTTGGGTGAGGTGCCTTAAGACTGCTCAAACCTTTGCCTACTGATTTTGTCATTCATCGGTGGATCTTGCCAGAACAGTTGTTATTGGGCCTTTGCCTAACTGGGATTTTTAATTTCTTCATTCCTTCCACATTTATCTATTGTCCTTCTCTTGTGAGCAAGAGGTGGCTTTTCTCCCACCTGTATTTGTTGGGTGTTTCCCTAATTGTGGCAGCCTTGATCCTGGGTTACAATCAGCATTGTGCATGCCCATCTTGGTGAGCCCCTCCGGTTGTGTCCCTCTGAGGTGCTGTGTCCTTTTCCCAGCACTTCCTTGGTTTGGTTTTTCTCTAGAGATAGACAGGAGCTTTCATGTGCTGACTGTGCCCCACAGGAAGGCGCAGAGAGCACGGGGCCCCAGACGTGCATCTGTAGATGTGCCAGGGCCTGCAACAAAAGCACCGTGAGATGATCCATACACTTCTCTGTTTCTTTTTTTATTTATTTTTTTAAGTAATCTCTATGTCCAGTGTGGGGCTTGAACTCACCACCCTGAGATCAAGAGTTGCATGTTCCTCTGACTGAGCCAGCCAGGAGCCCCCCTGTTTCATTTTTTAAATGTCTTGGTTGTGACCTCCCCCCCACGCTGAGTTCCACTAATGGGCCAGGACCTGCTGTGTGAAATGACCACGTGTCCCCTCCACAGGCTGGATGACTGTGGCCTCACGGAGGTGCGCTGCAAGGATATCAGCTCTGCCCTCCAAGCCAACCCCTCCCTGACCGAGCTGAGCCTTCGCACCAACGAGCTGGGTGATGCCGGTGTGCACCTGGTGCTCCAGGGCCTGCAGAGCCCCACCTGCAAGATCCAGAAGCTCAGGTGAGCCTGGGTGATCCACGTGGTCCCAGGTGCTTGCCCGGCCCTAGGCTCAGGTCTGAACCTACTTGGACAGTGCAGGGAACTGGGGCTTGCAGGCAGCTGTGGGTGGACCGGAGGCAGCAGCAGGTGTCTGGGCTTCAGCCAAAGGTCCTGGAGCGTGGGGTCCCTTCCTGCCTCGTCCTAGGCCCCTGTTCCCCTGTGGGGGGTGTGCTCCTGCCAGCCCTGCCTGTCATTCCTGGGCTCATGGCCCAGCTTCCTCTGGGCCTTGTGGTGCATCTGAGCAGCCCCTCCTGCTCTCTGTCCTTGGCCTGGAGACCCCAGAGCCCTGTCCGGAGGAGGAGGAGCAAGCCCTCTTTTACAAGGCCGAGCTTGGTGGGCTCGCCTGGGATTCAGGGGTAGTGGGGGCTCCTGAGGACAGAGGGCAGTTTGCATGGGGGCCACAGCTGACGGGGACCCTGCTGATGGCCAGCTTGGGTGTGCTCCAGCCTCCAGAACTGCTGCCTAACCAAGGCTGGCTGTGGGGTCCTACCTGATGTGCTGCGCTCCCTGCCCACCCTGCGGGAGTTGCAGCTCAGTGACAACCCGCTGGAGGATGCGGGCCTGCGGCTGCTGTGCAGAGGACTCCTGGACCCCCTGTGCAACCTTGAGAAGCTTCAGTGAGTGTGTGATCTGTCACCCAGGCCACCCCTAGCCCTGCACCCCCATCCCTCTGGTTTTGGGTGAGCCCCTGCCCCAGCACATTAGCTGCGGGGAGCTTTCAGGAAGGGGCTCTCACAGACCTGCAGATCCTCGTCCTGTGTGATGCTGGGGCTGTGGCCCAGAGCTGAGAGCTGGCCTGTAACCCCACGTCAAGAGCCGATGGGCTCAGCGATGCAGGAGGGGAGTCTGGCCTCTTTCTCCCAGGTCTGGTGCATCCCAGGTGTGGGGTGGGGCTCGTGGTCAGTGGCTGGCTTCCAGGAGGCTTGGAGCACCCACGCTCCCAGGAGATGGCCCCTTCGCTACTGCTGTGCTGTCCCTGCCCAGCAGCCCTCCAGTCTCACAGGCCCTGCAGCCCGGGGCAGGAGAGGAGACCGGACGGAGGTCCTGACACCTGCCCACCCCCAGGCTAGAGTACTGCAACCTGACGGCCGCCAGCTGTGAGGCCCTGGCCTCGGCGCTCAGGGCCAAGCGGCACTTCAGGGAGCTCGTGCTGAGCAACAACGAGGTCGGTGAGGCTGGTGTGCGGGTGCTGTGTCGGGGCCTGGTGGACTCTGCCTGCCAGCTGGAGGCGCTCAAGTAAGCGCTGGGCCTGCCTGGGGAGGGTCCGTGGTCGGGTGGGGGGCGCGCAGGGGCTCCCCAACCCAGCCGGCCCTCCTGTGCCTCCAGGCTGGAGAACTGCGGCCTCACGTCGGCCAGCTGTGAGGACCTGTGTGGTGTCGTGGCCTCCAAGCCCTCGTTGCAGGAGCTGGACCTGGGTGACAACAAGCTGGGTGACCAGGGCATCGCCACGCTGTGCCCCAGCCTGCTGCACCCCAGCTGCCAGATCAGGGTCCTGTGGTGAGTCAGCACCCGCCCTGCTCCTGCAGAGGGCCCCGGCCTCAGTGGGCAGCTGGGGGGTGTCTGAGAAGGTCGGCCGTGTCGCCTCGGGGGGCCCTGTGGTGACGTGTCCCCGGCCCTGCAGGCTCTGGGACTGTGACATCACCACCGCGGGCTGCAGAGACCTGTGCCGCGTCCTCGGGGCCAAGGAGAGCCTGAAGGAGATGAGCCTGGCGGGCAATGTGCTGGGGGATGAGGGTGCCCGGCTGCTCTGTGACAGCCTGCGGGAGCCTGGCTGCCGGCTGCAGTCCCTGTGGTGAGTGCGGTCCGGGCGGTGGCCAGCGGGAGGCTGGGCCTGTGCCGAGCCGGGGCCCGAGGGCAGCCCGTGGACGCGGGTGCTGCTGGGGCCCCGAGGCCCAGGGCCAGGGCAGCTTCGGTGCCTGAGGGCAAGTCGGGGGTGCGGGGCCTTCGAGATGCAGGTGCCTCTGCAAAGGGGTGGGGGAGGTGCTGGGTGTCTCTGGGGCGCAGGGGTTGGGGGGTTCATGCTCAGGTCCACAGGGGCCTCCGAGAGCACCCCAGAGGTGTGGGCCCCAGTCAGGCCCCGGTCCTGTCTGACTCGCCCAGGGTGAAGTCCTGCAGCTTCACGGCCGCGAGCTGCCAGCACTTCGGCACGATGCTGACCCAGAACAAGCACCTCGTGGAGCTTCAGCTGAGTAACAACAAGCTGGGGGACTCTGGCCTCCAGGAGCTCTGCCAGGGCCTGAGTCAGCCTGGCACCACGCTGCAGGTGCTCTGGTGAGCGTGCCCGGGGACGGCACGTGTGTGCGGGGCGGCAGCATGCTGGCTAGGCGCTCAGTCTGACGGGTCCGTGCGGGGGCTCCTCCCAGGACCCCCCCCGCCGCCATCTCTAGTACTTCCCAGAACTCGCCCGCTGGTCTCTGCTGCACGCTGCTCTGCTGGGTCCTGCAGGCCCGTGTTCTTCGGCTCGTGTGGGTCCTGGTTCCTTTACTGGGCTGGACGCTTGGTTGCACTAAAGTGGTGTGCCTTTGAGGGATTTTCTAATCTCGTTTTTACTTGTGGAGCACTCAGGATCCCACTGCTGGGTCTCAGGGCCCGGCGGCCTGACGCACCATTCTCTTTCCTCCTGAGTTTCTGTTCTTACGGCTTGCAGCCCGCCGCCTCAGCCGTTCGTTTCTGCTGTCACACGTTTTGTTTTTGTTTTCTGCGTCTTGGTCTCTGCTTCTCACTGCTGTTTCTGGGGGTGCCTGGCCATGCTGGGTGGGGCGTGGGTGCAGGTGGAGGGTCAGGGCACAGGCAGCGGCACTGAGCCTGCCCTTCTCCGCTGTCCTCACTCTGGAGGCCCCGACCCTCTGTGCACCCCATACCTGCATCCCTGCGCCTTTGGCCTCTGGTTGCCTCCTCGGCAGCTCCCACCCACCCAGCCAGCTCCCGGCACACAGTGGTGAGGAAGCGAGGGCTTGGATGAGGCTCTCTGGTGCCCCCCCCCTCAGCCCCCGTCTGCCCAGGGAGGTTGTGGCCCTAAGTCCAGGTATGCCAGCCTTAGCCCAGTCCAACTACTGTGCCTGTGGAGGGGAGCTGTGCGCACCTGTTGTCTTTGGTGTTGACGTCTGCCGGGGCCACAGTGGGAACCCCATGAGCTCCCGAGCTGGAGGTCTGGGAACAGCCATGACCCTGGGGCTCTGCACACTGTGGACCTCGTGTTGCGCGGACATCCCTGTCACCCCGCATTCTGTGGCACGGGCCTGGTGCGGACCCTTTTGTCCTGACCTGTGCCCTGCTCTCCGCCCAGCCTGGGGGACTGCGATGTGGCCAACGGTGGCTGCGCCAGCCTGGCCTCACTCCTGCTGGCCAATCGCAGCCTGCGGGAGCTGGACCTCAGCAACAACTGCATGGACGACCAGGGCATCCTGCAGCTGATGGCGAGCGTGGAGCAGCCGGGCTGCACGCTGGAGCAGCTGGTGTGAGTGCCGCATGCGGGCAGGGGGCGGAGCAGCTCGTGTGAGTGACGGATGTGTGAGGGCGGAGCAGCTGGTGTGAGTGGCGCGTGCGGGCGGGTTGGGGGGGAGGAAGCAGCTGGTGTGAGTGGCGGAGAGGGGGGAACCAGGTGGTGAGAGTGGCGCGTGCGGGGGCGGTGGCGGCCCTGACCTCGCATCCCGCCCCCTCCCCGGCCGCCTGCACAGTCTCTACGACATATACTGGAGCGACGAGACGGAGAACAGCCTGCAGGCTCTGGAGGGGCGCAAGCCCAGCCTGAGGATCATCTTCTGAAACCCGGCCCCTCCCCAGGGCTCTCCCGCTGGTGTCCTAGCTTTGAACGAAGAGAAACGCTCTAATAACTCGCTTCTGCAAGAAAGTTTTAGATACTTTATTAAAGCACTTGTTTTGGCAAGAGGAGTGCTTGTCCTTTCGTGGGGTCCCCAGCAGGCGCGGCATCCCAGGTGTGTTTTCAGGAGGGCTCTCCGGCTATGTGCATGCACCCACGTCCAGGACAGCCGCCTCCCTCACCCCCTGCCAGATGCAGCACCCGGGGCTGTCCGTCTGCACACCGCCAGCCACCCAGGGGGACAGATGCCAGCACTGGCCCTGACCCACCCCCTCCCCCCGCCCCGCTGGGCAGCCCCTGCGTTGGGCGCAGGATGGAGCAGAGGCTGGGAGCCAGTGAGGAGGACACACTGCTGCAGACCTTCATCGCTGCTTTACTTGTTCTGGTTGCTCATGAAGACGACCCTCACCCCTTCCTCCCCACCTCAGGCACAGGGTCCTCGAGGGACCAGTCCGGTGACCTCTGGCCCCGTTCCCACTCTTACGTTTGTGGGAAATGGCTCAGGGCTGCCTGCTCAGACCTGCCCCTTCTTAGCCATCACGGGGTGTCCTTCACATGTGCTGCCAGGGCACGGACACCCATGGCCTCAGAGTGGCCAGGGGCCCAGGGAGCAGAGAAAGGCACCGTGACGCCTGTGCGGGGCAGGGCCGTCTAGGGCCGTCTGGTGCCGAGGGCTTGGTGCAGCCCAGGGGCCAGCGGGCCGAAGGTGCAGAAAGGGGAGGAGACCGGCTGCCCAGGGCAAGCCCAGCCACACCTGTCAGCCCCAGAGAAGCCTCAGGGACGTGGAGCGCACGTGTCCACACCCATATATACCGTGTTCACATGTGCACACACCACACATGACCAGGACGAGGGCCACCTTCGGCCCCCACCCCGCAGGGCCCCACCGTGCGCACGGGAGAAGGTGTGATAAAACCACAAGGGCCGAGGCCTGTTGGAAGGCTCCAGCGAGCCTTGGCTCCAGGCAATCATGGGGTGCATCAGTTTGGGGCTGACGCCCCCTCCCTCTCTGCCTCCACAGGCCCCGGGGGGTCTTCTGGCTCAGGCAAGTGTCTGTCCGTGTTGCCCACGGCTCTGTCCTGGTCGCCCCTGCTCTGCTGCTTCTGCCGCCGAGTCTCCTTGTACCTCAGGGTGATGTCCCTGGGGATGGCGGGAGCCATGTCACCACCAGGTGGCCCATGGAGGTCCCGCAAAGTTGCCCCTCGCAGGGACGCTCACACAGTCACCGGGAGGGACCGCAAGACCCAGACACCAGTTGACCCAGCCCAGGAGACGGCCGATGGCCTGCTGAGGCCCACACCACTCACCGCAGGAAGAAGCGCCAGATGGTCCAGGTGAGCACGAGCACAGAGCCAAGCGTCCAGCACTGGGAGATGTAGAAAGGCAGGGACAGCGTGAGCGTATGCGGGTCGTACTTCACGACGATGAGCAGCTCCGTGGCCGTGATGGCTGCCACCAGCCAGGCCTGCTGGCCCAGCTTCTTGTGGAGCTTCCTGTGGGGGGAGGGCACTCGGCTGAGGGCGCCGCGGCTGTGCCCCAGGGGTGGCAACGCCAAGTGTGCCCAGGCCTGCCCCACCCACCCTGGGCCCTCACGGGTCATCCATGAAGTCGTAGATCTCCCGCATGGCCACACCGCCCACATTCACAAAGAACACCAGCCGCAGGAGGACCAGGGAGTGCTCCGGGGGCAGCCACAGCACGAACTTCAGGTAGAACGTGTTCAGTTCTGCCAACAGAAACTGGGGGACATGGGAGGGTGGGTGGCGAGCCGGGCCGCCCAGCAGGCACGCACACGAGGCTGGCCAGCCTTACCACCAGGATGATGCCACACACGGCCAGCCAGCGGCGCAGGCTGGAGGCGGGCTTCCACTCGAAGCGGACCCAGCTGTAGGGCGTGAACTGGAAGGCGATCCTCTTCATCTTGCCCCTGGGAGCACACGTGCCGGTCACCCTGGGGTGCCCCTGCCCCACCAGGCAGCCATGCCAGGTGCTCTGAGCCCAGGGGCCGCTCACTCCCTGTGCCGCCACCAGCCCCTCCGCCCCAGGCACCCACAATGCATGGGCAGCGAGACCCCACTCCCCGTGCCCTTTCCTGGACTGCCGCTTCAAACCTCGAAGTAAACATGACCGAGTGCCTGTACGATGCGAGGAGGACAGCCCCAGAGGGGTGACCCGGAGACCTCCGAGAAGGGCCGGGAGAGGATGAAGAGGAGCTGACCGGGCAGGGTGGTGCTCAGGCCCACCTCCCGGCCACCACGAGGGCCCTGGCGGGGGGGTGTGTGCGCGCGTGTGCGCACGCCCCCGTGCACAGAGGAAGCGGGCAAAATCCTGGTCCACTGCCTGCACCCCCAGAAGGCCGCACGAGCAGCACCTCCAGGCCCCACGGGGAGGCCTGGCCCCCAAGGAGCAGGGCGGCAGCTCGAGAGAGACGCACTTGTAGGTTGGAATGTTCCAGAGGCCCTGCCACTTGTACGTCTTCAGAGACAGCCACTCGAGGGTCTTCATGCCGCAGTATATGCCCAGCCCGTTGCAGACAAGCACGTCCATGATCCACTGGGGGCAGGAACCAGGGAGGAGGTGAGCGCCCTGTCCTGCCCCACCTGAGGGCCTCTGCGCCCGGTGACCCCCCAGGGCACCTACGTGATCCCACCAGCACTCGCTGAAGTTGGGCAGTTGGTGCTCCAGGCTGTACTCGAGGAACTCGAACATGACGCTCACAATCGTGCACATCCACCAGTCACGGATCATCAGGGTCTGAGGGCCGTGGCAGAGCATCAGACCCTCCAGGGGAGACACCCCCAGCGCCCTCCCGAGCAGGGTGAGGCGCTGGCTGGAGACCATGACACCAGGGACTAGCACAGGTCGGGGCCACGGCCCCCAGGCCCTCGCCCACCACACTCCAGTGCTCTCAACGTCAGCACGTGGCTAGGCAACGGACTTGGAACACAGGACAGACCCAGGGTGTCCTTCTGACGAGGTCGTCTTACCTTCAGGTACCAGCCAAGGAAGTGCGCAGGCACAAAGCCGTCCAGCTTGTCCTGGGGGGTAGGATACCAGCCTCGTGTACAGCCCGCATGCACCCCGGGCCCGGCTCCCACCCAAACCAGGACTGCTGGGACGGTCTCAGCCTTTCTGAGCAGCGCCGGCTGGACCGGGGGATAAAGCTAGGGTCCTGTGCACAGGCAGACAGCACCCTGACCACCGAGGAGAGCAGTGGGCCCCTCAGTGAAGCACACGGGTTGGGCCGAGACCAAGTCTCCAGGCTGGAAGGCAGGGACCCGCACCCCGGTGAGCTGGGACAGGGCCCCCACATGTGGGCTGCATGGCCCCTGGGTCCCCCTCCCCTGCTCCAAGTGGGCTGAGCTGAAGGGAGCCCCTGGTCAAGCAGAAGGGAGGCCAGCGCCTGCCAGGGCCCACGCCACCCCCACCCCGTCCGATCTGCAGAATGACTGGGGTTCCAGAAACATCTAGGACAGGTCAGCACCTGGGAGCTTGTTAAGCACTGGACTCCGGGCCCCACCCTGAGCACTGGGCCCCTCGGGCCCGCCCATACCCAGACGTTGTGGAAGGGGTCGCTCTCATTGTGGGCATCATAGATGAGACAGTTTCCCCCGTAGTCCCTCTCGGGCAGTGGGACTCCCAGCCTGGGGTCCACGTACTTCAGAAACTGGCGGCCGTCCTGGACAGTCTGCAAGGCCAGCACCCTGGTTAGTGGGGCCAGATGCTGCTGGTGGTGATGGGAGAACGCGGCTAAACTCCCGAAACGAGCCACGTGTACGGCCTGGGGGCTGTGAAAGGCACCCCCACCGAGTGGGGGCAAACACCCTGTCTCTGCTGCCGTCCCCCCAACACAGGGCTGAGCAGACTGGGGGGGTCCCAAGTGCAAGGTGATGCCCCACGCCCCCCATGTGGGGACACAGGTGGGCCACAGGGCGAAGGCTCAGCTCAGTGGTCTTGCCGCCTCACCTCTCCACGTCCCCTCATGGAAGGAGCACGACATCAGGACAGCCTTCCCAGACACGGACACGTACCCTAGCAAATCGCTCCTTCTGGCCTTAGCGCTGAGGGGACTTCCAGGGTTGCATGGACAGAGGCTGCCCTGCAGCAGGCCCAGGCTTCCCCCTCCCTCGGGCCCTCTCCAGCCAGCAGCTGGGGCCTCCAGTCCACAGGGAGGGGCCCCAGGACGCCTGCTGTCAGGACCCTGTCCCCTCACTCCTGCCCCAAGTACCAGCCAAGGGACGAAGCAGGGAAGAGGGTAAGGGGGGAGACAGACATCCGTGGCCGATGGGCAGAAGACACGCAGGTCTGCGTGTCACGTGACCAAGGCCACCCATGCTGCCTTGTCCTGCAACGCAACCCTGTCCCCCGCCTGGGGTCTTTGGAAGTGACCCTCAGACAGTAACATCACTAACAACTGAAATCACCCCATGTGGTTTCGGTAACCACTGGATCTGAGGCTGGACACTGCTGTATCCCTGCGTCAGGAGAGCAGGTCAGCAGGAGCCGGACTCATAGGCACTCAGGCCCCACGACAGGTGAAACCTGTGCACAAGGCAAGGAGCCTCTGAAGGCCGAGCACCCCGTGGGGGCGCCCCAAAGCGTGAGCACTTCAGCAGAGAGGGCATTCCAGAAACGCAAACAGAAGCAGGAGACGCCAGGACACACCACCAAGAGCGGCCACGGTAAAGATCCTGACAAGTGCAGGTGGGGTGGGAGCGGTCTGGCCGCTCCTGACAAGTGACATGCGTGGGACACGGCAGGCCCACAATCATGCTCAGGTGCACACGAAAGCCTGTCGCCAACAGCCCCGCTCAAGGACAGTGCCGACGTCGCTGGCCACCCCACTCAGCGGGAAAGAGGCACAGGGCCCGGACGCCCTTCAGGGGCCCAGGTGGTGGAGGGAGAGCAGGTCAGTGGCTCTGGGGGAGACAGGGATGGGTGACTCAAGCTACCGCAGGGTCCTCCATGTGGGGTTACAAACACACACAGGTGTTACCGTTCGCACCGTACCCTAAAGGAGTAAATCTGACTACAGCACGAGCATCAACTGTGAGCACCACCGATAGCTTTGAGGTTGTGAATAAAGTACTCTGTAAACTGAAGATCACCATCAAAATGTACACCGAATTAAGCAAAACAAGGAACGTTAACAGAAGTCCTGACCCAAGGTTTACTAAGGTGAGCAGTTTCCAACCTCCCTCCTGACCACCCTGTGTGCGCGGAGGGACTGAACGGCTGGGGCCACCTTCAGTACTGAGTGCTGTGTGGAAGCAGATGAGCTGGGGCCCCCTCAGGCCCGGAACACCGGCAGCTCAGAGGACAGACTGCCCAGCAGGCATGTGCACCTGAGCCAGGCGGTTCCACTGGGCCTTGTCCTCGCTCCCCAACCGAGGCCGTCTGGGCAGGGCCCTCAAAGTGCTCCACGCTCAGGGCGGAGACCCTGCTGAGCTGTGGCAGGTACAGCCCTTCCACACCTGGATCCTTCCGGAGGGTCCCCCCTCACAGCCCCTGCCCACTTCTGCTGGGGTCCGGCCTTGCTTCCTGCCAAAGCTCCAGAGGGGCCGATGGCAGTCTTCTCAAACCCTTTCACTTACCCGGGGCCACACCATCACCTGCATTCCCAGACCCTCCAACCGAGAAAAGCCCCTTACCTGGAAGAGTATGAAGATGAGGAACAGCTCGTAGACCACACTCACGCACAGCCAGAACCTCCAGTAAGCTGCAAAGACACAGAGCACCGGCGTCAGGTGGAGCCCCCGCGGGAGAGCACAGCATGCACGGTCGCACTCACAAGTGAGCTCGGCCCTGTGCGGTGTGCCTCCTTCCCGCCTGGTTTCCCCGCCTGGTCCCGCAGGCACGCCCCTGTCCGCTTACTCGCACGCTTCTGCAGGAACCTTCGGATACCTCTGATCAGGTTAAGAAAGCCTACTAAGTCCAGTACACTGTTTTTCCCGTGAATGGGCAGGAAACGTCATCCTTCCTCTCTAGCGCTCACGTGAGGGATTACACACACACGTTTTTGGACGTTAGGCCACCTCTGGATCCCTGGGATAAACTGAACCCGGTTGTGGCACCCTGTTTCAGGAAACCTCTCCATTTCAGCAGGACCACTCGTGCCGGGGACCACTTCCAAGCTGCTGACGGGCAGGTCTCACACGTTCTTCCCGCAGAAAGACTAAGTCTGTGAGGCGACCAAAGCGTTCACCTTGCTGTGGCCGCCAGTGGACAATACACACGTGTGTCCAATTACCTCGTACACCCCAAACCCACACGTTAGGGGTCAATCAAATCTCAACAGAGCTGAGAAAAAAAAAACTTTTCCCTCAAGATCCCTTTGATTAGCCAGGAAGCCCTCTCTCCACCACCTGGTTTCCGCAGCTTGGCACGGAAAGCTCAGTTGCTCACCCGGGGAGGAGGTAACAGGAGAGGGAGTGCGTACAACTATTCTAGGACACAAATGATAACTTTCACCTTCCGAAAATCTTGATAATCCTGTCAAAGACCTAAAATATCTACTTTCCCTTTGCTTACGACTCTTTAAAGAAAAACCACCAGCCTGCTTTTAAAAACCCATTCCCCTTAAATAAAAAAGGTGGTGCTTGCAAACATGGAAGAGACCCCGCTCGGCCTCGGACATCTCGGGCTGTGGGGGCGGGGGCACTCACGCGGGGCTCCAGGGCCCACCCAGCACCCCCGGGGGCTTGCACCTCATCTGCCTGTGGGGGAAACAGCCACCAGGACTCCTGAAAGCCCAGGCTGGTGTAGGTGGGAAGCGTGAAGGTCAGTTCTCAGGACGGTTTGCTCAAGTACTTCTGGGGCACGGGACAGAGAGTGGACGTGACACACCAGCGTCACTGCCCGACTTTGGGAAATGCCTGGAAAGGTCCCCTGGTCAAGGGCTGCAGCGGGAGCTAAAAGGGCCTGGCTTAAAGCAACTCCAGGCGCCTTCCCCCGGAGCGCTCAGCCCACAACCGTGAGACAGCACCTTCCCTGTGGACCTTCTGACACGCCATCTGTCTCCTCCCCAACCATGGCTCCTGGTCAGGGACCCAGCCATCTCCCACCTCCCGTCACTCTCCACCTGCCCACCCACCCCCAAATACACAGCAGGTGCTCCTCCTACATTCCCACGCAGGGTCTCCCTTGAGCCGCCGGGAGACTCCTGAGGCTGGTTTCTCTCAGTAGCCGCCCCACTGGCATGCTTACTTTCTCCCTAAAAGCACTGAGTCCAGCCGCCTCAGCAGCCCCGGCAATATTCTGCTTATTCCAGCGTTTGGAGGGAGCCACGGATGAGAATAAAAATTATTACGAGAAGGGTGCCTTTTCAACTGGCCAGTTTTTTTGGGAACTGCAGCCAATTCCAGTCCCCTCCCAGACAGTGGGTCCTGCAGCCCCGCGACACCTCCTTCCTGGGGCCAGAAGACCCTTCCCACTGTTCCCCACAGCATGCTGCACAGGACTGACAGGACTCATGTCCAGTGCGTGCTGATCTGAGAAGTCGAGGCCTTCTGCCGACTGCTAGGGAAGAAGTGCTCCAGAACAGGGTCCCCACATTCGTCAAACCACAGACTGGCAGGGACACAGAGTTTACACCAAGCAACCAAACCGAAAGGAAGGAAGGAAGGTGGAGGAGAACTCAGAACACAGCTACGAGACTGCCTTCTGGGGGCGGAGGGCTGGGTTAATGCTCATGAAGCCCACAGAAACCACAGGGGAGTCTTTCAGACGAGGGTGTCCGGCACCCCCAACTGGACAGAGCACAGGGTCTCCCAGGAGTCCAGAGGCCAAGCAGCCACCCACCGGCCATCCGACCCCCGGGCAGGGCCCAGCGCCCCCAAGGGACTTGCCACGCCTGGAACTGCTGACTCTTCCCAATCCAATAGGCACTCACCGCACCTGGATTTTTGCTGTGATTTTTGGTGGCTTTTAAACTGTTCTCTCACTTCTCTGCTGGCTGGGCGTTCAGACCCTCCGGAGGCCCATGACTGAGCAGATGGAAAGCTAGGGGGCTGGGCCCCCTCCCCACTGCCGCACAGGGGTCACCCAGCATCAGCGTCCCCAGCGGGCACTGAGGGGGCAGAGCAGCTGGAAAGACCGGCAGGGGCCCGGCTCACAGCCACGGTGCTCACTGACCGCCTCCAGAGGGCTGTTCGGTCATGTCTACCACAGGCCTACAATGCGCGCGCCGTTCAGCCTGCGGATTCCACTCCCAGGGCTTGGTGTTAAATGAATGACTGGATACATACGCACAGATGCATGTGCAGAAATTCACTACAGCCTGCTTTATGAAAGCTGGAGCATACGATGATACAGGACTGGTAAATAAACTGTCGTATATCAAATGATGGCCAGACAAGCAGCCGTGAAATGTCTAGTTCTCAAATACAAAATCACGAAGGAGATGTTTATGTTAACCTGAAGTGAGAAATCAATGATATAAAACCACACAGGGGAGAATCACATTTTTTAAGCTCTGTGTCTGTGTGTGTATTCATAAAAACACATTAAAACTTAACAGTGGTTATTTTCTGTGATTGGCTTCTGTTTCTATTTAAAAATAGTTTTTGTATTTTCCAAATATTCTACAATGAATACACACCCCTATTAATACAGAAAAGAAACACGTTACTAAGCTGTAAGACCTCAGGAAAACTCACTGTGCCCTTGGAGGCGGCCCCTCAACGAGGCTGGAGCCCTAAACACACTGGGGCTGGGAGCAGGACCAGAAGGGAGGACCGGGGACAGGACAGGGGGGCAGGATCAGGGACAGGATAAGGGGCAGGATGGGGGATAGGATAGGGGGGCAGGACTCAGGGCAGGACCAGGGGCAGCCCGAGCAATGCTCTGCAGCTCCGAGGCTTAAGGGGTTGTTAGAACTCCTCCTTTAATTTGGGGGTTGGGGGTCAGAGACAGGAGGACTCATCGCAGATGGCACGCGGCGAGCACCTCAATGGCAGGCCCACGCCGACCCCGTGGACAGTCCTGGGGCACCTCGCTCTGCAGAAGAAGCCCCCTCAGACAGAGTGGGTGGAAAGGGAAGAGAAGAACAAGGACAGGAGCAGGACGGGGTGAGGAGCAGAGAGACGGGGAGAAGGGCTGAGACAAGAGGAACCCACCCTCACCCTCCTCAGCTGATGACAGCGTGCCCTGGCCGGCTGGGAGGGGCTGGGAAGAGGGAGGACAGGACATTCGCACCCGGCAGAATGGATGCAGAGTGACCGCTCAGGACAGAACTGTCATGTGGGCACACGCGGACAAAGAAAGGACAAGTTACCTGGATGAGGTCTGGAAAACGGCCCGTCTTTAGCTTGTGTGACTCCAAAACATAAGAAAACCAAAATACTGGCCACAATACCTCTGCAAATAAAGAACAGACAGCCCCTCAGTGCACGTCTCCCAGGGGGGAGGGACCCCAGTGGGGCAAAGCGGGAGGAGGCCTTGGGGTACAGGTGGGTGCCCGGGCGGCAGGGAGGGCCGACACCGCGGCCTCCACAGCCCATGTGCCGCCCGGAGACAGCACCCCCTTGGGAGAAGGCCCTCGGTTGGGAGGCTGCAAAGTGGTACCCCACTCCTGCACGTGCTTCCCACTTAAAGAGCACCTAAAACCCCATGCGAGACCAGCCAGGCTGCACGAGGGCCTCCTAGGAAAGATGCGAGGATGCGAGGACGGAATGAACGGCCTTCTGCTCCCATGAGGCAAGGGCCCAGCAGACTGCTGCTGCGATCTGCAACAGCATGAAGTGCACCGACTCCCTGTGATCATACAGACACGGAGAAGTGCGCCTGCATGGTGGGAGGAGCAAGGACACACACACAGCCGCTCCGACCACCGCCCCGTCCAGCAGGGGGTCTGAGGGCTGCAGGGCGCCCGTTCTTCCCCCTGCCGGCAATCACGCGGCAAAGACGCACACGCTTGCTGTTTCCAGCTGGGATGCTGCATCAAACACACACAGACACGAGACCACACAGGAGGCCAAAGGTGTCAGCCTGAAAACACCTTATCCCCCTCTGCCCGCTAAGTGCACTCGGTTGTCAAAGGTGGGCGCAGGTGAAGCTGGGCCTCACAGGACACCCTCTGGCAGCCCTCTGCCCTCCTACCTGTCCCCACACCAGGGCCAGGAGCGGGGCGGGGACTCTGCCTGCCCCTCATATGGCCAGGATAAAGTCTGATCATCTTGGGTGGTGTGCTGCTGTGGGTGTGGCCCCCAGGGGACACTTGAGTCTCTGGACCAGTCTCCATGTCAGTCCTGGCTCCCTGCTCCTGCAGCTGCCGGCCTCCAGACTGCAGGAGGCACAGAGGGACACTGGCCACTGTGCTCAGCAGGGCAGGACCCACGTCCCCATCACAGGAGCCCATACAGAGGGCCCGTGAGGTACCCACCTGCCCGAAGACGCACACTGGTCCGTTTGGGGGTGGGGAGGAGGTGGGAAGTCCACACGGGCTGCCTGAAGGAGCACACAGACCCCCACTCAGCCACCCTCCCAGTGTGACAGCCTCTACCCCCAGGAGAGGCCCCTTCTGGTGTGATCCAGAGATGGCTTGACCAGCAGAGGGGTGACCGCGAGAACAGAACGAGGGAGGCAAAACCTCAGGGCGCCTGTGCCCAGTGGTGCTGGGCGACCCCCTCCCTCACCAGGTCCGCTTCATGATTCCAACCTTGGCATCACATCTTAAGGCAACATTTAGGGTTACATATTAGCAAGATGTGTCAGTCAGGCGCAGAACATACAGAATTCCCACATTCCCCACACCTAGGCCCCCCGTTAGCACCTTACACCAGTATGGGTCGTTTGTCACGAATCCATGCTGGTACGTTAACTACAGTCTGCTGTATTTTCAGATTTCCTCACTGTTTATCTAAAGCCCCTTTTCTGGGGCGCCTGGGTGGCTCTGTCAGTGAAGCGTCTGCCTTCGGCTCGGGTCATGACCCCGGGGTCCTGGGATCAAATCCTGTGTCGGGCTCCCTGCTCAGCGGGGAGCCTGCTTCTCCCTCTCCCTCTGCTGCTCCCCCTGTTCATGCTCTCTTTGTCTCTCTCTCTGACAAATAAACAAACTTACAAAAATAAATAAATAAAGCCCCTTTTCTGCCCCAGGATCCCACCCAGGACGCCCATGACATTCCACCATCATGTCTGCTCAGCCCTCTGGGTAGTGACGGCGCCTCAGACTTCCCTTGTTTTGGAAGACCTGGACAGTACTGAAGAGGACCGGTCAGGTGTTCTGTAGGATGTCCCCTAGTCAATACCGTCTGCTGCTTTCTGTGATTCCATTAGGGTTGCAGGTTTTGGGAGTAAGATCATATCACACCAACACGATCTCTGATGTCCCCTGGCTGGGGTGCACCTCTCAGGTGCCCTCCCTACTCTGCTCTTGGGAGGGTCCCTCTGTACAACCAGCACTCAAGGGCTGGGGGGCTGAGCCCCCACTCCTTGACGGGGAGCTCTTACATTTATTTGGAATTCGTCTGCAGGGGCAACTTGTCTCCTCTCCCTCACTTACTTGACCATTTATCTCAGCATGGACTTGTGGGTATGTATTTTATACTTTGGGTTACAACGTGATACTACTTTATGTTCTGTTGCTCAAATCGTCCCGCTTTGGCCCCTGGGAGCACTTTCAGTTGTCTACTTCATCCCAGCTTTGACATAACCCCATCCTTGCGGGATTTTTTTTTTTTTCCGAGCTGTTCCTTTCTGGCGCTAGACGCCCCCCAGACCTAGCTGGGCGTCTCCTGCCCCAGCCCTGGAATCAGCCTTTTCTCCAGGAGCCCTGGTTCCTTCACTGGAGGACGGTCTGGGGAACCAAGTTCCGGGGGCCGGCGTGCTCCTCGCCACTGGGGCGTCGTAGCTTCTGGGCCCCTGAGCGGACGGACGGAGCCGTGTGTACTGACTGTGCATCTGCATGAATCTCAACGACATTAAGCTCGTGCCTCCAACTCCCATCCGCCATCCCATGGACCATTCTCCCCGATTCCCTGTCACCCCCCACTCCACAGTGACACCCCAGGTTCGCAGCCTCCGCCGGCCACCGAGTTGGTCCCTCCATTCCAGTGTGGGTGCGCAGCAGCGTCCTACCTGTGAGGCTGGACCCCCGCGGGAAGCCCCTGCGTCCACGAGAGCCCAGGGCGCGTGTGCACGTGCTCTGCCTTGAGCCTGGCGGACTCCAGCCCCGTCACTGAGGTGGCGTCCCACACGTGTAATGCAGTGAGGTCTTGCACCGTTTGCACTGCTCCTGGGATCCCCAGCGTCCTGATTTCCTTTTCTCTGATTTGCCTGCGTTAGGTTTGCTCCCTGTGTTGACTAATGCAAAGGGTCCCGTATCCACCGTTACGGTGCCGTACAGAGCACTTTAAGAACCCCTCCAATCCCAAGCTCCATGCACGGACTCCCCCATCGCCCTAGACATCACTGATCTCACCACCACATGGCAGCACCTTTGCCACAATGTGACATGGGAACATCACACAGTACGTGGCGGCCTTCCCACATGGCTTCTTTCACTTTGTGAGATGCATCTGAGTTTCACCATCCGTCTTCGTAGTGTTAAAAAGGAGACAGGGGGCCCAAAACAAAGTCCCTTGGGCTGAGCCCCAGTCAGCAAACCACGGACTTAACACCCACCTGAAGTACATTCTCGACCCCAGGAATTCGACCTTTAACCAGTCAGCATGGAATCAGCTGGCCAGTCCTAGGCAGGTAATCCGCCCCACAGACCCCTTCCGCTCCCTTCTCTGCTCCTAATTTCCCTTACCGCCACTCTCCTGTCTTTACAAACCTTTCCTTTTCTGCAGCTTGGCGGAGCTCCTTCTATTGCTGGATGGGAGGCCGTCCAGCCATGAATCACTGAATAAAGCCAACTGTATCTTTAAATTTACTCGGATGAATTTTGTTATTTAACAATGGCTTTGTAGCTCATTTCTTTCTTTTTTTAAGATTTTATTTATTTGAGAGAGAGAGAGAGAGAGAGAGCAGGAGTGGGGGAGGGGGGTGGGTCGGGAGGGGCAGAGGGAGAGGGAGAAGCAGGCTTCCCACTGAGCAGGGAGCCCGATGCGGGGCTGGATCCCAGGACCCTGGGACCGTGACCTGAGCCGAAGGCAGACGCTTAACGACTGAGCCCCCCAGGCGCCCCTGTAGCTCATTTCTTTTTGCTGCTTAATAATATTTCATGGTCTGGATGTACCTGTTTTTGTTTATCCGCTCATCTACTCAAGGACATGCTGGCTGCTTCCAAGTTTGGGCAATTATGAATAAAGCTGCTCTAACATCTGTTTGCTGGCTTTTGTGTGGACATGAGTTTTCATTTCATTTGGATAAATACCTAGGATTTTTTACTAGATCCCAGGGTAAGAATAAGTTTAATTCTACAAGAAACTGTCAAACTTCTGGTGTCGTATCTAAAAAGTCACCACCAAACCCAAGGTCACCAGATTTTCTACTGTTTTTTTCAGGAAGTTTTATGGTTTCTTATTTTACACTTAGGTCTATAATCCATTTTCAATGATGGTGAAAAGTCTGTATGTAGCTTCCTTTTGTATAAACATCTAGCTGTTCCAGCTCCGTTGGCTGGAAAGATTTTCTCCCCGAACTGCCTGCACTCCTCTGCCCGCAGCGAGGGGACGGTATTTGTGTGGTCTGTTCCACTGACTGCCAACACCACGCTGGCCACGTCACTGCCGCCGGTCAGGGAGGCCAGGCGGGGTCATCCTTCCAGCTCTGCTCTTTTTCAATATACGAGTACATTGTATCTCCTGTGAACTACAGATATGCAAGATACATTCACGTTTTACATGTAATAACTTCTTTATGTATCTGTACATACACGCTCATACATGTATGTCAACATCCCAAGTGTCACCAATGGATAAATGGATCAATACACTGTGGCCCATCCACACAGCGGAACACTCCCCAGCAATGAACCTGACCAACCACTGACAGGCACCAAACACGGACGTCACAAGGCCACCATGCCACACGGAAGAAACCAAACACGCGTGCAGGCTGGGTGAGTCGGTGTATATGAAACTGGACTGCAGACAAGAGGAACCTACGGGGACAGATTGCTGGTGTGGGGGACTGTGTCTCCACAGACACGTCCATCTGGGGAGACTCACTGAGCTGTACGCTCTAGATATGCGTTGTATTAAATTACTGGCCGATAAAGTTGACTTCGGAAGAAAAAACCTACTCCCCCAAAATAACAGAATTTGTTAGATCCATAAAAAGAACAATGATATACAAGCTGAAATTGAGAACTTAGGGAAAACAACCCAATTTTCTAGGTTTTAAATAATGCAGGCATTGTTTTTTCTTTTTTTTTTTTAACAATAAACATAATCTCTAGAAGCACTTTCTTTACATGAAATCTAAGCCTGAGGGCATCAAAAGCTCTGACATGATGCGAAGGGGCTGGGCTGGGGGCTGCCCCGAAAGTGCCTGCCTCAGGGAGGCAGGTGTGCTGAAGTGGGGGAGGGCTGTGGGCCAGCCCGGGGTCTATGGGGCGAGGATGCATCCATACACCCACGAGAATCTCCTTGGAAGCAGCAGCAGAACCACAGATGTGTGAGGACGGAAGCATCACTGGGGCAATGGAGGCTCCCAGGGACGAGCCAGGAGTAGGTTCCAGGCGCCACGTGCAGCACTATGGGGCCAGGAGGGTAGTTCTTCTCTGTCCCTGAAGCAGGCCAAGAGGGACAGGGACTGTGAGCTATCAAGATTCCCAGTGTCCCCAGTGCACAGAACTTCAGAGCAGAGAAGGGTCTAGGAGCCCTCAAATTCCCAACCGCCTCAAGGCCTCCCCTTCAGTGAACCTGCATGGGCTGCTGGGGTGAGGGCCCAGGCGTCTTTGCTGCTCACTGCCCCAGCCCCTCACGTGCAGGGGCAGCTCAGGACAGGGGCCAGTGCAAGGTGAAGAGGTGGAACATGCCCACATGGGTCCACAGCTTCTGCCCAGAAACAGCCAACAAGGCCCCTTAACCTCAGGGTCTGGGTTGGAGGGGCTCGCCAGCAGGCGTCTGGGGAGTAAGAACCAGTGCCCCATGAGGGCCCACTGTTGCTGCCGTTGTGCTCTAACCTGTGACAACTCTTGCCTGGAACTGCTCATCACTGGCCTAACTTCACAGCCGCAGGGGGACACCTCTTGAACATGACCAAGTCCTGCTTTCTGGTGCTCCCTGCCCATGTGTGCCCGGCAGATACCAGTGCTGACAGACAAATTCACAGAGAAGGCCACATTCTACTTGGAAACACCCACTAAGCAAACTCAGCCTCACTGTCTCCTGCGTCCACAGGCTCAGTGTCCCTGGTGCAGGGACCCACCGCAGTGAGGGCAGCCTCGGGCCACCCAGAGGGGCCGAGCTCCCCCTTCGACTTCTGGACTCCATTACCCACGCACGCGGCACCGACTGGCTCCCCCCGCACCAGCAGGGCACCAAGCAACGGGCAGTGCCCGTGCGGACGTGTTAGACTTGGAGGCCGACACCCAGGGCTTGGGAAAAAGAGGAAGACGGTGTGGGAGAGGTGGGAGGATATCCTGCACAGCGTGCAACCAGGGGCCAGGGTGTCTTCCCGCTGAGGACAAGGCATGGCATGCCCCCCTACGGGAGCAGAGCCCCCACCCCCGGGCTGCAGCCTAGGAGACCAGATGGGGGCTCTGAAGTGCGTGTACATGCAGGCGGCCAGACGTACTGCTGACAGGGAGCGCCTGACGTCCCAGCGTCCTAACAGGCTAGACCCCGTGAGCACACAGCGGCGCTCAGGCCACACTCCCAGGCAGACGCTAGCCCCCCCACTTCACAAGCCCCGGCCCCACCAACCCAAATCCAGCACCGCCCTCTGCCTTTGTCCCTGCCCCGGTGCCCCATGCCACAGTGCAAGTGGGTCAGAGGAGCAAGGGGGTTTCACGGGCCTGAGGAGTCCGCCCAGCACAGAAATCCCACAGCAATCAGTTCTAAAACCAGCTTATCTCCCTCACACACTTCTGACAGTGGCCTCAGAACCCACGGGATTCCGGCAAAGAACACGATCTAGCAGTTAGTCTGTGTCTGGAGATAATACTGAAAAGGCAGTCTACCCATTTCCTGACCTCAGGATGACATCATCCACAAGAATGCCCGTTTAAAATGTTCAAAAAGCATTAGTATCAACAAAGCTCAAGAACGGTGCTGGCTGATGGGAGAGAATCGTCCCTGGCCATCACAAATATCTGTATACCCCCAGATGCCCAAACTCACAGGCTCTGTGATATTGTGATTTATAGTAAGAAATATATATTTCTCCATCCCTGTTTCTGGCACAGAACCCCTAAAGCCCTTGGCATTTCTGAAGTGATAAAGGTGTCTTTTGTTATGTTAATGAGGTGACTTCTGGACCCTCACCTAAGGATGGGGGCTGGCTGCCAGGACAGCCAACCAAGGGATTAGAGGGTCAGTTCTATCCCACCCTCTGACCTCCGGGGATGGCAGCGGGGCTGAAGGTTGAGTTCGATCGCCAAAGGCCAATGAGTCAGTCATGGCTAAGTAATGAAGCCTCCATAAAACCCAAAGGACAAGGTTTTGAGAACTTCTGGGTTGGGGAACACGTGGAGATCCGGGGACAGTGGTGTGCCTGGAACGGCCATGGACATTTCCCCAGACCTCACCCTGGGCACCTCTCCCATCTGGCTGTCCCTGACTTGGATCCTTTGGTAATCAGCTGGGGATCTAGTTAAGTAAAATGTTTCTCTGAGTTCTGTGAGCCGCTCTGGTGAATGAATAGAACTGAGAAGTCATGGGAACCTTGGATTTACAGCCACTCGGTCAGAGGCCCAGGTGACAACCCCGACTCATGACTGGCACCTGCAGTGGGGGAAGGAGGACAGTCTTGCAGGACTGAGCACTCAACCTGTGCAACCTGATGTGGTCTCTGGGCAGATGGTCTCAGGACTGAGCTGAACTGTAGACACTCAGGTGGTGTCCAGAGCATTGCTTGTGGGGTGTGTAGGGAAACCATCCCTCTCATCAGAACCGGTGACCTTTCTGGGCTCCAACCCTGCTGCTGGTCCAGCACATTCTGGTCTGTTACTCGTGCAAATCCCACACAAGCTGCAGGTCCCATGAGAGATGGTACCCTCAAGGGTCCTGGGACAGGTGGATGTGAGGCTAAAAAAGCCACACAGCTCCAAGGGGCAGCCTGGGAGAGATGCTTCAGGCACATGCCACGGGGAGGATGGGAGCCCCGTCAGCCTTGGAGCAGAGACTGGCCCCCGAGCCACGGGCCAGCCCGACAGAGCAAGGACCCACACCCAACTATGCCGGGTGCCGGCACCACCCAGGCTGGGGGCCTGGTTACCTCTTGGTGTTATAGGCTGTGTCCCGAGGGGTCTCCTCCAGCAGAGTCACGTAGCCAAGCACACAGGTGAGGATGAAGAGCACAGTTAGGGTGTGGGCTCGCCTGAAATCCAAACACAAACACAGAATGTGTCAGCACACAAAGCATGACTACACCCGTGACGTCTGCCACCGGACAGAGCTCAGCCTTCAACCTCACGCTCAGAAACACGGAGAGTCACCGTGGGGTGGCTCCTAGCTGGGTCTCTGTTTGCTGTGTCAGCCCGTCAGTCAAGTGGGAAGAGCCCCAAGGGCTGGAAGGCTCAAGGCTGCTGCTCAAGGACCGGAGGGTACGTCTCCCGCCAGTGTCTGCGGCTGGTGGCTATCGTTCAGAGGCTGGGTAGCAGGCAGACACGGCAGTTTTCACTGAGCAGGATATGCCCAGCCTCAGGATTCACGAAGAGACCACATCTGAGAGATTCGAAAGCACAGCCCAAGAAACAAAGAGGTGAGAGAAAGGGACACCAGGACCCAAGGTGAGGAGGCGAGTGTCCCCAGCAGTACCATTTACTCAGAAGACCTGGCAGAGACATGGGCTCGGCCCCTTCCGACCACCTCCACTCTGGACGAGGAGGCAGGGCTCTCTGACAGCCAGTGGATGCACCTCCCCTGAAACAGGGCCCACAACCGGTCAGGTATGCAGACTGCAGGGCAAGCAGCGGACACCAAGACAAGCCCGCAGGCTGCCCCATGTCAGATACGACCCTGGCCCTCTGCATTCTAACAGCTGCTTACAACGGGAGTCGAAGACCCAGACCCCAAATCCAGATGAGCAGAGAATGTCCCTGGAGAGCATGCAACCCATCCAGGCCTCAGGGTCCTCATCTCTAAATGAGGATGCTTCCAACCTTGGATGATTCCATTTCCAGCAAAAACACCCCTCAGGAATGAATGTGAACACTCTCAGAGCAGGAATAAGGAGAAAGTAAGGAGAGAAGGAGGCCTGCTCTAAGAGGACCACTAACCAAAGTCCTCAGACAGAAAGAAACCAGGCCACCAGGAAGGAATAAAGAGCAACAGAAATGGTAAATGTCTTGTGAAACAGACCGTTCTCCTCACCCATTCTTCAAAACATGCCTAACTACTGAAAACAGCCATGGTAACACTGTGTGGTGGGGGCCCCCACAGCCGAGGGAGAGAGGCTGAATGGGTCCGCACGGACCTGATGTGGCAGAGCCAGGGGGCTGGGACTGCAAAAGCCCAGGAGGACTCACTGTACCCCCAGGGCAACACCAGAGACGTAATCAAAACCAGCACATCCGCTGAAGTGGAGCACAGCCAACCGGGGCGGGAGAGGGACAGGGGAACAGAAAGGGAGACAAGGAATAACATGGCAGACCTAAACGCATCAATAACTGGACGTAAATTACCTAAAACAAGAACTAAACAACGGAGGCTGTTATGCACGCAGCACCATGAGGCTGCGAGGAGTCTCAGGCACGTGCGTGAGAGCTGGTCTACAGAACTCATGCGCCACGTGACCCCGTTTACATGGCACTCTCCAGAGGCCAAACTGCGACGACAGAGACCAGGCCAGAGGCCGGGTGAGGTCGTGTTCCATGCCCTGCCTGTGCTGGTGGTTAGAGAAACCTGCGTGCACAGAAGCTATGGAACTGTGCACCCTACAAAATCAGATTTACTGTAGGTAACTTACAGAAGAAACTAAATAAAAATCTCTAAATTGTTATGTATCGACCATTTCTGGTACAAGGTCAGGATCCAGGGAAGTGTGCTGGGAGAGCCCCTGAGCAGAACGCCAGTCCCACGCACCTCCGAGAAGGCATGACCCAGAGACCAGCTCAGAGCAAGAACCCTCTGGGGCCCAATTCCCATCCCCAGCAGTTCCGAGAAACAACGGTTTTCTCCAAAGTGCACACGTTTCTGAAGTGACCCTTGACAAAGGTAAGTGCTGAGAGCTGTGACCAGCCTCCTCTGCAGGGCTTCCCCAGCCGAGGACTCTAAGGGAGGGACAGGTCCGGGGGCTCGAGGCCACCAGACAGGGCCAAGTGCCCACGGCAGGCTCACCAACAGTAGGCAGGGTGCATCCGCCCAGGAAAGAGATGGGACCACTGTCCCAGGGGCCCAGCTGTGGGACTGCACAGCCACCTGGCCCACAGAGTTCTCAGCAGGGCAAGTGTCTATGAGAAAACAGATGGGAAGAAGCCCCAGCCTAAGGGAGGAAGGAGAGTAGAATAGGTAACAGCCCACAAACGGGCATCAGACTCACAGAAGAAAAAAGAAGCTAGTCAATTGAGGAGAGGTAACCACATGTTCTGGAAGAGACCACAAGGCAAAGTTCCTCATTGCCGCTATATGGCCCAGGACCCGTCCACGTTGCTTCAGGGACACTAGCACGCCAAGATGCTGTGCATGGGCCAATCCCCCACAGTCCCTCGGGCACCCTGCCACCCCTCCACTGGGTCCTGCGAAGGATCTAAGACACACACAGCACAAGAGGCCCCCTGCAGGTATCCTGCCAGGACCGCATGTCTGGAGCACAGAGGCTAAAATTAAAATGTGAAAGCCTTTTGTCCCGGGTCTTTTTTTTTTTTAAAGATTTTATTTATTATATTTGAGAGAGAGAGAATGAGAGACACAGAGCATGAGAGGGAAGAGGGTCAGAGGGAGAAGCAGACTCCCCGCTGAGCAGGGAGCCCGATGCGGGGCTCAATCCCGGGACTCCAGGATCATGACCTGAGCCGAAGGCAGTGGCTTAACCGACTGAGCCACCCAGGCGCCCCCGGGGTCTTTTTTTTAAAGTAGGCTCCACGTGGAGGAGGGCCTGAACTTCCCTGAGATTAAGACTTGAGCTGAAATCAAGAGTTAGACACTTAAGTCATTGAGCCACCCAGGCGCACCTGTCCTGGATCTTAAAAAATGACTTCAACCCTCTGGTTTCTTTCATATTACTTTCCACAAACACTGTAATCTTCCTGTAGTTTCTTTGGGCTAAAACACATTCCCTGAAGAGCCTGGGGCACCTCTGGTCATATATCTTTCCATCCTCCTAAAAACACAAGGATTATCTGAAAAATAAAAACAACTATCTGTCCCTTGGGATCAATGTTCACACTGTCATTCAGGCGGTCACCCCTCGCCCTGCAGAAGCAGAATTAGGAATCAGTAGGACTTCCTCTGTCCCATCCGAGGCAGGAAGGAGGCAGACAGTCAAGGACCCGGGGGGAAGAGGACAGGGCACCAGTCTCACGGCAGAACAGACTTTAGAACTGCTAAAATCAAGTGCTACTATAAAGTAAAATCTTTATTATTAAATTATGAAATCCATCTTTAAAAAGCTCCCCCCTTCTGTATAGCAAAGGAAATCATCAACAAAATGGAAAGGCAACCTACTGAAAGGGAGAAAATATTTGCAAATCATATTATCTGGTAAGGAGCTAATATCCAAAATATGTGAAGAACTCACACAACTCAACAGCAAAAAACCAATCCAATTAAAAAATGGGCAGAGGGGGCGCCTGGGTGGCTCAGTCAGTTAAGTGGCTGCCTTCGGCTCAGGTCATGATCCTGGTGTCCCGGGATCGAGCCCCACGTCCGGCTCCCTGCTCAGCGGAGAGCCTGCTTCTCCCTCTCCCTTTGCCTGCCACTCTGCCTACTTGTGCTCTCTCTCTGTAACAAATAAATAAAATCTTAAAAAAAAAAATGGGCAGAGGACCTGAATAGACACTTTTCCAAAGAAGACATCCAGATGGCCAACAGGTACATGAAAAGATGCTCAGCAGCACTCGGCATCAGGGAAATACAAATCGAAACCACACTGAGATACCACCTCACACCAATCAGAATGGCTAAAATGAACAAGGTGGGAAACGACAGATGTTGGCAAGGATGTGGAGAAAGGGGAACCTCCTACACTGCTGGTGGGAATGCAAGCTGGTGCGGCCACTCTGGAAGACAGTATGGAGGTTCCTCAAAAAGTTAAAATAAAATTACCATAAGATCCAGTAATTCCACTACTGGGTATTAGAAGGAAACAAAAACACCAAGTTCAAAGGATGTCTGCAGCATTACCGCAGCATTATTTACAGTAGCCAGTTTACGGAGGCAGCCCAAGTGTCCATCCACAGATGAACGGATAAAGCAAATGCAATTTATACAATGGAATATTACTCAGCCACAAATAGGAAGAAATCTTGACATTTGCAACATGGATGGAACCTGAGGGCATTGTGTTAAGTGAGGTAAGAAAGACAAACACTGCGTGATCTCTTACATGTGGAATCTAAACACACAAACCAAACTCATAGAGGTGCCTGGGTAGCTCAGTTGGTTGGGCATCCAACTCTTGATTTCAGCTCAGGTCACAACCTTGGGGTGGTGAGATTGAGCCTCGAGTCGGGCTCCACGCTGGGCATGGAACCTGCTTAAGATTCTCTCTCTCCCTCTGCCCCCACCCCCCGCCACCAGCTTGCACATGCGCTCTCTCTCTCTCTCAAAACAAAACAGAAAAACCAAACTCATAAAGAACAGGCTGATGGTTACAGATGGGAAAATAATAAAGTTGCCTTCTTGATAAAAAAAAATTTTGTTAAACCACTTTATAAATTTACTGTATTGACCAACAGTGATGTTTAATAGGTACCTCATTGTAGTTCTCTGAGCACTTTTTAACATATTCATTATTATAGCACCTCAGTGAAGAACATTATCAGCCCAGTTCTTTTTTTTAAATATATATATTTTAAAGATTTTATTTATTTGACAGAGAGAGAGCATGCACACACAAGCAGGGGGAATTGCAGACAGAGAGAGAGGGAGAAGCAGGCTCCACGCTGAACAAGGAGCCCAACGTGGGGCTTGATCCCAGGACCCTGGGATCGTGACCCGAGCCGAAGGCTTAACCGACTGAGCCACCCAGGCGCCCCAGCCCAGTTCTTTAAGGGCAGAACTGTAGGTGCCGACTACCCGCTATCATTAAAATGAAGTAGTGTTTGCATGGTCAGGGCTCGATCCCTGACAGAGCACTTTTAACAGGCAGTTTGTGGCAACACAAGTCCCAGGGCAGCATTCAGGACACATAACTCTGTTAATTCTAATTTTCAGACCACTGCTCAATCCATGGCCTGTGCTTTCCTTCGATTTTTCACTGTAAAGTTTACGTTTCCCACTTTGACATGTTTCCTTGGAGAGGCAATGGGACATAGTGGGAAAAGCCCCCCCCCCGCAC
Source organism: Leptonychotes weddellii (assembly GCF_054177405.1). NCBI lineage: Eukaryota > Metazoa > Chordata > Mammalia > Carnivora > Phocidae > Leptonychotes > Leptonychotes weddellii. The sequence continues at coordinate 192,642 of NC_138379.1, read as the reverse complement.
CCCCATGAAAGTATGGATTTTATTATCAGGTTTGCAACTCAGTACACCTGTGGTCTTGAGTAACTTTCTTCATCTTTTAGGTTTAATTTCCCCATCTTCAAAATGAGAACAGAAATACTAACTTGCAAGTTTGGTGTAGAAAATAAAAATATTACCTTGTAAGTTTGGTAAAACCAAAACCAAAACCAAAAATGACTCCCTTGTCTTGCACACAGCACCATTTCCACATGTGTGGAAATAGAGAGGGCCACTCAGGACAGCACCCAACACTCCACAGGCAGACCTCCCTATCCCTTCCAGACGCCTCGTTGCTCAACCTCCCTGGTGCCTGGGAAGACAAGTGCCTCCTTTGGTTTAGTGGCTAATAGATAACTCAGGGGTGGTTTGGGTCCTGTGATCCAGGCACAGGACAAGAGTGACCGTAAATCCTGTGACTGTCCAGTCACTCAGCAATGGCAAGGGCGTGCAGACAGCTGGCTCCCTGCCACTATGAGTGGAAAATACCCAGATGTCAGTCCCTCCCTAGAGATGACCACACTCATTATGCCAAGTAGGCAGAAAGGCAGGCCCACTAAACCAATTAGAGAAAACAAGAAGGTGTAGTTGGCACACTGAGAGCACAAGGAAGCCTCAGCCAGGAAAGGCGAAGGCCAGAGGGCCTGCCCTAGGCATGCAAGAAGTGCTTGGGCCATGACAGTGGCCCCCTCCCCCAGCCTGCTGACCAACATGACCAAAAAGGCATCAGCTGCTGAGTCAAGCTTCCCAGATGTGGGCAAAACTGGTAAACCCCTGCCCCACCATGACTGAGAAAGGCATTTTCCAGAACCTGGGGCACTTACATCACCTCCACATGCCCTTGTGGCTACCATAGCAGAGTCCTGGGGATCACTAAGAGTGCTCACCCAAGGCTCGGTGGCATAAGATGCATGCACTCCCAGAACATCACAACCATCCCTCCCCTCCTGCCTTAGGAGCTGGTTAGGGAGGGTGCTAATCCAATGGCAATTCACCCAACTTCCATCTCCAGGTGGCAACATTCGGTAGCACCTCTTTAGGGCAACACGTCTCCAAGTGTCTCCTAAACCATCTTTATTTTTTTTTTTTAAAGATTTTTATTTATTTATTCATGAGAGACAGAGAGAGAGAGAGGCAGAGGGAGAAGCAGGCTCCCAAGGAACAGAGAGCCCGATGCGGGACTCGATCCCAGGACTCTGGGATCATGACCTGAGCCGAAGGCAGACGCTCAACCATCTGAGCCACCCAGGCGCCCCTAAACCATCTTTAGAAAACGAGAGTTAACACATCTTTGTGCCATTCCTCTGAGTCTATGGTTCTACACTGCGCCCGGATGTCCCACACTGGAGACCACAACTGGTAGAAGAGGTGGTGTTCTTGCCACTGCAGACCCCAGTAGGCCTCACACCCCCTCCCTTGGGTCTGGTTTCTGGGAGACCAGCTTCAAGCTCCAAGGCACAGGCAAACCCTGAACCCTAATTACATACCCTGTGGCTGACAAGTGATAGCAAAGACACTCAGAGTCCTACATGGCCCAGTATAACCACCAGCATGGGGCACCTTTTGTGAAGACCCTAAAAATAAGGTTTTGAATCGTACAGAAGTTCCTTTGAGTAATTCTGGAACACAAAATAATTTCCACAAATATATACTTTTAGTCTTTATAGGAATTTTTAAATAACAGTCATTATTAAAATTCTCTAAACACAAAATAAAAGTTTTTTAAACCCTAACACAGCAAGTCAGTGAGAAGAGATTCAGAAGGAGGCAAGTGGCTGAGCTCTGCAGGTAAGCAGTTCTCACTAAGCAGGCATCTGGTTACCTGCCTTGAGGAAATGTGAAGCTCCTTCCCCCACACAAGTGAGGGGGAGACCTGGGATGCAGCAGGAACCTGCAGAGACCACAGACCGTATCACCAACCAGCGTCAGGGCACAGCACACGTCACACCTGTGGTGGGGAGGCATGAGCCATCCACCAGGAGACCCACCAGGCAGGTACCTGAAACCTGCCGGCCCCGTCACACTCCCTCCTGGACAGCCTCCCGGTCCCCACCAGTCCTCCTCATAGGTAAGCTCAGCCACAGCCGGCATCTGTGTGTCCAACTCCCAACTGGCCAAGCACCCCTGTGGGCAGGACCCGAGAGGGGTGGGTGCTAGTCTGTGCTTCCAAAGCCATCAGCACACGCCTTTCACTGCACTGGTGAGATGTAGACTCCCTGGCTTCTGCTGGCTCTGCAACCCTCAGCATCCCTTCAGCCAGGACATTTCATGCCTCCTGAAGCTCCAGGCTTATGCCAGAATCCAAGCTTCTCGTTTAGTTCTCTGCTGAAATCCGCAGAACAGTACCTGGCACCCAGGTGGGGCGCCCAAAATATGTGAATGAATAGGAAACAGGAAACAAGCTCAGCAACCACATTTCAGGATGGTATCCTCCCTCCTGCAGTCTGAAGGGGCATGCTGGTGCAGAGGCCTGATCTGCATGTGGCAGGTCTAGCAGGGTCCAAGAGTGCTCCAGGCACTCAGGGGCCACAAGTCCCTTGACAAGGCATGCTGTCCCTCTCTCCCCCCCACTGGCTCCACGGCCACCTGAATGCATTATGTCCCCAAGGCAGGGCTGGTAGCTATCCCTGTGCAGCAGCTGCGGGCACCCAGAGGGAAGACGCCAATTCCGTCCACATACAGAGCTGCACCCCTATGAAGAACCCCCTCCCCGCACATCTCCTGAGTCTGATAAAAACCAGGACACCCATTCAGCCCCATGTGCACCTCCTCCACGGTTTCTACCATGGAGCAGCACCTTCCCCTGAAACAGGCAATTACTCCCCTGTCAGGCTCTCCTCCTTCCCTGATCAGATCTTCCATGACAATCCCACCGCTGGGTTCTCTGAAAAGGTGCTTCCAGGTGGCATTCCCTTCGCAGCTGGTGGCCACATGTACTTCGCCCTGTCTCTCCAGGGCCGACCACAGGTCTCAAATGCTGGCACTGTACTGTTTAACTGGGCGGGAACTGAGCATCCAGTGAAGAAAAACCAAACCCCAACCCTCATGAAGCATGCTTTCTAGTACATGGGGCTTATCTCTCTTACCAAGGAGGGAAGACAGGCTCGGAAAGGTGAAGGGCTACCCCAAGGTCGCAGAGCTCTCTGGCGTCGGAGCCACGCCTGGGACCTCAAATACAGAAGTGCCAAACTCAGCATAAAGCAAGTGCACGAGGACGCCTGGGTGGCTCAGTCGGTTGAGCGACTGCCTTCGGCTCAGGTCATGATCCTGGGGTCCTGGGATCGAGTCCCGCATCGGGCTCCCTGCTCGGCTGGGGGTCTGCTTCCCCCCCCCCCCACTGCCCTCTTCCCTCTCGTGCTCTCTGTCTCTCATTCTCTCTAATAAATAAATAAAATCTTTAAAAAAAAAAAGCAAGTGCACGAAGTCTTCCCACACAGGCTCTGGGAGGGCAGGAGCTGCTCCTGGGGGCCTCTCCCTCCCCGACACCCATTCAGGCAGCCTGACCCCGAGACTTGGCGTGGACTCAGTTGTACAGGGCTCGAAGAGCTGGTTCCGCAAGCAGCAACCGAAAAGAGACGGGAGCAGTATTTGACAAACACCCGCCCAGCTCCCGGCACCGGGGAAGGTGTTCGCGCCACGGAATGTCCCTGCTACGTGCTCGGCGGTGCGGAAAACCATTTCATAAACACAAGCAGCAGGCGCTAGAAAAAAGGCAACAGGACAGCGGGCACAGGTGAATTCTGGACAGGGAAATCAGGAATTCTAGAGCCTAGTCCTCCCGAGACAGGGGACAGCGGCCAGAGATGCGGGGCCGGACCATCGCGGGAGGCCGGCCGCGGCCGCGGCTGGGCTGGGCAGGGGCCGTCCCGGGGTCTCGCGGGCGCCCCTCCAACCCAGCACCATGCGTCCACGCCCCTCACGACCCCGGGGCCCCTCCGCCGACCCCCGCCCCTCACCAGAAGAAGGTGTTGGTGCCGTCGTCGTAGACCTCGGACTCCGTGCTGCGACGGCCCGCGCCCGGCCCGCTCGCTCGGCCCGGGGCCGCGCCGTCCGGCGGCTCCTCCAGCGAAGCCTTGCCCGCGGGCACAGGGGACCCCGGCCGCGGCCCCCCGGCGCCTCTGCGCTCGCCCCTCCGCATGGCGCCCGCCCAGCCGCTCCGCCCCGCGCCTGACCCCACGCACTGCGGGTCACCGCGAGGGCGCGCTGCGCACGGCGCGGGGAGCGCCGGGAAGGGGTCGCGGCACGGCCTCGGCGGGGTCTAGGGAGAGCAGGGGCGGGGGGCGGTTAGGAAGGGGTGGGCTGTGCATTGTGGGACTTGTAGTCCGCGCTCCTGGGCCGCGGGGCACGCTGGGCCTCGTAGTCTCCGATGCCGCGGGTCAGAAGCAGTGCTTGCTGGGAAGGATGCCTCCTGGTTGCTAGGAAGCCGGAACCGGATGGCGTGGAGGAGTGGCCTCTCCCCGGGGCCGCGGGGAGGGGCTGCTCCAGACTTTTCCTGTTCAGGCGGCCGAACCGGAGCCCCTCCACGCTGTCGCCCCTTTCTAGCCCCCGCGCTGTCGCGCCCGTGTCCCTCTGGGGCGCCTCCCCACCCTCTACCCCACGTGCGAGCCGCCAGCAGCCGCCCGCAGCTCGGGACTCAGGCTGCAGGGTCCGCCGGCAGGCAGGCTGGTCTCTCCCGGGGTCTTCACCGGCAGAATGGTGTGGACTCCCGGATTTGGGTTAACTCAAATTGTTAATATAATCAGACCCCCCCCAAATTTATCCCTGAGCCACTTTGAAAAACAGTGGCAGCTCCTCAAAGGGTTAAGTGTGGAGTTACCATGTGACCCAGCACTTCCACTCCTAGATGTACACCCCAGAGAAAATAGAACGTGCCCTCACAGAACAGGACCTAGTTTTCATCGCAACACTCCTCATAATAGCCAAAGAGGGAAGCAACCTAACGTCCCCCTACTGGTGAATGGATACAAAAATGTGGTCTATCCATACAATGGAAAGTTATTTGGCCCTAAAAGAAGAATGAAGTTCCGACACCTGCTATAACATGGATGAACTTTGAAAACATGATGCTCAGTGGAAGAAGCCAGTCACAAAAATAAATATATGATCGGTTTACACGAAATGCCCAGAAGAGGCAAATCCATAGAGACAGAAAGATTAATGGTCACCACAGGTTGGGAAACTGAATGGGGCACGGAAGGGGGGTGATTGCTAAAGGGTACGGGGTTTCTTTTCCAGATCATGAAAATATTCTAAAATTGACTGTGGTGATGGTTGTGTACATCTGTGAATATACTAAAATCTGAACTGTACACTCTAAATGGGTGAATTGTATGGTATGCGAATTACACCTCAAAAAAAGCTGTCACTAATATATATGTATGTGTATATATTGTCAATCTAAAAATAAAACTGTCAGTTATTTTGCAAGCAAAATGGTTTATTCTGGAATAACAACCTAGGACAAACCAGCCGCAAGAAAACCAAAGGGAAGTCCTGGGAACAGAGGGGAGGACAGTTTTTTTATACAGGAAGGGGAAGATTTGGGGGCGGGGGGAGGCTGTTATAAACGAAAAGCCCATTGGAGTAGACCGAGAATTGGAAGTATAGTAGCTTCTCAATTGGCTGGGCTGTTGCCTGCTGGCGTTGTAAATCCACCTGTTGGCTTTGCGGTTGACCTCGAGTGCTAGGCGCTGGCCTCCTGACTCCGTTCCACACGAGGTTTCCTTATATTAATTTTCACATTTCCCTCTTTTGATCAGGATCATTCTTTGAAAGCATCCTGGTCAAGAGTCAGGTTTTCAGTATTCAGTGCTTTTGTCCCTCGGTGCCAGGAAGGATCTTTCCTGGTTGTCATGTTCCACGTTGGAGGGAAAGTGCACAGCAGTTGGAAAGCACTTAAGGACACATTTGAGTAACAAGGAAGGTCAGGAGGGAGACCTCCAGGGCACTTCCTATCTCTAGTCCATATTTACCAGGATCATAAGCATTGGAGATCATGTATTGAGTACATCATTTTTTACAAAAGTTTGACAGGCAACAAAATTCAAAACTTAAAATAATCACACAAAACAGAAGTAACACTACAATTCCAAACTGTGTGATGGTGCTAAACTAGGACTCTAGGTCGGCACTTATTCTGACTTACGGGAGAAGGGTTCTCCCACAAAGGCAAACCAGAAGTCACACATGCCTCCTGGAAGTCCCCACTTGTGGCAGCAATGAAAGCAAATAGTGAATACAGCAAGAGAACATGGAAAGAATTACTCAGGTGCATTTGGGGAGATACAGTGCTGGTATGAATATGAAGCAATAGCTGGTGAACTTTTTGGGAAAATAGCAAAATTTCAAAGATGTATTAAAACAGTGTTGTTATCTCAAAAGAACTGTTTGGAAACAAATGTTATCCAATAAGACAGCCTGTAAGGTGCAAATTCAGAGGCCATGAATTGGGATAGGAATCCAGAGCCAAATGCCAGTTCAGATGAAAGAAGACTTGTGAATTCTGAAACTTCTAACCATTCAGAAAAAACAACTGAAAAAATTAGTTTGTTACAGGATCATGAGGCTGTTTCCAAAAGGCCATAATCAAAAAAGGTTTTCTCTTTCTCAGGGGTTTGGGAGATGCAGACAAGGACATTGTCTTTCCATGAGAGAGAAGAAGCAGCAGTGAGAAAGGGTACACAGGCCTGTCTGGACACCCTTGGGAAAGTGTCTGGTCAGAGGTCGTCCACTGCCATTCCAGGAAATCTTTTTATTTTTGTTTTAAGATTTCATTTATTTGAAAGAGAGCACACCAGTGGGGGGCAGGGAGCAGAGGCAGAGGGACAAGCAGACTCCCCACTGAGCAGGGAGCCCAACATGGGGCTTGATCCCAGAACCCTGATCCCAGGACCCCGATCCCAGGACCCCGAGATCATGACCTGAGCCAAAGGCAGACGCTTCACCGACTGAGCCCCCCCAGGTGCCCCCCAGGAAATCTTGAGTTTCAGGTCACCAGATGGCATGCAGGGCCAGTCAGTGTTTGGTGCTTTCTTCAGACGAGTACATGAATCCAAGAGTCTCGTCCCTGGAGTTTGGTGGCACAAGGTTGGTTCAAAGTTCCTGATAAGGGCCTTTCCAGTGAGGTTGAAGAGAGTCTTTCTGGAGGTGTCTTTTCCCATAAACGAAATCTCCGGTTTGCAAGATATGATTACTTAAGGTCATTGTCCCCTCATTGCCTCCTGGGAGCACATGGTGAAAAGATTGCTCTACCAGAGCATGGTTATTTTTAATAGAAGCAATTAGGCCTTTACAGCATTGACCTCTATCTCCCCTTATCGACTGTGGGTGAGAGGAGGAGGGGCCAAGTGCACTGGGACGTCCTGTGACTACTTCGAAGGGGAAGAGGGTATGAGTTCCCAAGGGAGTGGACCTGAAGTTCTTTTGACCAAGGCATTTGGAGGGTCTCTACAAATTGTGCCAGTTGAGTTTAATAGTGCTGTTTGTGCATTCGAGAAGCTCTGAGGATTCAGGATGGTACGCACCATGGAAATGCTGGAAAACCATCTGAACAGCACAGACCTGTCAAAGCACCTGACTAGTAAAACGGGTTCCCTGGCCACTGTGAGTTTGAGAAGGGTTCCCAGGTAGGGATAATCTTTTCTAACAGAGTTCTAGCCACAAAAGAAGCAATGGTCTGTCCACAAGAGAAAACATGCAAACCGTGACTAAAACATATTTATCTCCATGGGATGGGGAAACTCTGAGCTCCATTTGTGTGAATGCAAATTCTGTGCATTGTATGTCAGACAGGCAGGACAAGCAAGGTAGGCACTTTTTGTGGCCTTATTAATATTTCTCCACCAGTGTTGTTCACGAATGTTATCATTTTGCCAGTAGGTTAAATGCTTGTACAGTGGTAAGTAGTGGGAATTTTAGAATTTCTGGTAGGGTTGGATTTTTATTTGGTCCAAACCGGAGTTCTCTCTTTTTTTTTTTTTAAAGATTTTTTTTTTTTAATTTATTTGACAGAGAGAGACACAGCGAGAGAGGGAACACAAGCAGGGGGAGTGGGAGAGGGAGAAGCAGGCTTCCTGCAGACCCTGGGACCATGACCTGAGCTGAAGGCAGACGCTTAATGACTGAGCCACCCAGGCACCCCAAGTTCTCTCTAACAAAGCCACAAATATTAGATTTACAATCTTATTTTCCCCCCTCTGGGATCAATGGGTGGGCATTTCTGGTCAATTTTTCCACATTATCATGTGGGAGAACATCCTTTGGACCAGAGGTTTGGCTATTGGTCTCCTTGGGAGGAGCGTTTTTTTGTTTTGTTTCGTTTCGTTTTGGTTGAAATATCACTGGGGTGGTTTTCTTCAGCCTCCAGGGAGTTGAATCTGGAATGCCCAGGAACCTTAAAAATAACCGGAGCCACTAGCAAAAGTATGGCATTTAATAAATTTTGCACATAGGAGCCATTTTAAACTTTAGCCTCATTGGAGGTAAGGACATTCATTGTTTCCATAATATTCCAGAATCATGAATTACCCCCCAAAACACGACAGCCATGGGCTTAAATGTTTGCAGTGTTTGCAGTACCAGCTCGAATAAGGGCATCTAATATAGTCTGTTGGGCTGAAGTAGCCAAAAGAAAGGTGAGTCCTGACTTCACATAGGAGTTGTAATAGCACACCCAACATGATATTTACCAATGTCATCTGTTAAATGAGAACCACCAGTAAACCATGAAAAACCTGCATTAGAGGAATTTCCTGTAAATTGCCACAAGGTCAACATGTGATCTGTGGGGGCTTTCATCTGGATCCAAATGCGGTCCTTGTTTTGAGATGGAATGTCATGACTATCTAACCTGAGGATTTTTCTCTGGAGACCATATCCCTTTAAGGCCGAAAGTTTTTTTTTTTTTTTTAAAGATTTTATTTATTTATTTTGACAGAGAGAGACACAGCAAGAGAGGGAACACAAGCAGGCGGAGTGGGAGAGGGAGAGGGAGAAGCAGGCTTCCCGCGGAGCAGGGAGCCCGATGCGGGGCTCGATCCCAGGACCCCGGGATCATGACCTGAGCCGAAGGCAGACGCTTAACGACTGAGTCACCCAGGCGCCCCAAGGCCGAAAGTTTTAACAGGTGGATGCTGTTTCCTGTGAAGAGATTTGAGAAGGGGAGCAGAGAATGAAATCATCTATGTACGGCAACAAAGTAGAGCCTGCAGAAAACTTTCTATCATCCAAATCAGCTTTTCAGGTTTGTGAAAAGTAAGAAGGACTCAGAAACCGTGGGGCATGACTGTCCAGATGCATTGCCATTCTTCCCAAGTGAAAGCAAAAGGATGCTGGCTATTCTTATGTACCAGAATACTAAAAGATGCACCTCATAGGTCAGTTACAGTGAAAAACTTTCTTTCAGCGCAAATTAATGTCAGGAGAATGTGAGGGTTGGGAACAACAGGGTGGAGGGATAACAAGGCTATTTACTGCTCGGAGGTCCAGGACAAACCTCCATCCTTGGTTGTGGGGTTTTCTCACAGGTAGAGTAAGGATGTTACAGGGACTAGTGCAGGAGATAATGAGGCCCTGAGCCTCTCAATCCTCTGTAATGGGCTTGATGCCTTGAAGGGCTTCCTTATTTATAGGATATTCATTAATTCTGAGAAGAGGTTTTGAGGGCTCTATTTCAATCTTTTCAGGGGGTGCACTGTGGATTCTGCCAATATCAGCTGAAGATTTTGCCCATAAAGAAGAAGGTAGCTGATCTAATAGGGACAAATGGTCAGTGTCCCCAGAATCAGCTATAATACCATCAGAGATGGAGCATAAAAAAGATACCAAAAAAAAAATCATTGAATTCCCCTGGTTGTCTATTTTGATTACAATTGTCAAATTCTAGGAAGAATGAAGCGGGGAAATCGGAGGGGTGGACGAACCATGAGAGACGATGGACTCTGAAAAACAAACTGAGGGTTCTAGAGGGGAGGGGGGTGGGAGGATGGGTTGGCCTGGTGGTGGGTATTGAGGAGGGCACGTTCTGCATGGAGCACTGGGTGTTATGCACAAACAATGAATCGTGGAACACTTCATCTAGAACTAATGATGTAATG